>NC_086447.1:524192732-524515648 GCF_028390025.1 Pseudophryne corroboree | reverse complement strand
TATCGAAACAATGAATGTCAAACTTCTAGAACTTTTTCTTTTTTTTATGACGCTGCCACTGAAAAAAATAACATCGATAGAGCAGGAGTTTCCATCACTAGTCAATTACAATGATTTCAAGTACTGTATGCGAACAATTTTTTTTCCTTTTCCATTAGAATAAGAATTTAACTGGGCAGTGTTTGACGGGTCTGATATGATTTATTGGCTGACGGGATCCCTGCTGTCACTATACCGACAGCGGCAGTATCCCGGCAGTGAAGCAATGAGTCCCCTCACTAGCTTGCTGTGTTCACCACAGGTTCTATTTCCAGTTGGTTGGTGGCATGGACCCAGCAACTGAGAGGGTATACCAGTCGGCGGGCAGGATTGCATCAGTTGGTATTTCACCGGCTGTAGGGATTCCAGCGCTGGTCTTCTCCAAGGCACACTAGATTAGTAATTTTGTTGCAATTAAGTTGTTATACAGTATAATAAAATGAAGATTTATACATAACTATAAATGGTTTGAGGCATATCAGACCTCGGTCTTTTGCCTTTTTACTAGAGATGAGCGGGTTCGGTTCCTCGGAATCCGAACCCCCCCGAACTTCACGCTTTTTACACGGGTCCGAGGCAGACTCGGATCTTCCCGCCTTGCTCGGCTAACCCGAGCGCGCCCGAACGTCATCATCCCGCTGTCAGATTCTCGCGAGGCTCGTATTCTATCGCGAGACTCGGATTCTATATAAGGAACCGCGCGTCGCCGCCATTTTCACACGTGCATTGAGATTGATAGGGAGAGGACGTGGCTGGCGTCCTCTCCGTTTAGATAGAGAGTGAGACACTTGATTTACTGGAGCATTAGGAATTTAGGAGTACTCAGAGAGTGCAGAGTTTTGCTGATAGTTATACTAGTGGTGACCACCAGTTTTATTTATTATTTAATATAATCCGTTCTCTGCCTGACAAAAAACGATACACAGTCACATACCATATCTGTGCTCAGCCTCAGTGTGCTGCATGATAATATCATCTATGTATATCTGACTGTGCTGAGTAGTGCTCACTGCTCACACAGCTTAATTGTGGGGGAGACTGGGGAGCAGTTATAGCAGGAGTACATATTTAACAGTGCACACTTTTGCTGCCAGAGTGCCAGTGTGACTGACCAGCAGTGACCACCAGTATATTGTCTGCCTGAAAAAGTTAAACACTCGTGTGGTGTTTTTTTTTTTATTCTATAAACGCATTCTGCTGACAGTGTCCAGCAGGTCCGTCATTCATTATATTTCTATCTTCTTCATACTAGTAGTTTAGGAGTCTGCAGTGCTGACAGTGTCCAGCAGGTCCGTCATTATACAATATATACCTGTCCTGCAGTAGTGATATATATATATTTTTTTTATATCATTATCATCCAGTCTATACTAGCAGACGCGCAGTACGGTAGTCCACGGCTGTAGCTACCTCTGTGTTGGCAATCGCTCGTCCATAATTGTATACCTACCTGTGGTGGTTTTTTTTTTTCCATCTTCTTCATACTAGTAGTTTAGGAGTCTGCA
This sequence comes from Pseudophryne corroboree, assembly GCF_028390025.1. Taxonomy (NCBI): domain Eukaryota; kingdom Metazoa; phylum Chordata; class Amphibia; order Anura; family Myobatrachidae; genus Pseudophryne; species Pseudophryne corroboree. Next base: position 524,514,104 of record NC_086447.1, on the reverse strand, counting down.
GTGCTGACAGTGTCCAGCAGGTCCGTCATTATACAATATATACCTGTCCTGCAGTAGTGATATATATATATTTTTTATATCATTATCATCCAGTCTATACTAGCAGACGCGCAGTACGGTAGTCCACGGCTGTAGCTACCTCTGTGTCAGCAGTCGCTCGTCCATAATTGTATACCTACCTGTGGTGGTTTTTTTTTTTTCCATCTTCTTCATACTAGTAGTTTAGGAGTCTGCAGTGCTGACAGTGTCCAGCAGGTCCGTCATTATACAATATATACCTGTCCTGCAGTAGTGATATATATATATATTTTATATCATTATCATCCAGTCTATACTAGCAGACGCGCAGTACGGTAGTCCACGGCTGTAGCTACCTCTGTGACTGCAGTCACTCGTCCATAATTGTATACCTACCTGTGGTGGTTTTTTTTTCTTCCATCTTCTTCATACTAGTAGTTTAGGAGTCTGCAGTGCTGACAGTGTCCAGCAGGTCCGTCATTATACAATATATACCTGTCCTGCAGTAGTGATATATATATATATTTTTTATATCATTATCATCCAGTCTATACTAGCAGACGCGCAGTACGGTAGTCCACGGCTGTAGCTACCTCTGTGTCGGCAGTCGCTCGTCCATAATTGTATACCTACCTGTGGTGGTTTTTTTTTTTTCCATCTTCTTCATACTAGTAGTTTAGGAGTCTGCAGTGCTGACAGTGTCCAGCAGGTCTGTCATTATACAATATATACCTGTCCTGCAGTAGTGATATATATATATATTTTTTATATCATTATCATCCAGTCTATACTAGCAGACGCAGTACGGTAGTCCACGGCTGTAGCTACCTCTGTGTCGGCAGTCGCTCGTCATCCATAAGTATACTAGTATCCATCCATCTCCATTGTTTACCTGAGGTGCCTTTTAGTTGTGCCTATTAAAATATGGAGAACAAAAATGTTGAGGTTCCAAAAATAGGGAAAGATCAAGATCCACTTCCACCTCGTGCTGAAGCTGCTGCCACTAGTCATGGCCGAGACGATGAAATGCCATCAACGTCGTCTATCAAGGCCGATGCCCAATGTCATAGTACAGAGCATGTAAAATACAAAATACAAAATATCAGTAAAAAAAGGACTCAAAAATCTAAAATAAAATCGTCGGAGGAGAAGTGTAAACTTGCCAATATGCCATTTACCACACGGAGTGGCAAGGAACGGCTGAGGCCCTGGCCTATGTTCATGGCTAGTGGTTCAGCTTCACATGAGGATGGAAGCACTCAGCCTCTCGCTAGAAAAATGAAAAGACTTAAGCTGGCAAAAGCACAGCAAAGAACTGTGCGTTCTTCGAAATCACAAATCCACAAGGAGAGTCCAATTGTGTCGGTTGCGATGCCTGACCTTCCCAACACTGGACGTGAAGAGCATGCGCCTTCCACCATTTGCACGCCCCCTGCAAGTGCTGGAAGGAGCACCCGCAGTCCAGTTCCTGATAGTCAGATTGAAGATGTCAGTGTTGAAGTACACCAGGATGAGGAGGATATGGGTGTTGCTGGCGCTGGGGAGGAAATTGACCAGGAGGATTCTGATGGTGAGGTGGTTTGTTTAAGTCAGGCACCCGGGGAGACACCTGTTGTCCATGGGAGGAATATGGCCATTGACATGCCTGGTGAAAATACAAAAAAAAATCAGCTCTTCAGTGTGGAAGTATTTCAACAGAAATGCGGACAACATTTGTCAAGCCGTGTGTTGCCTTTGTCAAGCTGTAATAAGTAGGGGTAAGGACGTTAACCACCTCGGAACATCCTCCCTTATACGTCACCTGCAGCGCATTCATCATAAGTCAGTGACAAGTTCAAAAACTTTGGGCGACAGCGGAAGCAGTCCACTGACCAGTAAATCCCTTCCTCTTGTAACCAAGCTCACGCAAACCACCCCACCAACTCCCTCAGTGTCAATTTCCTCCTTCCCCAGGAATGCCAATAGTCCTGCAGGCCATGTCACTGGCAATTCTGACGAGTCCTCTCCTGCCTGGGATTCCTCCGATGCATCCTTGCGTGTAACGCCTACTGCTGCTGGCGCTGCTGTTGTTGCTGCTGGGAGTCGATGGTCATCCCAGAGGGGAAGTCGTAAGACCACTTTTACTACTTCCACCAAGCAATTGACTGTCCAACAGTCCTTTGCGAGGAAGATGAAATATCACAGCAGTCATCCTGCTGCAAAGCGGATAACTGAGGCCTTGGCATCCTGGGCGGTGAGAAACGTGGTTCCGGTATCCATCATTACTGCAGAGGCAACTAGAGACTTGTTGGAGGTACTGTGTACCCGGTACAAAATACCATCTAGGTTCCATTTCTCTAGGCAGGCGATACCGAAAATGTACACAGACCTCAGAAAAAGACTCACCAGTGTCCTAAAAAATGCAGTTGTACCCAATGTCCACTTAACCACGGACATGTGGACAAGTGGAGCAGGGCAGACTCAGGACTATATGACTGTGACAGCCCACTGGGTAGAAGTATGGACTCCCGCCGCAAGAACAGCAGCGGCGGCACCAGTAGCAGCATCTCGCAAACGCCAACTCTTTCCTAGGCAGGCTACGCTTTGTATCACCGCTTTCCAGAATACGCACACAGCTAAAAACCTCTTACGGCAACTGAGGAAGATCATCGCAGAATGGCTTACCCCAATTGGACTCTCCTGTGGATTTGTGGCATCGGACAACGCCAGCAATATTGTGTGTGCATTAAATCTGGGCAAATTCCAGCACGTCCCATGTTTTGCACATACCTTGAATTTGGTGGTGCAGAATTATTTAAAAAACGAGAGGGGCGTGCAAGAGATGCTGTCGGTGGCCAGAAGAATTGCGGGACACTTTCGGCGTACAGGCACCACGTACAGAAGACTGGAGCAACACCAAAAACGCCTGAACCTGCCCTGCCATCATCTGAAGCAAGAAGTGGTAACGAGGTGGAATTCAACCCTTCAGAGGTTGGAGGAGCAGCAAAAGGCCATTCAAGCCTATACAACTGAGCACGATATAGGAGGTGGAATGCACCTCTCTCAAGCGCAGTGGAAAATGATTTCAACGTTGTGCAAGGTTCTGCAACCTTTTGAACTTGCCACACGTGAAGTCAGTTCAGACACTGCCAGCCTGAGTCAGGTCATTCCCCTCATCAGGCTTTTGCAGAAGAAGCTGGAGACATTGAAGGAGGAGCTAACACAGAGCGATTCCGCTAGGCATGTGGGACTTGTGGATGGAGCCCTTAATTCGCTTAACAAGGATTCACGGGTGGTCAATCTGTTGAAATCAGAGCACTACATTTTGGCCACCGTGCTCGATCCTAGATTTAAAACCTACCTTGGATCTCTCTTTCCGGCAGACACAAGTCTGCAGGGGTTCAAAGAACTGCTGGTGAGAAAATTGTCAAGTCAAGCGGAACGCGACCTGTCAACATCTCCTCCTTCACATTCTCCCGCAACTGGGGGTGCGAGGAAAAGGCTCAGAATTCAGAGCCCACCCGCTGGCGGTGATGCAGGGCAGTCTGGAGCGACTGCTGATGCTGACATCTGGTCCGGACTGAAGGACCTGCCAACGATTACGGACATGTCGTCTACTGTCACTGCATATGATTCTCTCACCATTGAAAGAATGGTGGAGGATTATATGAGTGACCGCATCCAAGTAGGCACGTCAGACAGTCCGTACGTATACTGGCAGGAAAAAGAGGCAATTTGGAGGCCCTTGCACAAACTGGCTTTATTCTACCTAAGTTGCCCTCCCACAAGTGTGTACTCCGAAAGAGTGTTTAGTGCCGCCGCTCACCTTGTCAGCAATCGGCGTACGAGGTTACTTCCAGAAAATGTGGAGAAGATGATGTTCATTAAAATGAATTATAATCAATTCCTCCATGGAGACATTCACCAGCAGCAATTGCCTCCACAAAGTACACAGGGAGCTGTGATGGTGGATTCCAGTGGGGACGAATTGATAATCTGTGAGGAGGGGGATGTACACGGTGATGAATCGGAGGATGATGATGAGGTGGACATCTTGCCTCTGTAGAGCCAGTTTGTGCAAGGAGAGATTAATTGCTTCTTTTTTGGTGGGGGTCCAAACCAACCCGTCATTTCAGTCACAGTCGTGTGGCAGACCCTGTCGCTGAAATGATGGGTTGGTTAAAGTGTGCATGTCCTGTTTATACAACATAAGGGTGGGTGGGAGGGCCCAAGGACAATTCCATCTTGCACCTCTTTTTTCTTTCATTTTTCTTTGCGTCATGTGCTGTTTGGGGAGTGTTTTTTGGAAGGGCCATCCTGCCTGACACTGCAGTGCCACTCCTAGATGGGCCAGGTGTTTGTGTCGGCCACTTGGGTCGCTGAGCTTAGTCACACAGCTACCTCATTGCGCCTCTTTTTTTCTTTGCGTCATGTGCTGTTTGGGGAGTGTTTTTTTGAAGGGCCATCCTGCGTGACACTGCAGTGCCACTCCTAGATGGGCCAGGTGTTTGTGTCGGCCACTTGGGTCGCTGAGCTTAGTCACACAGCTACCTCATTGCGCCTCTTTTTTTTCTTCTTTGCATCATGTGCTGTTTGGGGAGTATTTTTTGGAAGGGCCATCCTGCCTGACACTGCAGTGCCACTCCTAGATGGGCCAGGTGTTTGTGTCGGCCACTAGGGTCGCTTAGCTTACTCACACAGCTACCTCATTGCGCCTCTTTTTTTTCTTCTTTGCGTCATGTGCTGTTTGGGGAGTATTTTTTGGAAGGGCCATCCTGCCTGACACTGCAGTGCCACTCCTAGATGGGCCAGGTGTTTGTGTCGGCCACTTGGGTCGCTGAGCTTAGTCACACAGCTACCTCATTGCGCCTCTTTTTTTCTTTGCGTCATGTGCTGTTTGGGGAGTGTTTTTTTGAAGGGCCATCCTGCGTGACACTGCAGTGCCACTCCTAGATGGGCCAGGTGTTTGTGTCGGCCACTAGGGTCGCTTAGCTTACTCACACAGCTACCTCATTGCGCCTCTTTTTTTTCTTCTTTGCGTCATGTGCTGTTTGGGGAGTATTTTTTGGAAGGGCCATCCTGCCTGACACTGCAGTGCCACTCCTAGATGGGCCAGGTGTTTGTGTCGGCCACTTGGGTCGCTGAGCTTAGTCACACAGCTACCTCATTGCGCCTCTTTTTTTTCTTCTTTGCGTCATGTGCTGTTTGGGGAGTATTTTTTGGAAGGGCCATCCTGCCTGACACTGCAGTGCCACTCCTAGATGGGCCAGGTGTTTGTGTCGGCCACTAGGGTCGCTTAGCTTACTCACACAGCTACCTCATTGCGCCTCTTTTTTTTCTTCTTTGCGTCATGTGCTGTTTGGGGAGTATTTTTTGGAAGGGCCATCCTGCCTGACACTGCAGTGCCACTCCTAGATGGGCCAGGTGTTTGTGTCGGCCACTTGGGTCGCTGAGCTTAGTCACACAGCTACCTCATTGCGCCTCTTTTTTTTCTTCTTTGCGTCATGTGCTGTTTGGGGAGTATTTTTTGGAAGGGCCATCCTGCCTGACACTGCAGTGCCACTCCTAGATGGGCCAGGTGTTTGTGTCGGCCACTTGGGTCGCTGAGCTTAGTCACACAGCTACCTCATTGCGCCTCTTTTTTTTCTTCTTTGCGTCATGTGCTGTTTGGGGAGTATTTTTTGGTAGGGCCATCCTGCCTGATACTGCAGTGCCACTCCTAGATGGGCCAGGTGTTTGTGTCGGCCACTTGGGTTGCTGAGCTTAGTCACACAGCTACCTCATTGCGCCTCTTTTTTTTCTTCTTTGCGTCATGTGCTGTTTGGGGAGTATTTTTTGGAAGGGCCATCCTGCCTGACACTGCAGTGCCACTCCTAGATGGGCCAGGTGTTTGTGTCGGCCACTAGGGTCGCTTAGCTTACTCACACAGCTACCTCATTGCGCCTCTTTTTTTTCTTCTTTGCGTCATGTGCTGTTTGGGGAGTATTTTTTGGAAGGGCCATCCTGCCTGACACTGCAGTGCCACTCCTAGATGGGCCAGGTGTTTGTGTCGGCCACTTGGGTCGCTGAGCTTAGTCACACAGCTACCTCATTGCGCCTCTTTTTTTTCTTCTTTGCGTCATGTGCTGTTTGGGGAGTATTTTTTGGAAGGGCCATCCTGCCTGACACTGCAGTGCCACTCCTAGATGGGCCAGGTGTTTGTGTCGGCCACTAGGGTCGCTTAGCTTACTCACACAGCTACCTCATTGCGCCTCTTTTTTTTCTTCTTTGTGTCATGTGCTGTTTGGGGAGTATTTTTTGGAAGGGCCATCCTGCCTGACACTGCAGTGCCACTCCTAGATGGGCCAGGTGTTTGTGTCGGCCACTTGGGTCGCTGAGCTTAGTCACACAGCTACCTCATTGCGCCTCTTTTTTTTCTTCTTTGCGTCATGTGCTGTTTGGGGAGTATTTTTTGGTAGGGCCATCCTGCCTGACACTGCAGTGCCACTCCTAGATGGGCCAGGTGTTTGTGTCGGCCACTTGGGTTGCTGAGCTTAGTCACACAGCTACCTCATTGCGCCTCTTTTTTTTCTTCTTTGCGTCATGTGCTGTTTGGGGAGTATTTTTTGGAAGGGCCATCCTGCCTGACACTGCAGTGCCACTCCTAGATGGGCCAGGTGTTTGTGTCGGCCACTTGGGTAGCTGAGCTTAGTCACACAGCTACCTCATTGCGCCTCTTTTTTTTCTTCTTTGCGTCATGTGCTGTTTGGGGAGTATTTTTTGGAAGGGCCATCCTGCGTGACACTGCAGTGCCACTCCTAGATGGGCCAGGTGTTTGTGTAGGCCACTTGGGTCGCTGAGCTTAGTCATCCAGCGACCTCGGTGCAAATTTTAGGACTAAAAATAATATTGTGAGGTGTGAGGTGTTCAGAATAGACTGAAAATGAGTGTAAATTATGGTTATTGAGGTTAATAATACTTTGGGATCAAAATGACCCCCAAATTCTATGATTTAAGCTGTTTTTTAGGGTTTTTTGAAAAAAACACCCGAATCCAAAACACACCCGAATCCGACAAAAAAAATTCGGTGAGGTTTTGCCAAAACGCGTTCGAACCCAAAACACAGCCACGGAACCGAACCCAAAACCAAAACAGAAAACCCGAAAAATTTCCGGTGCACATCTCTACTTTTTACCCAGATTAGCGACTGAGTTGCAAACAGAAGCTACTGTAAATGAAATATAAGTGTCACTATTTGGATACACATACATGTACTTTTGTCACAGCAGTGATGTATTGTAAATAAGATGCATATATTGTGAAAAGGCCGGTGAGATGCATGACATACCAAATGGGTCTATTTGACATAATTTGAGTATTGGTGTATGTGAAAAAAAAAATCATAGAGATATTGGGGTATATTTACTAAGCTTCTGATTTTGACCGATTTGGTGTTTTTTTATCAAAGTGTCATCTCGGGAATTTACTAAACTCAAATCTTGGCAGTGATGAGGGCATTCGTATTTTTTTTTAAGGCAAAGGAAAAAAATACGAATGAATACACCATCAGTCAAACACGCCTGTTATTTTATACAACTCGGTAATTTACTAAAAATTTGATTTCACAATCACTGCCGGCAATATCCAAACACTGCCGTGAAAAAAATACAAATCGTAAAAAAAAGCAGTTTTCAAATATTACCTGCTTTTTTTTACCATGTTCTGATAGGCATGCACGGATCTGTGAGATCCATGCATGTTTATAAATGGGAAGGGGTGTGAAAGAGTTAAAAATCTTGAAAAAAATTGCGTGGGGGTCCCCCCTCCTAAGTATAACCAGCCTCGGGCTCTTTGAGCCGGTCCTGGTTGTAAAAATACGGGGGGGGGGGAATTGACAGGGGTTCCCCCATATTTTAACAACCAGCACCGGTCTCTGCGCCTGGTCCTGGTGCAAAAAATACAGGGGACAAAAGACGTAGGAGTACCCCATATTTTTTCCACCAGCACTGGGCTCCACTAGTCAGAGAGATAATGCCACAGCCGGGGGACACTTTTATATTGGTCCCGGCGGCCCTGGCATTAAATCACCAACTAGTCACCCCTGTCCGGGGTACCTTGGAGGAGTGGGGACCCCTTAAATCAAGGGGTCCCCCCTCCAGCCACCCAAGGGCCAGGGGTGAAGCCCCATGCTGCCCCCCCATCCAAGGGCGGTGGATGGGAGGCTGATAGCCTTTTGTGTAAAAAAAAGAATATTGTTCTTTGTAGCAGAACTACAAGTCCCAACAAGCCTCCCCCACAAGCTGGTACTTGGAGAACCACAAGAACCAGCATGCAGGGAGAAAATGGGCCCGCTGGTACCTGTAGTTCTACTACAAAAAAAATATACAAATAAAAACAAAACACACTCACCGTGATAGTAAAATTTTATTAAACATACATGCACACTTACCTACATACACACTTACCTATGTTGACACGAAGCAGTCGGTCCTCTTCTCCAGTAGAATCCCTGGGTACCTGTAAATAAAATTATACTTACAAAAAATCTGTAGATCGGTCCTCTTCTTAACAGTTATAATCCAGGGACTTGGTAAAATAAAAAAACGGAATACCCGGACCACGCACTGAAAGGGGATACATGTTTACACATGGAACCCCTTTCCCCAACTGTCAGGACCTCCCATGACTGCTGTCAAAGAGGGTCCCTTCAGCCAATCAGGGAGCGCCATGTCATGGCACTCTCCTGATTGGCTGTGCTTGCCTGAACTGTCAGTCAGGCACGCACAGCCAATTAGGAAAGTGCCATGACGTCGTGCTCCTTGAAGGGCTGAAGGGACCCTCTTTGACAACAGTCACGTGGGGGTCCCAACAGTCGGGGAAAGGGGTTCCATGTGTAAACATGGGACCCCTTTCAGTGCGTGGTCCGGGTATGGTTATGCTTAGGAGGGGGGACCCCACGCAATTTTTATCAGGATTTTAAACACTTTATACACTTTTTTTAAGGTACACAATGAAGCCCTGCACAGATCTCACAGATCCGGCCGAGATTCATTGTGTTAAGTTCGGCAGTGTTTTACTAACCACTCCCGTAAAACACTACCCGAATTACGAATGACATCGACATCGGAAAACACGACAATGCAGAATACAACGGCATAGTAAATGAGGCGTAAAAAAAAAAAAGTTGCAAATTCACACATTCGATGTCCTTCGTGTTTAATCTCTCTCTAAATCCCGACAATTACGAATCTTAGTAAATATACCCCATTGTTGGAGATTTTTGCTGCTGAGAGAGTTGGCATGTTTGAAAGGGTATAGTAGTTTTATTTTTTAATACAATTTATAAATGTACTAGCTTAAGTATCTGGTGTTTAAACTGTCCCGTTATTAAGTTATCAAAATAACTTACTGTTCTACCAGTTCTTTGCACATGAGTTTCTGATTTTGACGGGTGTAAATGTAAATGAGCGTTAAAAATTTGGTAAATCTATAGAGATGTAAATTTTAAATGTCTTAATGTAAGTAAATATTAATTCATGGTTCTTGGCATTACCCGAGGAGCGCCCATAGCAGATACGGTAAAAAGTGACAGGACCATTTTTGTAGTTTATCAAATTCTACACACTGGAGGTGCAATCCAAATTTTTATTCTATTATCCGTTTGGGTGTTATCGTTCATGCAACGCAAATCACGCATCAGTAATGTCGTCATTATGTCAACCCCCTTTTCATCCTCTTAGAAGAGGTTAATTAGAAATTCTAATCAAGTTGTTTTTCTATGTCCCACCTGTAGAATACCTACAGTATGTTACATTTCAGCTTCCTAATATATAGGGAAGTAAGAGACTTACTCAGTCAGCCAGTTAGTGAGTGAATTAATTAGTCAGTCAGTTTGTCAGTAAGTGAGGGAGTTAGGGCTTTCGCATAAATAAATATATATATATATATATATATATATATACAGACAGAAAGTTCAGCACTCACCATAGCAAGCTCACTTATCCGCACAACATCAATAAATAAATAAAAAAAACCATCATTTATTTATTGATGTTGTGAGGATAAGTGAGCTTGCTATGGTGAGTGCTGAACTTTCTGTCTGTATATATTTGGGTTGGTGGCCATGGGCTACATGCACCCCACCCTATGAGTGGTGAGTGCAGATATTGCACTCCGCTTCTGGGGTGGCGAGTGCTGTGGTTTTCTAGATTTGTTTGTATATATATATATATATATATATATATATATATATATTGGCATGCTTAGTAGCTCTTCTAACACATCCATCAGTTGGCTGCACGGTGCTGTTTTTAATTTGGGGTGTTGCCAGTAGCCCAATATAATCACTTTTGTATTGCAAGATGGGTTTAAAGTTTTCTTTTTGTTATCAATGTTGCTATTCCATGGCTTTTGGGTACATAACAATTTTCATCTGCCCACCTTCATTTCTGTCAGTTATGTTAGTTAATTGATTTTTGTTTTCAGTCAGTTATTTCAGGTCTACAAAGGTGACTTTCCCTCTCTGGGGCTAATCCTTATGGGTGTTCCAAGTGATGGACCTTAATCTAGAAGGTATGATCACTCTAGATGTATGGTTATGTACATCAATTGTCAAGAGTGAAAAATGTAAATGGTGTCTATTGCAAAACAATGACACCGCTTATAAAACATATAAACATCTGACAAAAATCAAAGTGAATCTGACTGCATGGGAAAAATAAATCTTACCTGTTAAGGTGAAAGGAGCTGCAGGTGTGGCATTGCAGGATACCCCAGGAAAATACCCTGCTTTGGCTCGCAGTGTCCATTTCCCAATAAACAGCATGATCAGTCCAAAGGAGTCCGTAAAAGATGAAAGCACCGCAGGGTAATACCAATGCGTTTTGTTACAACCTTGTCCCTTCCTCAAGGCTGTGAGCCCTTGGTGCCTGGGTCTTGGGTTTTTAAATGGACTTAGGTCCATTAAAATCTTGCCGCTTGTGAATTACAGTGACTTCCGGCACGGACTTGCCTGGAACCGGAAGTGCCATGTGCATTCCACTAGTCGGAAGTGGGCGCCAGTAGTGCCCGTCCTGTGTGTTTCACCTGATCCTGCCATGTGCGTTCCATCAGGCAGAAGTGGGTGCCAGCGGATCCAGAAGTGCCCGTCCTGTGCGTTCCACCTGATCCGGGAGCAGTTTTTTTGCTGGAAATGGGCGGGATATAACAGGTCCTATGTAGTGAGGTAGTTGTCATGGATACAACAGACCTCCATTTGTGAATTTCAAAAATATAGGAGCCGATATTCATATGGTGACAAAGGTTCTCCAACAGAATCCCGTAGGTGTGATTATGAAAAATAAAAAAGGAATATATGAGGGGAATATGTAAGCTTAAAGTAGAATATAAACTGATAAGCAATAAATATATTATGTCTCCAGTGGATGAAATAATACATACATACTGACTTAGGTAATAATGTCATAAGTGATATAAGTAATATGAATAATATCATATAAAAATCTAATAAAAATAATATCAAAATAATGATATTAAAATAATATTGTATAAAATAAAAAATCTATTCAGAGGAATAACGAAAAACTATGGATTTAATGATAAGGAAATGTGGTATGGATATAAATGTTCAGATGGACAGATGACCTATGAGGTGCATCACCTATAGGGGAAGCTTAGTGTCCGACCATAAAGGTCCCAAGCAATAAGATGGTATGGTTACAAAATATATTAACCAATGGTCGGTAAGGACAGGTGACCTATGACGTGAGTCACATATGCGCACTGGTCCTGATGTGGGGGAAACGTGGTGTCTGACCATAAAGGTCCCAAGACAACACAATTATAATTTAGGAATGTCCATGAATGAACAGGGATCAAAGGAACCACTTGATCTCGAATTCCTACTTTAAGCCATTGGTGGAAAGTGTTTGTAGGTTAAAGATGGTCTTCATTTCTTCTCTTGCTAGGCTGGGTTCAAGATTCCTATTTTTCCATGTCGCTTTAATGTTACATAGACCCACAAAATGTTGAATAGAGTTTGTGGAACATTGATGTTCATTTTTTAAATGATCCGAAAGGTGGTGAGTGGAAAGTCCTTTTCTAATGTTGCGAAGATGTTCACCTATGCATGTTTTGAGCACCCGGGAGGTCCTGCCCACATAGGATTTGCTGCATGTACAAGTGATGAGGTAGATTACATAGGTTGTATTGCAGGTAATAAAGTCTTGAATTTTCACTGTGGTACCATCTCCTATATAATCGCCCAGATCTGTCACTCTGTGACTGTGTGGATAATGCTGGGCGTGGCTAGGAGCTCTCATTGGGTTAGCAGCAGGTCTATCGCACCCAGTCCACAGCTGATTGGGTGAGAAACGCCCTCCCACACAGGTTACATTCACTGGGAGTCTCTGCCCTTTGGCTGCTGTGTGTTCCCAGAGCAGGATTAACAATGGGGCTGATGGAGCTGCAGCTCCAGCTCCACACCCCAAAATAGTCCCACTGCATCTGCAGCAACATACCCTCCAACAATTTACACATAAAAATCAGGACAAAATAAAAAAGGAGTGTAACCATGCATACAGTGGCGTGGCCACGCCCCTTTTACTGTACATTCAATGGAAATTTGGAGAGCCAAAAATCTGTACAGACCATAAAAAAAGGTCCTGTACCTTCCAAAAAGGTACAGCTGGAGGGTATGCCACAGAACCTGCAGCAAGTCCCTATGCTGTAGATATGGGGGGAAAAATCCTTTTATTGCAGCGTCCTATGGGGGTCAGTCTGACCTGATCGCTCGATGCAGTTTATCGCAGTGCAGCAATCAGGTCAGAACTGCGCATGCGCCGGCACTGCAGTGCGCCGGCGCATGGCTGACAGCCGACAGCTGTCATTGCCTAGCAATCGCCTCTGCCTGACTGACAGGCAGAGGCGGTTGCTTAGCGGGAGGGGGCGACACGGCGGCATTTGGTTGCCATTTTGTGGGCACAGTCCGGCCAATGCAGGCATTGCTGGACTGTGAGGTGGGTGGCCCGCGGCGGCTGCGTGATATCATACGCAGCCGCTGCGACCAGGGCAGTGACGAGTAACTCCCGGCCAGCCGCAGGAGCTGCGCTGGCCGGAAGTTACTCTTCAAGTACAAAAGCATCGCCGCTGTGTGATGCTTTTGTACTTGTGCAGGGGGGGTGGCCTGACATGCAGGGCGTCCCCCCCATGTCAGTGTAAGGGATCGTAACTGTGCTAAATTTACCACTGGTACAATCAGGTCAGAATGACCCCCTATGTCCTGCTGCCAGTCCGCCTGCCCTCTCCGGCATCAACAATTCCCACTCCATAGCCGTGGCGCAGGTGGAACAAAAGCTGCTGCGGCCACCGGCATAGATGTGTTTGAAAGCGGCGCAGCGGAAGGCTTTCATAGACCTCCCTGCACCGCATACTCTCTGATCCTCGGAGCCTCCTCTGCGCGTGATGTCACAGAAATGCCCCCCCCCCCCCACAGCCGCGCACAGTTCCCCAGAGGCCATGACTCAGCAAAACAGCACTTGGGCTGCTGGCCTGGAAGCCCCGAGATGGCTAATGTAACAGATAGAGTGGGTGATATCGCAGAGGGTAATGTCTGGATGCTGAATCAATGTAAAAGGTGACAGTGCTGTGCAGTGCAGTGGGTGTGCAGTGTCACTAACACTGCACAGCACTCTCAAGTTTTACATTGAATCAGCAAGTCAGTCAGTTCTGCCAGCCAGTCACTATTGTTAATGCCGGTGTCCCAACACACCGCATTACAGGGAAATAGATGCACTAAATAAACGACAGCTCCCAGCAGCCCTTAGCGCCAAAGCATTCCGGCGCTAAGGCCTTCTGGGAGCTGTAGTTTATTGAGTGCCTTTTCTTCCCTGTAATGCGGCGCGTTGGGACACGGACACTAACAATAGTGATTGGCTGCTGTGCGAGTCTCCGGGAGAGCCACTGCCAAAGGGAGGACATTAGCCTAGCTGCTTCCAGGAGGAGAAGCAGGAGAAGCATTTCCCACCCCTCCCCCACTCGCAGTACCTCCGGGCCCCATCCGCGGCACGCGCACACACCCCTCCACCACCCACAGTGGCTCCAGACCCCCTCCCCCACCACCCCCACACTGGCCCCTCCCCCACCCACCACACCACCGCACTTGCCCCTCCCCCACCCACGGTGGCTTCAGACCCCCACCCGCAGCACCCACCCCTCCTCCACCACCACACCAGCCCCTCCCCCACCCGTGTCAACCCCGCAACCACCTCTCCCCCACCTGTGGCACCCCCAGACCACCTCCCCCATCCATGTCTCCCCCGCACCCGCCACTCTCCCAACCACACCTACTAGGTGATTCATCAGGCCCTGCATGCGCTGTTCACGCTGTTGCAAGGGGCTATGACCCCTTAACCATTGCACGCCTTTTGTCCGTGCAATATTTAACCACTCACACAATTATGATTGGCAGTATTACTCCATATAATACAAATATTGCATGCCACAAGGGTATGCAAGGGTTAAGGGGGCATAGCCCCTTACAATGGTATGAAGAGCACCTGTAGGGCACGATGAATCACCTAGTTAACAGTAACTTCTGTATACTTAGATTTCTCTGTTCCTTTTTCCCACGCAGTCAGTTTCACTTTGATTTTTGTCAGATGTGTATATGTTTTATATGTTTTTAGATGCGTTGTCAATGTTTTGCAATAAACACCATTTTAATTTTTCATTCTGACAATTGATATACATAACCATACATCTAGAGTGATCACACCTTCTAGATTATGGTGCATCACTTGGGACACCCATAAGGATTAGCACCAGAAAGGGAAAATGCCTTTGTATTCTTGCTTATGGTAATTTGGAGCTCATTTAGGGAAGCTCCAGTACTCTCCCTGGCCTGCTATAGATCCTCCACACCGTGAAGTATTACACCACATCATTTCAGTTATTTCAGGTCATTGAACTTTGTTTATTTCTGTCAGTTATTACAGTTCATTGAAGTTTTCATCCAAATCCATCAAGTGGAAGGCCCAGAACAGGCTTCCTGTGTCAAAGTTTTGTCCAGTGTACACCAACAGAAAGTTCAACTGGGACCTTAACGCTCTAGTATGTCTTCTGGGATCCAGTGTTACGACTCTATGAAGTTTTCTTTCAAATCCATCCAAAAGAAGGCCCATAATAGGCTCCCTGAATCAAAGACATTTTGGCATATTTTGCCATGAGGTCCGACTGGGACCCTAACCCCTATAGAACTTGGCAAGAATACACCTATATTTTACCTGCAAAAAGTGTGCAGCAAAATTCACACATGATCAGTCAGATAGCTCCCTATTCTGTAAGACCTGTGTTACAGAGCAGCCTGCTCACAGTTCACAGGTGTAGGAATCTCCTGCTTGGGCAACACAACTCAATGTTACTATTGTCCTCTGAGCTAGCAGCCCCTGAAAGGAAAGAGAGGCTTCTAGATCAAAACAGCCTACCCCTTTTCCTCAGCCTGAACCTGCTTGGGCACGGCCCCTAGCAAAATTAGTAGAAGAGCTTTCTAAAGCTATGAATCCATCCCAGACGCCTTCCCTGGTAATCCCACCTCAGGTCTCAAAAAAGATCTTTTTCTCGGTACAGTTTTATAGTCTGAGGACTCTGAGGAAGAAAACATCCCCCCTAGGGGAGGGTGAGTTCACTCAGGTTTCAGAGGAGTCTGAAAATGTTACACAGGGAATAAAGGTGTTTGTTGCTGCAGTGCATCTAGTGTTAAAGGTTGAGGACCCTGACCAGGGCCCTGCATGCCCCTGTTTATTTGGCATTAAGCAAAAAGCATCAGCCTCATAAGAAACTGGATTTATACCTGAATGCCACCTGGGAACACCCAGATAAAAAAATTTCAGGTGTCCTGTAACTTTTTATCGTCCTACCCTTTTCCTGCAGATAGCAGAAAATTATGTAGGACTCCTCCCACATTGGATCCCTCATTGTTTTGTGTGTCAAAAAAGACAGTTCTGCCAGTTTCCGGGGCCACCTCTTTAAAGGAACCATTTTAGAAATTACCCTGAGATCTATTTATTTAGCGGCACATATTTTACACACCCCTGCGCAGGTAGGGTGTTGGGTCAACAAGTCTATTTAAGATTGGGCAGAACAACTGTCCACAGGCTTGCATGGAGGTCTCTTCGCTGAGGAAATTATGTCTCTAGCTGAACACATTCATGAATCTGCCACCTATTTGGGATGTCTGTACCCTCGGTGGTCAGATTTCCGCCTTGGCAATATCTGTCCAAAGAGCTCTGGCTGCATCAGTGGCAGTCAGATGAGGAAGCCAAAAGGGCAGTAGAGGCATTGTCCTTTATGGGACAGATCTTTTTTGGTCCAGAGCTGAAATAGCGGATTTCCCAGGCTACTGGATGTTAGTCCACTTTTCTCCTCTCAGCTGTTCCAGCTTCTCAGAGGTCATACATGGGACCTTCCTTTAGCTCCTTTTGTGCACCTTCCAAGTTCAGAGGCTGTTCCAGGTGAAGAGCTGCAGCTCCCAAGTGTTCCAGAGGTCATGACAAAGGAGCAGCACTCTCCACTCACCAGGACTATAAGTCCACCAACAAGCCCAGGGCATGATGGGCTTCCCTCTCTCCTGGGGGGACCACAGGGTGGTAGCTCATCTATGAGATTACAGGGACATGTGGACAGAATTCTCTCTAGATGCCTGGGTTCAGGACCTCATCACCCAGGGGTACAAAATAAATTTCCAAATCCAACCACCTTACCGGTACTTTACCACAGGTTTGCCAGCTTCAGATGACAGGCGTGTTGTACTGCAGGAAGCTATCGACAAACTCCTGGAAGCAAGGGTGTTGGTCCCAGTCCCCACACATCAGCAGAAACAGGGAATCTACTCAAGCCTATTCCTCATGCTGAAGCCGGACAGATCAGCCAGATTAATTCTGAATTTAAAGGCTCTCATTCCTCTCTTGAGAGTACTCAAATTCAAGATGGAGTCCCTTCAATTCAACTGGTTAAAGCGGGACTAGAACAAAACATGTTTATGGTGTCCTTAGACATCAAGGATGCATATCTGCACATTCCCAGTTGGCCTCTGCACCAGGAGTTTCTCAGACTCTCACTTCCAATTCCAGGCTTTGCCGTTTGGCCTGTCCTCAGCCCCCAGGGTGTTCACGAAGGTCATGACCATCATGATGGCTCTACTTCAGACACAAGGGTTACGATTGTCCCTTATCTGGATGATCTTCTCCTTAAGGCTCATTCCAGGGGCTAGTTGCTTCAGAGCATCAAAGTGACTCACAGGCTCCTCATTCTACATTCTACTATAATATTAATGCATTACATTTATATCCACACTGTAGAGATAGAAGACAGAGAGTTGATAAAGAAGGAACATGAAATAGAAAAAGGCAAGTGTAATAGCCATTCATCTCTTAAACCATGAAAATATATGTACACTTAACACAGTGTAAATATAATCATTTATAACAACTTAATTTGTATAATAAAACATTCATTCCACTGGCAGATATGGTATTCGTTGTCACTATAAGGATTTGTATTGTATAGCTTCTATCAAGCAAATTGAACATAAATACTGTACCTATTTGTTTTTGTCTAACTGTCAGTCATTGTGTTTATTACTACTGAGGACCACAATAACTAAAATCTTTTCCATTGCATCTATTTAATATTTACCCTCTACTTCACTCATATTGGACATGGTCTATAGTAAATAACAATAGTGTCTAACCTGAACAATAATAATATAAATTAACACTCTTACGATATTATGTTAATTAACCTAATTTCACTATATACAATACTGTATTTACTGTATACCTGTTTATCATTTGGGAACTGAGTCATTGAAAGGCATGTGTTTTTTTTACTCTTGATGATAATATATTAATATCCATGGTTCAAAGCACCCATAATGTATTCCACATTCTTCATCTTTGTGTAGGATATATCCTATCCAAATAAACCTGCCATTAAACTGTGCATCCCATTGAAATGAATAAACAAATTGATGGCAAAAAAATAATGTAACAGCTGCCTTCCCACCTAGATGGTAACCTCTGGACATGATAGATTTTAAATAAAGAATGACAGTATACAGTATGTTTTCTCAGTAATTGGCTCACAAACTGTATATTTTTTTTAGAAAGCATTAAAGCAACCCAACTTCCACATGATTATATAAAGAGAAAAGATGTATGACATGTCTTACCTATTCTGGTACTCCCATACCTGTGATTTAAGCCTTAGTGTTCAATATTTTCCTTCCTTCATTTTGTTCTTGCTGTTTTATCATATGTCATTGCTGCATACGGTATCTAATTTGCATTGGTCTACTATGCCTTGATTTAATCTTGGTATGGTATGTCTTTTTACCTATTTTTTTATTTTACCTATATTTACTGTATATTTTTCTGTTATGTAGAAATAATTATATATGTTTTCCAAAATCCACTACACCTCCTACATGCATAATATTTTTTATTCCAACAATAGTGGCTTTTTTTCCATTAATAAGTTTTATTAAAGATTTTAATACACTTAAGAGGAGGGAATTACAGAAAAGAAAATGGGAGGGAAGGGAATCACAAGCTACAGTGTAAACACGATGATGGTTACAATCTGCATTGTTAATCAAGAAAGTAATATTAAGACTACTGAAACAATTCATATACAGTATAAAAAATAATAAATATTTATGGTTTCTTCATAACATTAGCAGTACCCATGGAGGTATTTAAGTTATGTCAACCAACAACAAAGCACCTTTCCCATTAGTTACAAAATTCATGCAATTTAGACCATTTAACCAACAGGAAGGAGACAGGTGAACAATATGGTGTGCCCTGGGTTTTCATCAGGAAAGCATACTGAATTTTAGAAATTATTTTATGCAGGGATAGTGGAGACATGCTTTTTCAGTTTTGCTCCGATTTCAGCCATAACATTGATCAACATATGGCCTAAAAGCTATTGATTAGATTTGGATACATCTAATGGATTAATATGGAGAATGTCCAAAGAACGTGACATATTTATGTGAACATTGAGGACCTTATGGGCTAAAACAAAGATTTCTTACCAAACTGGCTGTTACTTGAGGCATTCCCAAAAGAGATTAAAAAAATATCTCCTGGCTCCGAACAATTTCACCAGAAATATTTCAACTGGGAGGGCCTTATCCTTTGTAGTCTAGTTTGGGTAAGGTAGAGTCTATGCAGCAATTTAAATTGCATCTCCAAATGATTATATAATTTAGACAAGCATTGAGCCATAAGATATAATGATTCCCATTGCTGAGCTGAACTGTCACTTGTAGATTCAATTCCCATTGCAGTTGTGTTGTAGTATTATCTATCTCCACATTTTCCAAGTACAGTAAATACTGAAACCAAGTGGCACCTTTAGAGTTGCCAGTCAATATTTCGGATAAAGGGGGTAAATCAGAGTTGATCACAGCAGCAAATTTGTTAGCAATTGGGCAAAACCATGTGCACTGCAGGGGGGGCAGATATAACATTTGCAGAGAGAGTTAGATTTGGGTGGGTTATTTTGTTTATGTGCAGGGTAAATACTGGCTGCTTTATTTTTACACTGCAATTTAGATTTCAGTTTGAACACACCACACCCATGTCTAACTCTCTCTGGACATGTTATAGCTGCCCCCCCCCTGCACTGCACATGGTTTTGCCCTACTGCTAACAAATTTGCTGCTGCGATCAACTCTGAATTACCCCCAAAATACCCAGAGGGGGAGTTTGCTAAAAGTGGCATGTATCTTGAGCATAGTAGTAACCCAGTGGCTAATATGTAAATAGGTACACAGTTCCCAGGGAGACAAGTAACAAATGTGTCCGCTTACATCTTTGCTCCATGCTCTGTAGTGCAGAGCATCTTTTTTTGCTATTTTTTTCTGCAAAAATGTGTCTTTGATGAAATTTCTGTGTGTGACTGCAATTGTATTTGCATGCAAAATTCTATGCTACAGTGTTTTCCTGGAAAACACTGTAGCATGGCATTTCGGATGTAGATACAGCTGCAGTTACACAAAGAATATAGGCATGCTGCATATATTTTTAATCAGCAGAAGCTGATCGTGCATCCTATTGCATTAAATTGCGTCTAAGATGCATTTTCACTGAAACAATAGCAAAAAAAGATGCTTGGTGCTATTGAGTCCCACCACATCAGTTGTTATGATACCACAAGTTTGCCATGTGGAGACCCTCAGTAGAGAGCAGCCAGAGGTTAGGAAATACTAAGCTTTTAGAGGTGGACAAATTGTCATTCCATGCTCAAAGTGAATCTGTGATCTTGGAAAATTGGGAAATAAAGGACAGAGATGCTGAGGGATCCAAAGCAGTTGGGATAATGAAAAGTATGATAACAAAGCTTTTTCCAAATCCACCCAAGGTTTAGAGTCTGGTTGCAAGGTCCAGTCACTGGCTTGCACTATCAAGCAAGCAGTTTAATATGCTATCAAGTTATGGTCAGTCTGATATCCTAACCATTTGGGCCAAGTGAATCAGTGATACGGTACTGTATGCTATTCTTGTTTTTCCAGATACAAGTCAGGATTAATTTGTGAGCTTGAACAAAGTAATGTTTAGGAACCAAATAAGGGATAGTGCAAAACAAGTACATAAGTTTTGGTAAATTCAGCATCTTTAATGCTGCCAATCTACCCAGCCAAGAGATCTTATATCCAAACCAACTATTTGGGAGTTCAATAATAAGAGTGAAAACAGGTTTCAAATTAATCTTCACATCTTTAAGGCAAGTTAATGTTGCACTTGGTAATTGGAAAGGCAATGTCTCCAATTTGGTAGTATTTAATGTCTACATGGAAGCAGAACTGTATACGTGAATAACTCTGTGCAAAGTAGGGAAGGAAGACTCTGGGCTGGTAACAAATAATAATACATCATCTGCAAATAAACCTAGCTTGTGAGTAGATGTGCCCACAGTTATAATAAAAAGGTTACTCATTTTGCTATGGCAGCAAGGATGGTGTAATGGTTAGCATTACTCTCTCACATCACTGAGGTCATGGGTTTGATTGCCACCCAGTCCCCAATTGTGTGAATTTGATATATTGTCCCTGTGCTTGCGTGGTTTTCCTCTGGGTACTCCAGTTTCCTCCCACAATCCAAAAATATACTGGTAGGTTAATTAGCTCCCAAGAAAATTAACCCTAGTGTCTAAGATTGTATATGCACATGTGGGAGGGAATAGACATTTGGCTCCACTGGAGCAGTGAATGTCCAAAAATTCTCTATAAATAACTGGAGCCGCAAAGCTCAATTGCAAATATATATAATATTGGAGAAAGGGGGCACATCTTCCCCATGCCATTTGAGATGGAAAAGGGAGGGGACAAGAAACCATTGCTCAGGACCTTATCTATAGGGTTACTATATAAAGTGGAAATTGCGGGCAGTATTTCACCCATTAGACCAAAGCTTGTTAGAGTGGTGGTAAGAAATTTTGAGTTTAGGCAATCAAACACCTTCTAAGCATCTATAGAAAGGAGCATAAAGTCCTGAGTCTTTTGTAGCATCCGTTCAGCCAATTCAAAGACCCTGTGTGTATTGTCAGAAGCCACATGGACAAATCCCACCTGGTCCGGGTGGATAAACTGTGGATTCAGGGGAGAAAATGTATTCATAATCAGATTAGAATATTTTTTCACATCAGAATTGTGAAGGTCAATGGGTCTATAATTTTGCCAGAAAGTGACTTTTAATCTAGTTGTCAGGGCACAAAGATCGTCTTGAGATGCCAATTAGGATGGGGTTCAATTAGAGATGATTACAATTATTTAGCAATAGTTTTTAAACAGGTTACTGGAACCAATTACAAAGTTCTAAATACTTAAACTTTAGATTTGAGTTTGTGAGCCATACAAACAGGTTTGAATATGTTCAAAACATTTTGAATATGTTTGAGCTTGTTGGAGCTTAAGTCCACATTTGGCATGATATAGATGTGTCCTCATACATCATTGCTGCACTAATGTCAAACAGCCTCTCTCGGCGCACCAGGACACTTGAGACTTTGCTAGTGTCTGTGTTTTTTCCCCCCAAAAATGTAATCAAAACATGATGTGACTATTATGCACCAGGAGACTGTGCTGATTAATTAGATAGAGTATACAACATATATTTCAGTGTGTGAATGAGTCTCTAAATAAGTATACGAAATGCTACAATGCAGCGGCCACAGCTTTTTTTCATGCCGAGTTCCGTTGTGCTTTGTATACATACTCAGACGCATGCAGATATACAAATGTCACATATAAAATGAATCATATCGGGGGGCGTGGCCTGGCTGGCAAACACAACGGCTGTGTGTCTGGTGAGATCCTGCCTGCTGCACCTAGAAATAGCCTTGAACAGTGCCCCATGTTTATCTATACCCTCCGTTTGCACCCCTCTGCCTCCCCCCTGAGTACTAGCAGTCACAGGAGTGCGCTGCGGAGCCGGGAGATAGCCCTTGCTGTCTCCACAGGTTGCGGCCCTCCTGCCCTCACAAAGCCGGGACATCGATTGTGGGACGCACTGAGCCGCGCCAGCAACGGAGTGACAGCGCACATCGTCACTCAGCTTAGCGGCAGACCATCTGCCTGATCCCCGTCTCCTGGCCTCATCTGCCCCTGGAGAACCCTCCTGCCTGCTTCTCTGGAGCTGCAGACATAGACCTGGTACAGTCTCTCTGCCTGGGCTCCCTGCACGGTGGCCATCTTAAGTCCTACACACGCAGTACAGGGAAGTACACATAACAGTGTTTTGGGGGTGAGGGGATAGAAGGGATAAGGGGGTTTACTCTGGCTGCAGCTTCTACTCCTGGCTCTTACAGCACATAGTCACAGGGGAAAAAAAATACACAGTACGGTTCAGTGTCATCTGCACCATATCTTTTCTTTATTACATAGGAAGCCTGATATCCCTGTGTACATATGGTTCATCCTTCTACTTCAGTTACTAATGTGTTGTACCATTACTACTGCTACTACAGTGAGAATTTTACCTGCAGCTTTCCTTGCCAACTTTCATAAGAGACATATATTGTTGGCAGCATTGTCTCGCTCTCCTGAGCGCCGGTTGGGCCCCGAAACGTGCCTACTACATAGGCGCCCCCTGCACAGTGCCACAGTAGTTTAAAGTGACCTACAGCTTCCTTTGGAGCCCCTGTGAGTTGGGGCCTTCGCTGGGATCCTGGAGCTGTTGCCTGGAGTGGCTGTGCAGCCCCACTGGAGGTATCCTGCCAGCGCGGAAGCCGGTAAATGGCCTCTCCTATTTTAATTCAGCTCCAACTGTGGACAGCCTGGGTGTCCTCTGTACCCCCCTGGTGCCTCTTGTCCACTGCACAGCAGCGCAGGTCCATTCCTGGTGAGAAAAGTGGTCACACAGTAGAGCTCAATCCATAGAGCCCCTGTCATGCTGTGCTGTTTTCTGCTAGCTGGACACCTGCTTCACCGTCCTCTCTGCTTATTGGGAATCTGATCTCCAAGCACTGCAGGTTTCTGTTGGAATTTGTAAATCACACTCATATCTCCTACATTTGCCACTTGAACCTCCCAGATTTCTACAGAACTGTGCCGCAGATAACTACAATGGAAACCCTCCTCATAGGAAGGAACGACCTCACGAGGACACACAAATCTTAAATTGGAGTCGCTGCAGGTCGGGACTTCCTGATCGTTCTAGGTCTTTTCAAAATCTGTTGTTGCGGGTGGTGGCTTCTGATGCATGGGCCGTCCCCTGCAGCCATTGTCTATTGCTACTTTCACCCTCTCTAGCCTCACATGAAGATTCACAAATGACAGTCTAGTACTTACTGGACATCTGGGTGCCCCTTCCATTATTATCACCCGTGTCCACTCATTTATGTAGTCATATACACGCCTGTGGTCTCTATTGCAATTCCTAGCCATGTCACTATATCCTCAGCAGTGAAACAATAATTCTACAGACTGCATATGGCCAATAGAAATCATCAGCCCTCCACGGAGGCTGCATCCTCATTCTTTGGCCCCAAACGAGGTAAAAACTAGTCTCAACAGCCTGCTTCACCGAAGATCACTCCCAACGCCTCATCATCTCCATCAAGGTCAGATGAACCCATTGCCACTGACTCTGACCAGTATGATTCTCTTGTCCAATGTATCACATCCACTTTCAGGGTTGAGCTGAGAGCAGCCATTCAAGACTTGAGATCAGATCTCTCCTCTTTGGGTTCCCATACAGATGCCCTGGAAAATAAAATGGACGATCTGTGTAACTATCAAGATGTGATCACCCAGGAGATGTCTGATTTGCTCTCGGAAGTGGAGTCGTTGTAAGAGCATGTTGAGGATTTGGAGAATAGATCCTAACGGAACAATCTGCGGATAAGGAATGTTCCGGAATCCATAGATACTTCAAGATACTTCAGCTTTAAAAGACTATCTGTTTGGCTTGTTTCAGCTCCTTCTCCCTGACCCAACAGAGGACCAATTTCTGTTGGACAGAGCTCACAGAGCCCTCTGTGCGAAGCCCCCCCAGACCAATCTCCAAGGGACATTGTCTTACGGATGCATTTCTACCACGTCAAAATGAAAGTTCTGGCTGCATGTCGAGGGGTACCGGCGGTCTTGTACAAAGGATCTGAATTGCTTGTGTTTCAGGATCTGGCACCCTCCACATTGAAAAAGAGACGGGAAATGTTACCGGTCACAAAAGTCTTACGTGACCGGAAGATTCTATACAGATAGGGTTACCCATTTTCACTCCAATTCTCGTTCAATTTTAGGACCCAGGTTGTTAAGTCTCCTGACAATGGGCTGGACTCCCTCAAGAGACTAGGAATCATATCTGCCTCTACCGAGTCTCCCTCTCGCAGTCAAGCTCGTAGCCCGAAATCGAGTGCACCACCACAAGCTGAGTGGTCGTCTGCATAGATGGCTTCTTAGCATGTCATATGTCCATTACTGTTGAAATGTTTCACTTTGCTTGTTTAACCCTTTCTCTTTCAGGTTTTAGAGGTGCCTATACTCTACGTCCTCTGTTTTTTGATGGTTATTATACTATGTCTGTTCTTCTCACGGCAGCTATACCTTCAGGCTGATTCCTAGTAGCGTAATGTTTATGATGTATTACCTGTTCCAATGTATGTAATCCACTTAGTTTTTAGAGTAGTGCCTTCGACCTGGATTTATAATGACATCATAATACTAGTTTAATTGCATGCATATGCACAGGAGCTGTAGGGGCCAATCCAGCCCCGACCCATATCTGTTTTCTTTTGAAAGGTCTAGCTGTATCACTGGCTTGGGTGCAGATATGTTCTTGACTCCTTTTGTCAAGGCAGTTATTGCATTTGACTTAATTTTGGAAGATTTACGTTAGGCTGCTCTCCATTTCATTGATAATATGACCCGCTAAGTCTTTTGTATATGATAAGAATGTTTACGGCTCCACATTAGCTGTAGGGGACTACCCAGTCCCACCTGTATTTGCTTGCATCTACTATGTCAAGTTGCGTCACCGGCTTGACAGCTGGTTTACTTATAATGTTCCTCCTTTATGTTGTGCTGCTAGTTCTCCCCCCACATCGCAGTGGGCCCCATCTTCGAAGATGGAGCCTTCCAACTGTGATGTCTGCCGAGTCCTTGAGATTCCGACCATACTTTGTTTTACTATTGGTCTATAGACCAACCTTTTTTGTTTTTCCTGGCCTTCTGTTAACTTCACTGCCCTTTCCTTTCCCCGTGCATTCTCGCTCCTGGCTTAGTTTTCTTAGGCGTATTGTCTATTTTTTATTCTTTTGGTATCCACCATGAGCTTGAGTATCTTAACATTAAATGTTAATGGTTTAAACTCTCCTCACAAGAGGACTATGGCAATACAATTTTTTAAGAAACAAAAGGCTGACATAGTTCTCTTGCAGGAGACACACTTCAAGATTGTTCACCCATCCTTGTCCTCTCGAGCGTACCCCAGGCTTTCTACTCCTCCGCAGATAAAAAGCAAAAAGGACGGAAATTATCCTACACCATAGTCTCTCTTGCTCAATAGATCAATCTTTCTCTGATGTGAAGGGACGTTTCAATATTCTTGTACTAAACCTAGGTCAGTCATAACCGACGGCAGTCTCAGTCTACTCCCCGAATCTGGAGCAGGGTGCTTTCCACAGAAATTTTTTCCCGTGGCTGACTAAACTTTCCAAGGGTTGGGTGGTCGTCGGAGGTGACTGGAATGCAGTTCCGGATCTTCATTGGGACCGCTCCAACTCTAAGAAACCGAGCCCTGCCACAGTTAGAGAATCCAAACGTTTAGCCAACTCTATCTTCTCACAGGGTCTATTTGACGCCTGGAGAGTTTTGTACCCCTCCGAGTGTACCTACACTCATTATTCAGTCCCCCACAGAATCCATTATAGAATTGATCTTTTCCTAATTGATGGTGGTTCCACCCAAGGATTATCTAAGGCCTGGGTTACTCCAGTAGTATGGTCTGATCATCTGGCGATATCGCTGTTGGTGTCCTCTTCGCGTCCCTCGCATTCTTTTTTCCGGTGGAGATTGAACTCCTCACTCCTCCTGAAATGGGAATTTCAGACGAGGAGATCACTAGATGAATTCTTTGAATTTAACATCACTCAGGAGGTTTCCCCCGCCATAATCTGGGAAGCTCACAAAGCTTCTGTCCAAGGGCATTTTATTTCCCTGGCAAAAGCACAGAAACTAAAAGACACACAAACCATTGAGAGTCTGGAACGCCAGATTGAAGCTCTTACGCGCAGACATCAGCAGAATCCTAAACATTCAATCTATAGCAAGCTCTTAGCTCTTAAAGGACAATAACACCAGATTCTCTCTGCTAAAGCCGCCAAAACGATGAGATGGCTACAGTATAAATTTTATGCTAATGGAGATAAGGCAGACTCGCTCCTAGCTGCCCGTCTTTGTTCCCGAAAACAAAGGAGCAGGATACTGTGTCTTAATGACTCCCAGAATAAATCAATCTATGACCCTCAAAAAATAGCTAATAGTTTCCAAGAGTTTTACCACACTCTGTATAACTTACCCAACCCTGTCGATGCTGCAGACTTGCAAAACCGCATAGATGCATTTTCTTTCTAGTTGCTCACTATCAAAACTGTCGGCAATGCAACTCCAATCTCTTAATATGGATATCACTGTTACAGAAATTGACTCTATAATTAAATCGCTCAAAAATTCCTCATCCCCCGGCCTGGACGGGCTCCCAGCATTATATTATAAGAAATTTAGGTCATCCCTTACTCCCTTCCTGAAAGACTTTTTCAATGATATTCTGACCAGATCTTCTTTTGATAGCACCACTACTGCAGCAGAAATAGTCATTATCTCGAAGCCCGATCGAGACCCTACTAGTTGCAGCAATTATAGGTCCATTTCGCTGTTAAACTCAGATCTGAAATTATTTGCAAAAATCTTGGCTAACCATCTCGCTGGGGTGATATCCCATCTGGTCCACCCAGATCAGGTGGGGTTCATACTGGGTAGACAAGCCTATGACAATATTAGAAGAGGGGTTGATACTATCCAATTTATCAATACCTCTAAAACCCCCTCTTTGGTCATAGGCTTAGATGCGGAAAAGGCCTTCGACCGCATATCCTGGCTATATATGCATAGGACCCTAGCCCAATATGGTTTCAAAGATAATTTCCTATCGGGAATTAACGCACTATATAATTCTCCTATGGCCCGTGTACTAGTCAATGGTTGCTCCTCTCAACCTTTCACAATACATAATGGTACCAGGCAAGGATGCCCCCTATCCCCCCTTATTTTTGCCTTCATGGTAGAGCCCCTGGCCTCCAAAATACGTGGTTGCCCAGATGTTTTGGGTATCACTGTGGGTCTAGATGAATTTAAAATTTCCTTATACGCAGATGATATCCTACTCACTGTCTCTAAACCACTTATCTCCCTTCCCAATTTCTTCCAGATTTTACAGTATTTTAGTTACATCTCCAATTTCAAAATTAACGATTCGAAATCGGAAGTTTTAGACTTCTTCCTCTCCAACCTGCTTAGACTGTCCTTGGCCTCGAGCTTCTCCTTCAAATGGAAACATTCACGTATGAAGTACCTGGGAATTTACCTGACTAAACAGTACTCCCAACTTTTTGCCTCCAATTTTCCAAGGCTTATCAATTCGATTTTGGCAGATCTCACAAAATGGTCAGGTCAGTTTATCTCTTGGACAGGCAGAGTAAACGCTTTAAAAATGAATGTTTTGCCCCGATTGCTTTATCTCTTTCAAGCTCTACCAGTCACAATACCCTCACACGTCTTTATAAATTTACAGAAAAAGTTGTCTTTGTTCCTGTGGGCTGGCAAGAGACCTAGGGTTCGACTTAAGAATCTGTTTAGTGGGACCAAGGAGGGAGGTCCCAAATTTGAGGCTTTACTACTATGCAGATCATCTATAACAGGCCACTCAGTGGCATGTCCATAGCTCCACTAGACGTTGGGTACAGCTTGAATCTACCCTTACACAGCTGACTTTGGTCTCCACCCTGCTCTGGATTCCCTGAGCTCAACGACCCCCCAATCTGTCCTGATTCCCATCTATTGCCTTAACTCTCACTCTATGGGATAGGCTATGTAAGACCTACTCATTCATCTCCTCCCCTCCTACGCTTTACCCCCTTTGGGATAACCCCGCATTCCCTGAGGGTAGTGGTCACCATAATTTTAGAAGCTGGAAATCTCATTACTTGCTGTTTCTTAATGACTTAGCTCCTTTATGAGGATTTCCAGCTTTTGCCGCCCTACAGGACAAATTCAACTTACCGCACCAATGTTTTTTCCAATATTTGCAGTTGCGTAGCTTTCACTCTGCCTGGTCTTGGAGAGTAGGAGTATGGTCTGGGTCTGCACTGGAGAGGCTCTGCCTCCGTCGACCACTGTCTAAGGGTCTTATCTCTACATTATATCAGATGATGCTTAAAT
Source organism: Pseudophryne corroboree (assembly GCF_028390025.1). NCBI lineage: Eukaryota > Metazoa > Chordata > Amphibia > Anura > Myobatrachidae > Pseudophryne > Pseudophryne corroboree. The sequence continues at coordinate 524,485,126 of NC_086447.1, read as the reverse complement.
ATAAACAACCCCCTTTGGCCAAACATGAGGTTGCTTGGGAAACAGATTTCCGAGAACAGCTGGGTCCTGACACATGGGTCCAAATTAGACGAGGTATGGTAGCCTCCTCTACAGCAGTGAGACATAGAGAAAACTCCTATAGAATTTACATGAGATGGTATTTGGTCCCATCTCGTTTGAAGCGTATATTCCTGAATTCTTCAGGCCTCTGTTGGAGGGGCTGTGGGATGGAGGGCTCCCTGCTCCATATATATTGGGAATGCCCAAAAATCTCTACATTATGGCTAGCAGCCAAAAGGCTGATCTTTAGCATCACTAACACTAGGGTCCCCTTCACCCCTTCCTTTTTCCTTCTCCCGCGGGAGATCCAGGGTGTAGAAAGAGCGGATCAGAGACTAATCTGGCACATCACCAGTGCGGTGAAGTGCAGGATTGCTTCCCATTGGAAATCCGATACTATTCCATCCATGGCTGCTATTACAATTGCCATTTGGAACACCTATCAGATGGAATTCCTGTCTAGTATAGTGGAGAGTAGATCCTCCATTTTTTCTAAAACATGGGCAACGTGGTTACGTTTTCATGATGCTCCCCCCCTCTCACCTGTGGTTTGTAAAGAAACGAGGTTATGTAAGTCTATATTACCTTTAACATGGGGTTGCAGTTGACAGAGGTGTTATCTCCTAGGGCTGGTGCCACAATTACTACAATGTTTTTCTCTTGGTGTTTGAGATTAAGAGTATGCCTATAAACAATTTTCTCTGCTTCGCATTGGAGTGTCGTTGCACACCCCCCCACCCTCTCTTCTCACCCGCAATCCCCACCTTCTCTACTGTTTATATTGCATTCTTGATGAAATTACAATGCTGTATTATAAAAAAAATCTTTCAAATAAACAGTTCTTTAAAAAAAAATGAATCATCTCAGCCTAGTCCTTTTCTGTCCCCAGTCACAAAACAAACATTATTTTTTTAGTGTCTGTCCAGTTTCTAATATTAGGCATTTATTAGGGATAATACACAACAATACAATTTCTTTTAACTAATACAGTACCTGTGTTTTCTCATGTGGACTATTCCATGCACAGACCAGTTTCACTTTAACTTAGATGCGTGTTTCATCTTTGCGCAGCTTATTCACATTCTTATTAAGAGAATTCTTTTTTTTATTTAAATACTCATTTTCAGCAGCAACGTCATAACGGGGGTGCTGGGGGTGTGGGCTGCACCTGGGTGTCACCCGCCAAGGGGTGAAACCAAAATGCCAGCGCCTGCTCAGTGACAGGAGCCGGGTGCTGCACATTAACATTACATGCAGCACCTGGCTCCTGTCACCTTGTAGGCCATGAGACCACCCACTCACATGAGGCCTTGCCCCTGTTTTGTGAACGCCCACATTAGGTGTCAAAAGGGGCTGTGACTCCACTGATTTTCAGCAATGATAAATGATGTAGAAGGAATTTACACGGGACTCTTGCAGGAGTTTAAAATGCATTTTTGTCAATTGTTCATGTCCAATGGATTTTTAAATTTGCACTTATTGACCAAAATCAAAAATGTAAAACATCCTTTAATGTAATTATTTTATTATTACAGAGAGAGATGTTTTGAAGGAAAAGGATGTGACTCAAACAGGTAATCTTTGAATTTCAGTGATCATACCTGTGGGAAAATACCATTTAAAATTTTCTTTTTATTTTTATAATTAAAGTAATATTTTTATTTTACACCTACTATTTAAAATTATCTTCATCAGAGGAACCTGCAAAGCAACCTGAGCAAGAACCAACAGAAATAAGTAAAGGTAACTGAAATGTGTTTTCTTTGAGTGAAATCAAATCATTTGATTATATGTAATACTGTATATATATATATATATATATATATATATAAAACACAGGATCAAAAAATGGATTGAAACAATAACTTGCGCCCTAGCTTCAGCTCGGCAGATCCCCAAAAGAGGAGCACCACTCCTCTATGAATACAATATACACGACAAAAGAGGTGATCTCCCAGCGACGCTATGTATGACTTCCTGATCCGTATATGTTCCTGTTCCTCAGAGAGAAAACACAATACGCAATATGTCCATTAGCATATGGTTGTACTTTGATGGACTTCTAAAGTCACTCCTCTTAGTGACTGACCTGGGTTAAATGAGATGCATTCACGTAACAGTTTCTTTAATACTGCATGCACTTGACCTTCATCAGCTTATCTACACCAGGCTTACCTTTCTTATAAGCCCTATGTGCGTTGAAAGGTATCTTTTCCGGTCTTTATATCCACATCTTTGTTGTCTCCACTCAAAAGGATCCCAAATGACAGCGAATAGTAAAAAGTGTATTTATTAAAAAATATTTGTACCCACCAACTTTGTGGGACGTAAAAAGACTCGTACAATACAACACAAAACAGTTTTACACGGTACCCTCTCTCTAAGACCAAAAAACCGCTTCCAATAATACCGGTAGGATGGATATGGGTAGATGTTCTCAATTTTTGGCAATTTGGCAATAAAGAAAAAATTACCCACAAAGTACCGCCAACCACCGTGGAAGGGTCAGGTCCAGGGTTCCCTTATAGAATGCCAACGCGTTTCGGATTCAATCCTTCCTCAGGGCATATATTGGAAGTGGTCTCCTCGCCCTTTTATCCCTGACTGACCATGCCACATATCGGCCCTGGCCAATCGGGTTCCACTATTCTCAATAATATAATAAAAAACATGATCTTCTTTCACATTTGCCATATAGTTATAATACATGACTGTATAGTCCTATTCAGCTGTCAATTTATATAAATAGTTACCAAATAACATAAAAAAACATTAATTTCATTAAATTGGTATTAATGAAAGTCCGGAATGGACTACAGGAATAGTTCATTCCAGATAATGTCCATTGTAAATCCCGAGTGTCCATGTCCACAAAGTCCCGGTTGGCAGATGGTCATGTGACCCCGCGCATTGTCGTCAACCGGATGTCCGTATTCGTGATGTAAATAGGTCTCCTTGGAGACCGTTTGTTGATCTTCCGATTCGTCCGCGGCCCGTCCTAACCGGATGTTGTTATCACCTGATGCGTCTTACTTCCGGTTGTTAGACCGCAAACGCGGAAGTTCATACTTGTCATGTTGAACCGCATATCGGAAACGTTACGTGTCCATACAGGAAAAAAACAAAGACGTATATCAGTACATTTATATTCAATCATAATGCTCATAAAGACCGGAAAAGATACCTTTCAACGCACATAGGGCTTATAAGAAAGGTAAGCCTGGTGTAGATAAGCTGATGAAGGTCAAGTGCATGCAGTATTAAAGAAACTGTTACGTGAATGCATCTCATTTAACCCAGGTCAGTCACTAAGAGGAGTGACTTTAGAAGTCCATCAAAGTACAACCATATGCTAATGGACATATTGCGTATTGTGTTTTCTCTCTGAGGAACAGGAACATATACGGATCAGGAAGTCATACATAGCGTCGCTGGGAGATCACCTCTTTTGTCGTGTATAAAACACAGGATGTCTAAGGGAGCTGGATGTGTTGACTTAAATGAAATACTCTTCCAAATTCAGACCACAATTTAATAAAAAACGTTCAATTTATTCACATATTATCCATGCACAATGCTCTATGGTAAGCATAAAATGCTGCATACAATTTAAGCGACAGACATATTAAAATACAGATTCCAATTTCATAGAAGACATGATACAAGCAATATATTCCATACAATGGTGTCTCTTAAAGGATGTCTGATGTTCTTACGGCAAAACAATACCCGACACGTTTTGTCCTGAAGGACTTCATCAGGGGTTCATGTCAATAGATATTGGATGAGTTAAGGGGCAGATAACTGGTTTATCGGTAATGTTGTACCCACAGGTAAAATCAATATGTTAAAATCAAATAACAGTAACGTTGAGTGCACCAGTATTCACCATTAGTCAAGCCCTCATAAAAGTGCAATAAAGGGATTGTACCACTGTATTCGCTATCGGCTACAACCACACTTATAATGATCAGGCTTTGTGAATTGACAGGCTCTCCTGAACAGCAGTGACTGTCTAAAACCATTGATCAAATTTCTTGAGTCAAAAATTTAAGTTTAAATGAAATAATTTTCCTATAAAAGAACCACTGGGCCTATTGTTTAAACTCCAGAAGCTTGAAAATCTATTCAATTTAAATATAACAAAATAGAAAATATTTAATTGTATTAGCACAATTTTAAGTAACTGAGAATAGTGAATTCCGGCAAAGTCTATTTCATGTATAATTGCAATTCAAATTAAACATAACTTCGAATGACTATTGGTTTAAATAACAATTAATTATCATTCTGAATACACAGAATGTTTTCATTATTTACCATAAGAATTAATTACTTATTAGAAGTTTAGTTTATTGTATAACATTTGCCGCTCTATTTCATCCAATTATATATTAATCCTGAGAGTTATTAACCTTCATCTATTATTTTATATAATGCAAATTGTAATAATGATCTTTATTATCATATTAAATTGCTACATAATATGAAAGGTGTTACATAATAGATTTACATAACATTAAAACATTAATTGTTTGAAAAGATGTTGGCTTTTTATCTACAGTACCATTAAAATTGTATGCTTATTCACTTTCACTTTGTAAATATACTGTATTTCTGTTAATATAAATAAGTGAATTATTCCCTAGTTGTATTAGCTTTACTTGAGTGTTTGTTTTATGTTTTATTTTGGTTATAATTATTTATTCTAAAAAAACCTTTCAGTTTACTTCATATTTAAGATTTCCGTCTATTCTGTATACAGTAGTAGTGATTCCCAAACTTTACTGATTCACGTGCCCTAGATTACAATTGATTCATGGAACCCATAAGCCAAAATATTTTTTCTGAGATATTCAGCAAACATTATTAAATTAAGAAAATTGTACTTACCTGTAATCTTTAGGCATAGTTTTCTGGTAGTAAGCAGGGTTGCACTTCTAAATTTGTTCTTGACCACCAAGTCCACGTATACCCTGTGTCTCCCAGTTTGGGAATCTATGCTACAGTATATAGAATCTTCCCTTGTGACTGCATTGTACAATATAACATTTAATATATTGCCTTTATTATTAATAGTGATTGAAGACAGAGAGCTTATAAAGGAAGCACCTGAAATAGATAAAGGTAAGTTTATTTAATACTAGTCTTTTGCAACATTAATTTATAGGTACACTACACTAAATCTCTGATCAACAGAATACTAAATACAAGCTTTAGCTATACATCACAGTGAATTTGACCCTTACACTATACTCTGTAATTTGAAACTACCCTTTAAATCATAATTTGCTTTCAGTCATCTAAATATAGTAAAAGAGATAACATCGTTATGAACAAGAAATTAAATTGAGTTTAAAGGCACTAGGTTATAACCATCTACATGGTTATAACCTAGCACCTTTAAACTCTATTTCAATTCTTGCTCATTGTGTATTTACGTGAAGGGTAATCTTTGGGAAACCCTCTGAAAATAGTGTTAAGGCAGCTTTGCTTAAATTTATTGCACACTTTGAACAGATAATTTTTCTTGCAATTCAAGAGTTAACATCATTGTAAAATATTGATAAAAGGAATACATTTTAAGAAAACTATTTGGACAAGTGGTTATTGGGGACTTTTTACAACTGAAACTAGATTTAACTAAAACTAATGAAGAATCTTAAAACATTAGAAAAGGGAATTTATTAGCAATTTGCTCTTTATTCATGATTCATAAAGCACACTTGCAGTACTACTACATGATAATAAATCACTGTTGCATTAAATGTTTGTGGCTTTAAAAAATTATACTCACAGCAGTAAGAATATAATTTATCATGGTATGCTCGTACACTTCATAACAACCCCAGATTATTATTTAGAATTCATTTCATTATTATGTTTTGATCTTTAACAATTTATGGCATTACTGTTCAAATATGCCAATAATTCCAATACAGTACAATACTTATTTCAGCCTCTCTTAACAAGCTATTATTTGTAAGTACTGTATGTAAAATGTAAACCATATGGTGGTGGTAAACCTCAAGCCTTTGGGTATAATATCATCTCTGTATAGCAAACCAGGAACCAAGATGAAGCCTTTGAGTACAGCATCATCTTTATATTCCAAATAAGGAATCATTTATAAAATGATACATATAAAAATAAAACTAAGCAAAAGCTTTTTCCCCCCGAGAACATACTGTACAGTAGTTTCCATTTCAGTCAAGTGACTTGTAACAAATGCATACCCAGTAAGATATTAACCTTAGCCCATAATAGACATTAAAGAAAGAGTTATTTGTTTTCTCAGTAACTGGCTCACAAACTCTACATTTCTTAAAAAGTAAAAAAAAAACCATACAGTATGTTAGGAGGAGCTTATTCCACATTACACAATTTTGAGATTTAAAATAATGTTGATATTAGTCAACCTACAGTGTACACATGGATAGAGAAAAGTAAACTTACAGCGAGAACCTGCAATAGCAATGCCGCACTAGAAGCATGACTTTGTGGTCAGTGGACTGAATGACAGACACACATGTTTAAAATTCTATGATGCTATAAATGGAATACAGTATGCTATTGTAATATTGTAATGCTCTCATTTACTACATGTAGCTTTAACAACATTCACTTTATCTCATGCCTTTTCTTTTCAACTCTAAAGAAAATAGGTGATATGACACAACAATCTATATATACATATTCAACTTCACCTATTTAAGTAGACTCTAGTGGAACAGCACACTTTATAAATTACCATAATAAATGGTTGGATACTTATTATTCTATGAGAATCAAGCAATTAGATATATGATACGAGATGTAATTATGTGACCGGCGGTGACAACACTTCCCCCTAAATCCCGCCCCCTGAGAGTCCTGACAGACTGTATGCCGACTAGCAGGGACTATTCCACGACACCCATAGTCACCACCAAGCCCGCAGCATGGCGAGCACATCTGTGCTGCCCCCCTGCTGGCATTCCACTGCCGGTCTCTTGACCGCTGGTCACACATACACAACCCTATATATATATATATATATATATATATATGTATATACAGCAGAAAGACTTTACCCAGGGGAAACATGCAGGTGTCTAAAATAATGTTTTAATGATTCAAAATGTACAATGGATATTTAATATGCATTACAATATTTATCAATGAATGATAAGAAAATAAACAGACACCTTTATTGAAATATTTAATTTGTTTTAAATAATATTTTCTAAAGATGAAGAAGTGACTCAACCAGGTCATATTTTAATTTTAGTGATTATAAATGTGAGTAAGAACATTTGAACATTGTCGTAATGAACCACATCTAAATCTGAACTGTTCTAGTTATGTTCTTATTCTTGGGCTTTTGCATTTTTTAAAGTCAAGCAATTTAGTGAGGATTTTGTGCTCTTTAACTTTAATAATCTATTCAAAATTTAAAATTATCTTCAGCAGAACTCACCAAGCAGACTGAACAAGAACCAACAGATATAAGTAAAGGTAACTCTTTCAGAACTTTTTTTTTCAATGACATCTGCTTCAGCAAAATTGATATGCACTGATCAAGTTTGTTTCATAGACGATATGAAAACTTTTTGTATGTAAAGCTGAGTAAAACTTTATTTTTCTATTTTTGTCATTTTTCCGTTTTAGCAATCTATACACAATTAGCACAGAATTTTTAGGGTTGCCAGTGTATACATTTGTTTTAAAGGGATTTGCCTTATTTGTTCAACTATGTATTGTGAGCCTCATGTAGAGTGTGACGTATTTTCACCTAGAGCTACTCGTAACATGTCTGTCACCAAAATAATGCATTTGTAGGTTAATTCTGAGTTTTATATAGCATTTAGTGTAGTTGCATGAAAATACATTCAAAGCACAATAAGCTATGCCTTAAACATGTCATGATGCAGCCACATACTGGATAATTTAAAAATAAATACTGTACATTTAAAATAAAACATATTAATTGCCTCTGCGCCAGAAGTGATCTAAGCATCTACTGTCACAGATCCACTATTGCAGAGAGATGAACATCATGGGAATCTCCTCAAAATCCACAACCACAATCTGTAATAGGATAACATCCCTTGTTTTCATTTCCACCTGATTTGTATGCAATAATATTTAATACATAATATTTCTTAACTATAGAGATTGAAGAAAGAGAGACAATAAAGAAAGCACTTGAAATAGAGAAAGGCAAGTATATATATTAATTGAAGAATGATATTACATACTGTAGACATATTAGGGCTAATGCACACTTGTCCACAAAGTTAATATAGTTTATGAGTTGAAATAATTGAACAAAAAAAATAACATATTTCCTCCAATATACAGAACTCAAAACGTATTGTTCTAGTCAGCAGCAGTATCATATTCATCTGGTGTAATCCAAATACACTTAGGGGGTATCTAATTACCCACGGTCAATGACTGTGGGTAATTGTATCTCTGAGGGCTATCCTATCAGCCCCAATGTAGTGGGATTCTCTCCTAGATGCTGGTACTTATCGCAGATTATGCTTTGGGTGCCTCAGGGAAACCTTACTTATTTCCCCCCCCCGCCCCATGTTTAAAGAACCAGACCTGGCTGATATTGGTCATGCTTGGGGGGGTTGCAGCCAGCAAATTTTTATTCTGATTTGTAAGTATTTCTTTGCTTTTACACACAGAGCAGCACATAAGGCTTCTACAAACACACAGCACAGGGGGACATCTACAGTATTTGAAAAGAGTATTTTGACCTGAGTTCGCTCCATGTTAATAAGTATGATTCTTAGTAAAATTCCATGTTGTATTCTTTTCTATTGAAAGTAGAGATGTGCGCCAGACCATTTTTGTTGGTTTTAGATTTGGTTCTAATTCTTCATCTGATTTTGAATTTTGATTTGTTTTTTTGGTTTGGTTTTTTGGATTTTGGGTTCGGTTTTGCAAACAGTTGTGACTGGTTTTGGTTTTGCATTTTTTTTTTAAATTGACACAAAGAGCTAAAATCATATAATGTTGGCCTTTTTTTTTGTTCCCAGAGTGTTATCAACCTCAATAACATTACTTTCCATTAATGTCCAGTCAATTTTGACCACCTCACAGCTCACAATATTGTTATAATCCGCTTTAGGCCAAAGAATGCAGTGAGCTGGCTGGTTACAAAGTGAAAAAGCAGTGGCACAAAACACATGGCAGTTTATAGCACAACTTTGAAACATTGCCACACAGCAAATGTCACTGCGGACTCACATTGCTTATGTGAACACAGTGTGATATGACTTGCATTGTCACAGTACATGAATGTTATAGATGTTATGGATACACAGTGGGGTATGGCCTGCAGAGTCACAGTACTTCTACAGTATGTTATAGATACACAGTGGGATTCAGCACAAAAAAACTTTTTTTTTCTATTTTATTGTTTGTTAACTTCTCTTGACTATAAAGGTTTATTTTTACTTTTTTAAACTTTATTTTAACTTACTTTTTTAAACTTTTTAAAAAACGTTTTAAACCGTAAAAAAAGTTTTTAAAACATTTTTAAAAACTTTAAAAACTTTTTAAACTTTTTTATGCTGGAGTGTATTGGCACTGGACAGGTATGTCATCAGTACTGGAGCAGATGGTCACTGGACAGGTGCGTCAGCAGCACTGAAGCTGATAGACACTAGACAGCCACTTCTGTATAGCCACTTAATGGACACAGCACAGCCACTCTTATGGAGACTGGACACAAAACAGCCACTGGTATGGAGTCTGGAGTCTCTGGACACAGCACAGCCAATTGAACCGTCAGAGTACAGGGCAGCACACAGCAACGTGCCTGAGAACAGTAAAATGGCACCAAGTCACCAATGCAGGTCCCTTTTATAGAAACCAAAATCTGCTAGAATTTGATGCTGGGAGTAAGTTGTTTTTCCTTCATCTGGAATCCGAGTCTGGTGGGAACACCAATGCCCTGACTTGGGTAGACTCAGATCCCGGAAGTTTGGGCACATTTGGATTTTCTAAAATCCAAACTACTCATCTTTAATTGAAAGTATTTGTTAGTGGATTTGATGGTGTATTGATTTCTATTTGCAGATTTGGCCATGTTTTGCGGTTCAAATACTGATTTTACGCTTGTGTTTAGGTTTAGTAAATTTCAGAGTTAAAATGCTAAATATGCCAGATAATGTAATCGCATGCAAATATGATTCTTAGTTAATTTACCTCTTAGAGTACAGTATGGCCCTCATTCTGAGATGATTGTAGCTGTGCTAAATTTAGCTCAGCTACGATCATTCACACTGACATGCGGGGGGATGCCCAGCACAGGGCTAGTCCGCCCCGCATGACAGTGCCGCCCCCCCCCCCCCACAGAAGTGCAAAGGCATCGCACAGCAGCAATGCCTTTGCACTTCAAGAGTAGCTCCCGACCAGCGCAGCATTAGCGTGCTGGTCGGGAGCTACTTGTCACTCCCCGTCACGCAGCCGCTGCAGGCCACTCCCTGCATGGTCCTGCCACGCCTGCATTGGCCAGACCATGCCCTCGAAACAGCAGCCAAATGCCACCTTTCTGCCCCCTCCCGCCCAGCGACCGCCTCTGCCTGTCAATCAGGCAGAGGCGATCGCAGCCCAGCTACGGCCTTCAGCCGTCTGGCATGCGTCGGCACACTACGGCACTGCCGCATGTGCAGTGGGTACCCGTTCGCTCAGCTGCGATAAAAAACAGCGAGCGAACGGATCAGAATGACCCCCTATGTCCGGTGTGGTAAACTACATATATTATGTGCAATAGACATGTTATAGACATAGCCTTATTAGGCATGATCATGTACACGTCTAACATGCACACATGTGTCCTATTTGCAATGACGCAGCTAAATATGCAGCTACAGATAGACTCAGATGTGCCTAGCCACACTAAGAGTGTCTGTTTGTTGCAGATGTAGCCTCAATGAGTGTGCCTACATCTGTACCTATTAGACATCAAATAAACTACAAAACTTCTCTATTACAGTAGAAACAACAATATAAGCATAGTCTATGCCCAAGACATGAATAAAGCACCAACCAGAGTCAAAAGAGTATTCTCAAAAAGCAAATAACGAGATTGCTAGTGCTGTTGACTGTCATCATCATGACCATCATTTACTACAGTATTTGTACCTGTCTCTGACACTCATAAATGCTATGGCTTTCCCAGTTGTATACAGTGCATCCGGAAAGTATTCACAGTGCTTCACTTTTTCCATATTTTGTTATGTTACAGCCTTATTTCAAAATGGAATAAATTCATTTTTTCCCTCAAAATTCTACGCACAATACCCATAATGACAATGTGAAAAAAAAATTTGGGGTGAATTTTGCTAATTTATTAAAAATAAAAATCTTGTGACATTCCACTATAAACACAAATGACATTTTAAACTCTGTACTGGAAAATATCTTTTGTCAGTAGCTGGTTCACAAACTCTGCATTTCTTAGGTGCACTTGCTTACACTTAGTATTTTTGGATAATGTAGTGTACGTGCAACACTTAAATCCTGTAGTTAGCATTTTGATGTGTAGGTTGGCCTTAATTTAATCTGATCATTCAGAAAACCTGTATGCTGCATAATTTTTATATGAACCATGCATGCACTACAAATGCTTAATGTTATTCTATGTGAAAAGTATCACATTTTAATAATATTTATTTCTTTGACATAATGAACACACTTCTGTGACTTGATGATGTTTTCTCTGAATGTTTTGAGTTTTTTATGTAGAGTGCCAAAGTATTGCTGCAAATATCATTTAAGGTGACCATACACTTATGAGACTTCTCTGATGGAGAAGTTGCATAAGATTTCACTTGAACCACCTGGCGTAGGATGGTTACAAACATCAGTAGCTTCAAACACAAAAGAGGAAGTGACATGAGACTGGAAAAACTTGGAAAGTTGTGGTATTAACCTTTTCAGCAGTATTAAAGTATGTATGCAAATAGCAGTGGAACAAATGCCTTACAATATGAGATCTTTAATTATACAGGTAGCTAGGGACTTTCCAGCTATGTGTCTGCAATACTAACATAAGTAAGGGGAATTTTTAAGCTTTTAATAACCTAAAACAGACAGCACATAACAAGCAATATAAAATGGAGGATTGAAAGCCATTTTGTTCCTTATCATCACACACTTTATCCTGAATTGCACCCTTACAATTATGAACACAAATCAGATAAATAGACTTAAAGCAAACAAGATTGAGTGATAGCAGCTGCATTGTTATACAGAATATTGTCAGAAGCAGATTGAACTGTCCATTACAGAAAATGAAAAATATTTTTCTACTTAAACAAGAACAATAAATAATTATCAATGAATATAAGCCAAAATAGCTTATAAAGCAAATACATTTAGAACTAGAGCAATAATAATAATTTTGTGGAATACAAATAGTAAAAAATCATTCCTGAATGAGATTGCAATAAATCACTGGAAACTGGGTAAAGAAAAGATTCCTGATCAAATAAAAAATGGCAACAACTTTTCATTCAGGGCAAGATTTATTAATGATCACATTTATAATTATTAATTATAATTATTCATTATTAATTAATTAATTATGAATTATTAATGAATGTCTTTGCTTAGTCTCTGTGGGATCTTTCTGCCAGTATGCAGAATTCTCTTCTCACTGGGACAGCACTGCAATGAAGCTAACCACAAACATGTCCCACCTGTCTCAAACATCCTGTAACAAATTTTGTCTTAAGATTCAAAATAAAATTCCTAAGCAATTTAAAATGGTCATACATTCTTACTAATGCAAAGTATATAATTATCTTATGAATCATTTATTAATTCTTAATACTATTGACTCATACAAATGACATTATAACTATTGTGTTGGCAATAGTTATATTTTATAATATGGTAATGCCAATGCAATAGCTTCTGTCAGCATTGTAGCACCAACAATTTAGAATAATTGAATCCCTTTTACAGTAAATATTTTTCTTAGAAATAGCTTAGTATTTTATACCATAATATGTTTTAACAAACTGTATTCCATAGAGACACCACTTAAGGAGCAGCAAGAATCCAGAGAGCCAGGTAAGTGGTGTTTTAGAAAAACTGCAGTCCGGTATACAGTATGTGTGCTAAGTATAGTTTTCCAACAAACATAAAATTAACATGTAATGGGACAGCTTCAGAAATGAGATAACTGCATAGGATAACAACTAACAATTAACAAACTGATGACAATATCCATTATTATTTTATTTGTAATTGTACAACTTGAAAACTAAATAAAATGAGAGCTACTGTCTATTCATAAATCTACTTCTTAGAATATTAGTAGTTTTACAATGAAATATATATATATATATATATATATATATATATATATATATATACACTGCTCAAAAAAATAAAGGGAACACTAAAATAACACATCCTAGATCTGAATGAATGAAATATTCTTATTAAATACTTTGTTCTTTACATAGTTGAATGTGCTGACAACAAAATCGCACAAAAATTATCAATGGAAATCAAATTTATTAACCCATGGAGGTCTGGATTTGGAGTCACCCTCAAAATTAAAGTGGAAAAACACACTACAGGCTGATACAACTTTGATGTAATGTCCTTAAAACAAGTCAAAATGAGGCTTTGTAGTGTGTGTGGCCTCCACGTGCCTGTATGACCTCCCTACAACCCACACAAGTGGCTCAGGTAGTGCAGCTCATCCAGGATGGCACATCAATGCGAGCTGTGGCAAGAAGGTTTGCTGTGTCTAACAGCGTGGTGTCCAGAGCATGGAGGCGCTACCAGGAGACAGGCCAGTACATCAGGAGACATGGAGGAGGTCGTAGGAGAGCAACAACCCAGCAGCAGGACCGCTACCTCCGCCTTTGCGCAAGAGGAACAGGAGAAACACTGCCAGAGCCCTGCAAAATGACCTCCAGAAAGCCACAAATGTGCATGTGTCTACTCAAACAATCAGAAACAGACTCCATGAGGGTGGTATGAGGGCCCGACGCCCACAGGTGGGGGTTGTGCTTACAGCCCAACACTGTGCAGGACGTTTGGCATTTGCCAGAGAACACCAAGATTGCAAATTCGCCACTGGCGCCCTGTGCTCTTCACAGATGAATGCAGGTTCTCACTGAGCACATGTGACAGACGTGACAGAGTCTAGAGACGCCAAAGAGAACGTTCTGCTGCCTGCAACTTCCTCCAGCATGACCGGTTTGGCAGTGGGTCAGTAATGGTGTGGGGTGGCATTTCTTTGGGGGGCCGCACAGCCCTCCATGTGCTCGCCAGAGGTAGCCTGACTGCCATTAGGTACCGAGATGAGATCCTCAGACCCCTTGTGAGACCATATGCTGGTGCGGTTGGCCCTGGGTTCCTCCTAATGCAAGACAATGCTAGACCTCATGTGGCTGGAATGTGTCAGCAGTTCCTGCAAGACGAAGGCATTGATGCTATGGACTGGCCCGCCCGTTCCCCAGACCTGAATCCAATTGAGCACATCTGGGACATCATGTCTCGCTCCATCCACCAATGCCACGTTGCACCACAGACTGTCCAGGAGTTGGCGGATGCTTTAGTCCAGGTCTGGGAGGAGATCCCTCAGGAGACCATCCGCCACCTCATCAGGAGAATGCCCAGGCATTGTAGGGAGGTCATACAGGCACGAGGAGGCCACAGACACTACTGAGCCTCATTTTGACTTGTTTTAAGGACATTACATCAAAGTTGGATCAGCCTGTAGTGTGTTTTTCCACTTTCATTTTGAGGGTGACTCCAAATCCAGACCTCCATGGGTTAATAAATTTGATTTCCATTGATAATTTTTGTGCGATTTTGTTGTCAGCACATTCAACTATGTAAAGAACAAAGTATTTAATAAGAATATTTCATTCATTCAGATCTAGGATGTGTTATTTTAGTGTTCCCTTTATTTTTTTGAGCAGTGTATATACATATATACACTATATCTACATATATATATATATATATATATACATACATATATATATATATATATATATAAAAGAGGGGGTACCCTTAGGCGCTAAGTGGAAAAGGACTGAGCTGCAACTTAGACAAACCTCCTGTTAGATGAGGCTCGATAAAACACAACATAAAATACAGGTCTAAGTGCGCTTTACAATGGCACTGTATATCACATCAATTAGGTATATACACATCAAATTAAAAGTTCAACTTCAGTGATTAATACATAAAAATGTCACGATCACATAAAATGTCAATGAGCATATCAACATCTTTTTACAGAATGTATAAACAGTATATACAAACAATTTCTGTCAGATGGAAAGTCCAGATGAGACTTATAACTCATGACAATTCTTCCTTAGCAGCATAAGGTACAGATGGAATACAGTACTTGAACACAAACCAATGCATTTCATCCCTATCTGGGACTTCCTCAGGGGTAATTTCTAAATGATAAAATACAGTCACTATATCACATTTATTAATGTTCATCAGAAGATAAGTATCTAACGTGGCTATACATACCAAGTGCCAGATGTTTAAAAGATAATCCAAAAGTGTGTAAAAGCTCACTGAATATATCAATAAAAGCAGGTATAAAATCTGTTAAATGTAAAAGGAATAATATATATAAGACTTAATATTTTGGGTCTCAGATACATAAAGGAACATATAACAGAATGAGGGAGGATGGGAATGATACATACCAATATGAGTTGGGAAAAAGTTTAATAATATAAACCCCCAGTCACATGGGATCCAAAAAGCAAAATATGGTCAACCAGGTGACCTTAATTGGAAAGAACAAGTCCAGGGATTAGTAGATCGGGGCCATTAGGATAAAGTGTCATTTAATACATTAACATACTGGAGCCAAGTGTTTATACATACCCGAATAGAGTGTAGTTTAAAGTCTATCCCTGACTCTATAAACCAATCCACAAAAACAGACCGCTCAGCAGTGGGTCAACCTAAAATAATTTATAGGTGATATTTAATGACTATATATAATTTCTACTTAGAAATATTATATTCCCAAAATTAATGAGATGATAACACAAATGATAAATTCACATAATATTTATCTGGGAATGTGCCTGGAACATATATTTTCAAGGTTCCATTTACAAAAAATAAATACATAGTCTATGACATTCAAGTTCCCACTGTCATTATATGGAAGCAAAATGGTCCAATTGATACTTACAGCCAACTATTGCAGTGGTCCTCTCAGAGTTCAAGGTGATACTGAGAGGGGATCCACACAGCAGGTATTTATACCTAAAGACATATGACATCCCTTCCTTATATTAATCTAATGGTATATACAAGTAAAAAACAGATAAAAAAGGGGTATAATGTTCTAACTTAGTGTAAGTGTTTCAGTAGGTGTAGTAGTAAGTACTATATAGAGTAGTAACTATATATATATATATATATATATATATCGGCAGCACTCCTCAGTCTTTTCATCAATACACTGAATCCATAGAATTAATTGTATTAATGAAAAGACCAAGGAATGCTGCCGATACATGCACATACTGGTGGGCTGTGGTTCATTTATGGCAAAGCATGCTTGGTGTATACTGCTAATGACAGACTTTGGCACTGTTATGTTTACCTTGCCTTGAAAAAGATTCTGATATGAATCGAAGCATCGGCTATATGATATTCAGCATGCAATAAAGTATAAGAAGATTTGTTCATTTGAAATCTGGAGAGTGCCTTTTTTCCTTCACCCATGTAGGATATAGCATTACTTTATGTATGGGACACCCTGGCAGGGACAGTCTCTAAAGGACCACTCCAGTAACCAGCACTGTGTTGTGAGTGCCAGACCACACCAGATAGATACACACACACACACACACACACACACACACACACACACACACACACGTGTGATAGCAAATGTCAGATGTTGCATGACCGACCATGGCATCTCAACTTTTAGAATGCTCCTAGGGGATGGGGTAATTCACTTAATTTTTAGTTTGTACTGTAACTTCTAACGTTGCTTCCATTGTGTGTCAGATGCATCATGAGTGCTGTTTAATTTCATTTTGACTTACATTTAACTTAACCAAATGTGATTTCAAATTCTAACTTTTATTTTCCCCGTACTGCAATTCAAACATAATAATGACAAATTCTAATTAATGTAATAGTACAGAAAAAAATAGCATATTATACTTGCCACCTCTGCCTGTTTCATATATATTCATTAATTTGTCTTCTTTTAACAAAACTTTCTAATGATTTGTGTCCAAAAAGTCTGCTAAAGAGAAGATTATGAATGTTTTGATATATTGGAGATCATAAGGATTTAATTAATAGCGTGATGTCACCTGTTTTTAACTCTCGATTTCTTTATTCAGGGCAACCAAATGCTCTTGTGAAGATATTATCTGCTCTTCAGGACTTTCAGCAAGGAATTGCCCAACTAGGAGGAGACTTAAATCTCTCATTATATCCACTGTATAATATTGGCACAGGTAAACAGTAAGGTCTGCATGGAAGACAAATATTTAATGGTTGAGCCTCTGACTTTCACAAATGTACTGTATCTACATTTTTTATGCAATTGCAATTTATAATGCAATCGTTGGAGCACAGTATAGTTAATTTTGGTGAACTCACTCTAAAAGCTTCCCACAGGTTACTATTCCTTCCACCTGTGATTTTTCGAGGAAACCTTTAAAATATGTGCTCTTGCAAATCAACATTGAAGTAATGTTAATGGAAATGCTCTGTTATAGTAAAGAAGGCAGATAGAAATATGTCAATTGTTGAAAAAATTGTTGAAAATCTAGTACATACTTTATAAGTTTCCTCAAGGTTTCCTCCAGTTTTTTTACTCACAAAAGTGGTGATAAACTGAAGTAATAGCATTAGTTATATTAAAGAGTATATTTACCATTATCTTATCAGTTTACTAAAATGTCTATCATAGACGGTTCTTCATTCATGCGCATACACCAACATCCATAAAAGAAATTACTGACACTGACACCAGAATAATGTTTGCCAATAGAATTGTCAGCTTTTATTAAACAAATGGTATGGTGGCAAGGAGTGACGGCCTATTTAAATAACGTCCCTATTTATTCTAACCTTTTAAACCTTTTAACTGTGGCTGACCAAAACACAAGAGGAGGCAAGGGCCCAACTTCAGCCCAGCCTCCATCGCATAACAAGGGGGGTTTTAAGGGCCCAATTTCAGCCCAGACCCCATCACATCACAAGGGGAGGCTTTTAAGGGCCCCAATTTCAGCCCAGCTCCCCACTCATCACAAGGGGCCATAATGGGCCATTTGCCACCACTTGTGTTACTTGCTCTTTATCGGGAATACCGTGGCCAACTCTCCACTCAAGGTATTCCCCAACTCCCAACCAAAAGGTGCTCAGGTGTGTACCAACTCAACTGGAGACCGAAGCCCACCTGGTCCGATGGAACTCCGGCCCCGTAATGTGTCAAACTCCACCACCTTCACATCTCCTGAGCACCTATAAAACTCTTTAAATTACAGCCACAATTTCAGGCCGTCCCAACCCGCCAAGCCGACACCAATAATAAACTCATCCAGGGCGGGTGGGTGGGTCAATCTTCACTGAGGAAAAGAGTGTTAACCTATTCAGTCCTCTCCTTATAAGGGCTAAGCCCCTCCCATCACCAGATTCCTCAGTCAACTAATAGGCCCACTGTTGCCATGAATACCTCCATTTATCACAGCTGCTTCATTCAGCCTGCTATTCAGAATTTTATGTCACTACAGCCATATAAAATGTCCTCCGTTCTCTTAAAATGTCTATCATAGACTGTTCTTCATTCATGCGCATACACCAACATCCATAAAAGAAATAACTGACACTGACACCAGAATAATGTTTGCCAATAGAATTGTCAGCTTTTATTAAACAAATGGTATGGTGGCAAGGAGGGACGGCCTATTTAAATAACGTCCCTATTTATTCTAACCTTTTAAACCTTTTAACTGTGGCTGACCAAAACACAAGAGGAGGCAAGGGCCCAACTTCAGCACAGCCTCCATCGCATAACAAGGGGGGTTTTAAGGGCCCAATTTCAGCCCAGCCCCCATCACATCACAAGGGGAGGCTTTTAAGGGGCCCAATTTCAGCCCAGCCCCCCACTGATCCAAAGGGGCCATAATGGGCCAATTGCCACCCCTTGTGTTACTTGCTCTTTATCGGGAATACCGTGGCCAACTCTCCACTCAAGGTATTCCCCAACTCCCAACCAAAAGGTGCAAAGGTGTGTACCAACTCCACCGGAGACCGAAGCCCATCTGGTCCGATGGAACTCTGGCCCCGTAATGTATCAAACTCCACCACCTTCACATCTCCTGAGCACCTATAAAACTCTTTAAATTACAGCCACAATTTCAGGCCGTCCCAACCCGCCACAGTTTCAACGACACCCCCGCCACCATACCTCTACCTTAAAACTATTCTACTACTCCTAAAAATCCTCCTACCTATCAATAAAATTCCTGAGTAAAAACTGCGAACAACAAATCCTCCATAAAAATTTCCATACCCCTTAAATTCAGGTGCACACCATCGGCCATGTAAAGATGAGGGGCAGAAACTGAGATTGAGGGATGTGGGACCACAAACCCCCAATTTTCACTAACAGCCCTGCCCACCACAGAATTGATCCAACGCCGGATCAACTCTATGGCAGCTGGTCTGTCCGCTTCTCTCCAAACCAGACGAGGGATAATGTCCGACCATCCCACACTCAGAAAGCACAAGCTGTTCTGCAAACTAACTAAGTCCCTAACTATAGTTTTACGAAGATCCAGACCAGTCCTTCTGGTCAAATCATTTCCAGCAACATGGAACACCACCCTCAGCGGGTATCCCGACCTCTCAGACTGTTGCCAAAACAGGGGCATGACTTGCTCCCAGCCAAGTCCTCTCACACCGATCCATCTGACCACATTAGCTTCAGGGGACTGAAGGAACTCCACACCAGATCTTTCACCATAGTAAACATATGAGTGCCCCATAATCCAAATCGGACACTCGTCCAAGCGCAAATCTGAAAATACAAAAGCATTCACAGAACCTTATCGTACAAAAAACCCATAACACAAAAATTTTCACTGAGGAAAAGAGGGAGAACCTATTAAGTCCTCTCCTTATAAGGGCTAAGCCCCTCCCATCACCAGATTCCTCAGTCAACTTATAGGCCCACTGTTACCATGGATACCTCCACTTATCACAGCTGCTTCATTCAGCCTGCTATTCAGAATTTTATGTCACTACAGCCATATAAAATGTCCTCCGTTCTCTTTCTCTTTGCTGTCTCCATTTTTAGCGAATGGCCCTATTTATCAATTTACAGATATATGCTCAAGAAACTATAAATATATCTGTGTAGTTTAAAGCATGTATATGGAGCAACTGCATGCCACTGACCAAATTCTTATCACCTTTATTAGAAACAGTGGAAAAACATGAAGCGGAACCAGCTGAGCTGAAAAAAGGTAATAATAGTACAGTATTTTAGTCATTATGTGCAGGAAGTTACAAAAACCTGTATGAACCTAGAGTATTATTGTTTATCTAATTGGCACTAAAACTATTGCTGTTTTGTCTAGTTTTATTTGTTGATTATGGACATTCACAAATGAAAACTTGTTTTTAAAAATACAGTGAAATCTTTCCATTGCATTGGTAATTGAACAGACCGCATTTTATGGCAAAAAAACTGCAGTAGCAATAGACTTTTACATGTAGATGTAAAGATTTACTGATTTCTCCTCAACTTTGTTTAGCTAGCTCACAGTTAAGGAGATCCATACCTATCACTCTTAACTAGACTTATGTTCTTTCCAGAATCGATCTCCTACCCCACCTTAGGAGGACTAGCTGGCAAAATTGAGTACTCATTCTGATATACATTTATCAACAATCTGTAATCTAGGCTTCTCTGCTTCCACATTCCACAATTTTTTATTATTATTATTATTATTATTATTATTATTCTTTATTTATATGGTACTACAAGGGATCTGCCGTGCTCAATTATAGAGTACATAAACAAAATAATCAAAATAGGAAAATACTGACTTACAGTTGAAGACAATATAGGACAAGTACAGGGTAAATAAACATAGCTACAGCAGCAGACAACACTAACAAAATTACAGAATCAGGGTGGCAGAAAAACGGGACAGGGTGACACAGATGGGGTAGACGGTGAGCGTGTAACAGAGGGTTAGGATGGGATTAGGCTGGGTTTGGAAAAGAAGTGGGTCATCAGAGCTAGTTTGAAGTTTTGTAGAGAGGTGGAGAGTGTGAGGGGGAGAAGTAGAAAATTCTATAGAAAGAGAGCAGTACATGAGAAATCTTGAAGGTAGGAGCAGGAGGAAGTAATCAGTAGTCAACAGAGTTGGTGTGCATTAGCGAAGCGAAGAGGACGGGTGGGAGTGTAGAGGGAGATTAGAGCAGAGATGTAAATGGGATAGGAGTGGATGAGGGTTTTGTCAGTGAGTGTGAGAAGTTTGAATTGAATTCTGATAGGAAAGGGAAGCCAATGAAGGGCTTTTAAGAGAGGGGAGGACTCAGTACCCCATTCCATTTTTACTCAAAATAATTGCTTTTCTTCTATTTCAACTATTGGGAAATTAATGAGGAAACTTTTTTGCAACTCTGTGTGATTAAACTTATTTATTTGTTGTTTTTAATACTTTAAAATATACATTATACCCCAAAAAAATGTACTAATATTTAAATAATGTATGTTTTAACAGCCCCATTGAAAAAACACAAAAAGGCACCAGCTATACAAATAAAAGGTAAGTACAAAACCATTCATTCAACCCACAAACATCAGCTACATCCTCAACCCAAAAAAGACAAAAAAAAGCTAATTTAATTAAAGCACGATAATACAGATATTAAGGAAGGCGACTTTTGCATTGCAAATATGCTGCTGGGCAATAATTTTATATCTGTATTTGGTGATATACTATAATAAGTAGACTCCCTTTATTTATTTACTGCCTGCCCACCATCACATTCCTAACTTTGCTTTATTCCGCTCACCACTTTTAATTTTCCATTTCTTCCACATACTGTAATTATGTTGTAAAGTAAAATAACGAAAAATGTATTGTGTGATAGTAAACATGGATTACACTTTAATTTGTCACTCTCTTACAATGTACTGTTTTAGAAATAAATAATAGCCACTTGTGATCTTTCTGGAAGCAGAAAATATGCTACTCTTAATATGGGAAAAGTACTATAGCTTGGGGTTACTTAATTAGTAGAGTGATGTCATTTGTGTGTTGGCAGGTCAACTGCATCACAATCTCATGGCAATATTGTCAGTTAAACCCGAAAATAAGGCAGTGAGCAGTTACTCTAGTTTGTGTAGATAGCTGGGTTCAGAGCTTTTCACATACACAACACATTGGCCCTAATTCAGAGTTGATCGCAGCAGCAAATTTGTTAGCAGTTGGGCAAAACCATGTGCACTGCAGGGGGGCAGATGTAACATGTGCAGAGATAGTTAGATTTGGGTGTGGTGTGTTTAATCTGCAATCTAAATTGCAGTGTAAAAATAAAGCAGCCAGTATTTACCCTGCACAGAAACAAAATACCCCACCCAAATCTAACTCTCTCTGCACATGTTATATCTGCCCCCCCTGCAGTGCACATGGTTTTGGCCAACTGCTAACAAAGTTCCTGCTGCAATCAACTCAGAATTACCCCAATTGTTCCTATATTAATCTGTACTCATACTTACAGATAATACATTGCTTGATATCTTAACTAGTGTATTTTATATAATGCAATGCCTGGTGCAAAAAAGTGTTAGTGGTGCCATTAGCAAACACACACAAATACTAGAAATTAAAGTAATAGATTATGTAATAGGCAACAAGCCACTGCAAGCTGAAAATTGTTGGAGTTTTTCAAAGTTACTAGCATACTATGGGCCTGATTCTGATTTGCAAGCAAAGCAAAAAAGCAATCCACTGGGTAAAACCATGTTGCACTGCAGGTGGGGCAGATGTAACATATGCAGAGATTTAGATTCGGGTGGGGGTGTGTTCAAACTGAAATCTAATTTTCTGTCTAGGATTTGTGGGCTACATGCAAGAGCAGCATGTATTTACCCTGGACATAAAAAATATATGTCCCCTTGCATGACTACATGGTTTGTCCCAGACCCAAAGTTACTTGCTTTTTTTTATTTACTTACAAACCTGAATTAGGCCATATGTGCAAGAATCAGTTCAGGTTTTATATGAGACAAACCAGATAACAGTTACAAAAAATTGTTAATACATTAGCACATCTAGTGTTGTTGTTCTGGATGATAGTGATGAGGTTGATAAATATGTACAAGTTAATTGATCTGGAACTGAAGCTGTACCTGATTGCAAGTTTGCAAACTGTAAGTTATCAGTCATCACCAATGCAGTGTCACTGTGTTTGTTTGTGAACCTGGACTTGAGTCACTGGCTGGAGTCTGAGGTTATTGACTGAATGCTGGCAGGCCTAATATAGTTTCTGCTCATGGACAATGTCTCTGGAACAGGAGATGTACTGTGTGTAGAGAGTTGCTTGGATTGAACTGGCTGCTGGCAAACAGAGGCACTAGAGAGACAGTTACAGTCTAAAGAGAGCTCATGAAAGTAGTACTGGTACAAACAGGAGCAATTAAGGTTATAATACCTACCGCATCAGTTAACTGCAACCGGGCAGGAACTGGATTAGATAGTCAGGCAACAAGGTAGCCAGACTAAAACCAGAGGGTACACTGAACTGTACTGGAACCAAAGGATATACTGGACCAGATTGGAACAAAGGATATACTGGACCGGACTGGAACCAGTGAATGCACTAGACCAAACTGTAACTTGTGGATACACTGGACCAGACTGGAACCAGATAATAAACTGGACTGGACTGGAACTGATGGACACACTGAATCAGACTGTTACCAGACTGGATCTGGCAGTGCAGTTTGTTGGTAACTATACTGGTGACTCTATGGACATGAAAAGACCATGGTGATAAGCAGCACAGGACTTCATGACACAGTTAGTACAGCATATGACCTTGCACTAGCCCCAACTGACTGCTCAGGAAGTCCCTTTATACCACATCCTTATGGGGGATTGATTGCAGACATCATGTGGTTGTATACTGATCTCCCATTTGTGGTGCAGTTGTCACCTGATACCTACTGTCATGGCAGTGTCATTTACCTGGCACCAGAGGGAGAAGACGTGAGTGAATGCCAGGAACATGTGAGACACTGCAGGGAGATGAAGCAGAGGCCACACCTGGGGTGGAGCCCAGAGACCGTGGATGGAGTCTCCTAGGAAACTGATGACCAGATCAGTAAGACAGATCTTGTAGCAGGGGACTCTGGCACATTTTGTGACATAAAGTTTGTATTAGCCACATGAGTAAAATTCCAAAACAGCAATGTCTATTTCTAGCAAACATCATTGCTGAAAATATTAGATATAAAAGAGAAAGCAGTGCAAATACTACTGCAATGTCCCTTACTGTACACATACAGTAGCATACATGTTAGCATTTACTGTACATGTGATGAAATACATATTTGAATATATGGGTCTTCATATGATCCTTCTCAAATGTAAATGTTAGTGATAAATGGCTATAGGTGTTGTATTAATGAACCATATCAAGGAAATCAGTGCTGAATTAGTATGATACTAATTCTTTTTTTTTAGAGACACCAGAGAAAAAACACAAGAAGGAACCAACGAAACCTAAAAAAGGTATAGTTTTCTTTTATAAAGTTGTAAACGGCAACGTTTTGTGGAGATTTTTTATCTGATAAATACAGTGTAGCTAGATCATATAACTTCCACAAAAGAAAGGGGGGAATGGGAAAAAACACTTTCATCTAAAACCCACGGGTTTACCTGCCCTCAGGCTCGGAACAAGTCCTTAAATTTTTTGATCTTAGAATTTATTAATTGCTTTGGCTATGTTGGCCTTTACCAAACAAATATACAGACAGGGCAATAAACAATCCTTAATGAAAAAATGTATATGGCTTTCATTTTACATCATCAAAGAGACCATCAAATAATTATAAGAACAAGTGGTTCTAGATCTTCATATCACTATGTGACATCACATTATGCATCCCTTATGTTAAAATTTTGGGCATTAGAAGTCCATTATCTAGACCACCAACATAGCAAAAACCACTTTCCAAAGTGCAAGTATTAAAAAAACTTACTTACCCAGCACTACCCTTTAATCTCCTTCTTGTCCTTAACACACCTGAGTCCATCAGCTCCACAGTTTGTTGTACATTCTACCGTACTATGCAGCCGCCAGCTGAGATCTGTCACCTGGCAACCTCATCAGCTAGCAGCCATGATTGACAGTGGTCTGCAGATAGTGTTACTCTGGTCAGTCTGTCATTGAAGGGTATTTGACATTTTATTATTTTGTGCTAAGGTTTAATAAAGACACAAAGTGGTTCAACATTTTTTGGACAAACAATTGTTAAACTTAGTGGAAAATGCTTAAGTGAGTCTTATTGATGAAGATGCAGATAGAGTGTTGTTTGAACAGGAGGATTTTGGAAATTTACCAGCTCAAATGGCTTTGGATTTGTATTATAGGCTGTTATGTTTGAGTAACATAGAAGTGTATTTGGTCCTACAGTACATGGACAATTCTTGTCAGAAAACTACCATATGAAAAAAATTCCAATGGGATTTAGGATCATAATATTCCAACTATTTGCAGAACTAATCAGAATTAGAATCAGTATCAGCTTTATTGGCCAGGTATACGTGTGTATACTAGGAATTTGTCTTTGGTTTGCTATACAACAGCCAAGTAGGTAACAGATAAGCAGTTGGGGGGAGCAAGTAAAGTCAGACAGATAGGTATACTGTAGGGACCCAAGTGAGTTACATGTACATCTAGTTAGTCAATGTTCAGGAGTTCAGCAGGTGAACCGCTTGGGGAAATAAACTTTTGAGGTTTCTGGTGGACCCGGCGGGGATGACCCTGTAACACCTGCCTGAAGGAAGCAAGTTAAACATGCTGTAGTACAGTCATTTGTGTACAGGGAGAAGAGCAGGGGTGAGAGGACACAGCCCTGAGGGGCCCCTGTACTAATGGACTGCGCTTGAGAGGTACAGTCCCCCGCTTTCACCACCTGTGTCCTATCTGTCAAGAAGTCAACTATCCAGGAACAGGTAGCTTCAGGGACCCCTAGCCAAAGTAATTTGGGGTGGAGGATGCTGGGGATGATTGTATTGGAGTTGGCTGTCATTGTTCGGGGCATCGTAGAGGTGATTATTTGGGTCGCAGCTTTTTGTAGTAAATGGTGCAGCATTTTAAATAAATTTTCTATGGATCTTATTTTACTAGTTGTAGAGGAGATAGGGAGTGAATTAAAGAAAACAAGAATTGACCTAGAAGAATTCAAATCCATTTCTCAATCAATACTGTCAGGGGATGAAACAGGAAGATAGCTGGACAAACTTACCATGTGAATTGAGCGGTATAAGAATGATTTGGTAGTCTTTAAGAGGAGTAAAATGGAATTGGTACAAGTTGAGGCTAAGAGAGTTCTTTGCAGATAGGAATAGTTATACAATTAGCTGATGAACGTGGAGCGGTGGTAGTTTTAAATTACTGTGATTATGATGCAGATATCAGAGAACAACTGTCTATAAGGAAGACTTATACACAACATAAAATCATAAAATCCAATGTATGAATTTAATTTTGGAGAATAAACATTTTTAATATGGAGATACTTATTACGTGCAGAATGCTGGGGCAGTGATGGGTTAAAATTTTGTATCAGTTTATGCATATTTGTTTATGACAAAGTATAAGCGTACACAGATATATTAAAGCATGGTCCCAGAATGCTACACTATTTCCATTTTATAGATGATATTTTGGGTTAATACTGAGTAAACATTCTTACAAATGGTCACTGAGTTAAACATTATGGATAATCCGATTAGATATACATGTAATGCACGAATGACCAGAGAGAATTTCCACAGCAGCTGGAGGGCCAAGGTTGAAAACTCATGTACTACATTGTACTGTATAAGTACAGACAGAAGTGGTCTTGTTTGCAACAAGTCGCCACCCCAAGAAGCTAAAAGAGGGACTACCTGTCTCACAGTTTATTAGAGTTCTACAGAGTAATACTGTACTGTGTCACAAGGGTTTGTCAAAACAGGATGCATTTTTTAAGTGCATGCGGTGCACAAACTGCAGCAGAATGCGGATAGGTAAAGATTTTGCACACCTGCATAAAGGCTGGAAGATATAAATCCGCCATTGTTTTTCATGCACCTCAAGTTTTATAGTATAAATCTTAATGTGCCCATGTGGCTTTTATGATGACGGGAAGACATTGTGGTGCTTTCGGTACAAAATGGCAAATCACTGCTCTTCAGTAAGACAAGCGATCAGCAATGGACGGAGTGATAAACCAGTAGCAGTTTTACAACTGCTACTGAATTAGGCCCTGTGATTGCTGCCCATTACTGTGTTGCTTGCAGATGGGATGGACTATATATAGGGTGATATATGGAGTAAACCTGGCTCTGATATTAGCCAGTGCCTCCCCAGCAATTGACCTCACCGCACGTCACTGGTGTCTATATGGAACCCAGACTCACTAAGACATATTTGTCTTCTTTATTAATGCTCCAATGGACTATAACTCTGTGCAACTGATCTACTCCAACAAACTTTCTATTGCAAACCGTAGGCCTGATCTGGGCTTGATCCTATACTACTTGCAAATCTAATGCATATCTACTTACATAATTTGATCACATGTATCTGTTTGTTTACTCCGCTACTCTAGACTTTAAAATATACTGTCCAGGTTGATGTTGTATTAATATTTATATCTGGATATCTTCGAACTGCATACCATTTTGTTTTCAACTATCTTGTTCTATTTTTATTGAAAATTCTCAATAAATATATATTTTTTTAACAAAAATTTCACTAGATTCACTTCAGATATATCTGATGCGATCTATAATGTGCCAACAGATCACATCAGATATACTGTATCTGATTCACACATGCTACATGTGATTGATCTGTAGCGATATGATGCTGCTGCCGCCACGTCCTTGTGATGAGTTCAAGTTGCCACGGAGATGCCAGTCAAATGATGCTTCAGATTAATTTGATGCGATACATCTGAAGTAACAAAAAGCACTCTGATGTGCACCTGATTTCTTCAGATTCAAAAAAATCATTGGTGCAGCACCAAAGATCTATAGCCCAGACATATCTGACATGGGACCACACAATGGATCGGAGGAGCCGTCCGATGTGACACATTTCATCCGATTTTTCAGTCAGATGCGTCGAAATCTGATGAAAAGTGCCCAAATTGGACTAGTAGATGGGGGCCTTTACTGCTCAACATACAGTAGATTTAACATGTTTAACTGACATAGGAAGTCTAGGTAGAATCATGATAATTCTATCACTTAAAAAGGTAACAGATTGTTGAGAAACTAAAACATAAATAATTCTACAAATACCCTTCTTTTATAGATATATATTTTATTCCATTTAATTTGGGAAATTAACCAATTTTAGACAAAGAAGGTAGAATCATGGAAACATTCTTTATTAAAATAGAAGTATAGTATAGAAAAATATAGTTATATTCATTCATATATACGATTAAAAGGAATTACTGTAAATGAAAGCATTATTTGTATAAAAGCTGATGTTTCAAAGAAAAATTATACTGGTCATTTGTGGCAAACCTTCTTAAATATAATAACATTCAGAAAGTCACTCATTTAGCAGTGCCATCTTTTATATGAGGTCACAGTATGTTTTTTAACAATGCAAAGAAAATACACTGAGGATTTACTGTAGATTAGGGGGGCTCAGTCCCATTAAAAAAATATAATCTGTATTGCTTGTATCTACAGTACATAATATGATGCTTATGTGTCTGCTTTTTTCCCTTAGCTATAGTGGTGAAAAAACAAGAAAAACAAGCAGAACCTAAGAAAGGTAAGCATAATACGCTTTCTAATATACATTTTGCTGTATTAAAAAGCATTCAAGGGTGAAAAGGGACTTGTATGTATTTTATGGGTAGTGAGGTAGGTTGTGTTATCATATTAATTCATTTAAAATAGCAAAGTAGCAGTAAATAGATGGTAGCTAAATGGTTTCCTTGAGTCTGGGTAGTATAGAAAAAACTGCTAACTAGGGAGCTAGTACTTTTGCTGTTGGAATATATAATTTCAGTTTTTGCCACTACTGCATGTTGTAAATAACATATTAATTAAGATTTAGAGACACTACAGTGTAGTTAAAAAAGCATTATCATGAAACAAAAAAAAAAGGAAAAAATGTTATCTAGATAAATGTAATTTATTTGGAAACACATAATTAAATAGCAGCAAAATGTAGATATCTCCTAATATTTAATTCAGTAAGAAAGATTTGTGGCTACTACACACCACAACAATTAAAAAAGTCTTATGTCCTCAATTTTCTTAAGGTGCTATTATAGCTGAAATATTTATTTATAGGTATTAGCTTAGCATATTGTGCCTACATTATTATACTGCTAGCATTCATATTACTGTACCAAATATTGTTACATTTGCATAGGGCTTACTCTGATGATATGTCCTCTGTGTTTTAATTAGAAGACTCTTTTATAGGAAAAATGTAGTTGTTTACTCTTAATCATGGACTGACAATTATTGTGTATGGGATTCTTACTGCAGTCGAGATTATATATCTTTTATAATGTCAAATTAAGTAGAATTAATAATGAAGTAGAATGTAATTAAAAATGAGGAAACATGAAAAGGAGACAGCTGAACCAAAAAAATAAATATACTAGAAATAAATAGACATAAGTGAAATAAATATATTTTCTTCCTTTTTATTAGTTAGGAAATGTCTATTCAAGTTTGTAAAATATAGGAGAAACCCTTTTGTATGCACCCCTAGTATGAATATTGTGTACTTGGAAAATATGCACAAACGTATGCACCACCTAAATTAGAAAGCCTGCCTATGCATCTTTATGTCCTCAAACTGTCATCAATTTGCATAAAAGTCATGTTTTGCACATCACATAATGTAGCTACAAAAAATAGAGACAATTCATCTTGAAATAATTATATTCCTACATTGTTTTAATATAATGTGCAAATGGAAATGTTTCAGTGCAGCTCACTACATGCAGTCACCATCTAAAGACTATTTAGCACTGAAGTTATAAAGCTTTTTCATTTGAGACTGAACCAAGTTCTTGCCTCACATAGTAATGTAGGATAAGGAAAAAAAATGTATTCACCAATTTATGGGATTTATTAGTGTATATATATCAAAGAGTTGGCAGTTTTGCAACTAAGGTAAAGTAAATCAAAATAATTTATTTTGAAATAAGATGGTTATAATTATTGTAGCTTTTTTCATGTTCTAATGGTTCAGTAAATTCAATAAAATTAAGAGCCTTTTCTGTTACGAATACTGTTCTACTAGAACATGCTACTTTGCAAATTACCTATAGAGTCAAGGAACATGTCACATAGTGCTGCTGGTCATAGTAATGCTCTGTTTCAAAATAAACTGAAAATAGACAATTTAACACTAAGGAATTTAAAATTAACTAAACAATGTAATATTGACTATACTTATTTATTAATATTAATATTATCATTTATGCACAGAATGTTTCTCTATTTTTTTCTTTGTCAGTAGCTATACAGTAATAGATATGATTTATTTTCTCAGATGCACTAGAACAAAAAGAGATAAAAAGGAGATGACAACATAAATTTGTTGGGACATTTATCTGCAACATTAATATAAATAATATAGCATGAAGTTACTGTTTATTAATAGGAGCTGATGGTAGGAAAGCATATCATTACTACCAAGCTGAATTGTGGTTTAGCCGCATCTAGACTCACTGAGGACGTCTAAGACAATGCATGTACTGTACAGTTTTTCATTGTGATTTTTATGATAATGCTGTTACATACGACCAAAGTATTTTTAAAGATGTCACAGTTCAATTCATAAATATGCATGTATTAGTCAGAGGTGAACCTGAAGTGAGACACTACTTGGAAATATTGCAAGCTACATTACCATTTATACACCTTACTGATAAATATTTTTCAGTTGTCAAAACACAATATACCACTAAAGCAGAATTTATTCCCTAGCCCATTTACACCAATAAAAACACATAAAGCAAAGAAAGATATGTGTATAAGAATGTAAGCTCCACCTCAGTAGGTTTATGTACCACACTTAGAGGAATTGCATTAGCATTAAATTGAGCAATTTTCAAGATCAAATAGATGCAGTGAGTTGATATTGTTTTACAAGGTATTTATTGCAGCTGTACTGAAGTGTTATTATGCCAGAAAATCCCTTTTATAGTACTAAGAAAAATATGCCTTGCCACTAATGTTTTAGTTCTAGATGATGTACTTCACTGCTGAGTTATGAATTACAAATTGTTGCACAAAGAAAATGAACAAATAAAGTGGTAAACAATATTAAATGACAACAATATAAAAAATAATATTTTTTTGTAACACAATAAGGGTCATTTATAAATATTGAAAATTGCAGAAGGACAAATGCTGTTCCCTGGGTTTTGTGAAAAGTTCTCATTTCCCTGCAATTGTTTATATAGTTATTGTCTTAGAATGGTGGTAATTTTAGTGGAATTAAATATTGTGACTTGTGTATCTGGGTGCAGGGCTGATGCTTGGGTGTTAAGCACTCCCCTGCAAGGAAAAGAGTCCGACTGCTCATTCCCTCATAGCCAAAATGTCCAATATGGGGGAAAATAAAATTTCCAGTTTCCCACTTCTACCTTCTGCCACAAGGCTCAAGGATGCTCCTTTCTTCCCACCAAGGCTGGACAAATCTTCCCCTGGGGAATGGATTCTTCAACATTCCCCAAAAGTATAAAGCATGAAAAGCCTTGGGGAAAGGGTGATGGTATTTGCTACTGCTCAGTGTTCAGCTTCCGAATCCATGGAGTGCAGCCCTTCCAATTAAGAACATAGAAAACATCCATAGTGGTGACCGCCATGCTCAGAATGTTTGGTGTAAATAATGATGGCATCCAAGATCACATTCTCCAGCAGCCCTTTCAGCACCCCACAAGTCTCCTCTAGTGATCGGAATCATTTGATTCCAAAGGTCAATGTTTAGCCCTGCAATGTTTAGGATCCAAAGTCTCCTCGCCATTGTTAGGTTTCCTCACGGATTTTTTCCAGTTTTTTTTTCCAGTTTTTTTGTGCAGCTGTAACTGGTGGCTGACAGAGTGAAAGACAATTGTCAGCCAATCAGCAGAAGCACATAGGACCAGAGGCAAGCTCATTGGCAGCTATTGTGAATTCAGCAGTGGGTGACAATGTCAATAACTCACTGCATGTGCTGCATAGATAAATAGTCTCTGCCCATCACTCTGGCTGATATACTGTATCCTGTGTTGTGCTGTCCACTCCAAATCAGTGTGTGCAGCATTTTGTGTGCCCCATCTGTATATCCTATAAATAAAGGATATTCTTATAAATAAAGGATAATAATAATAATAATATCCTGCATTGTGCTGTCATGTCTGTGCTTCGCAAACCCTGACTCTTTGACACTGCCAGTTCCTGCACACTACCATCCCTGACATCCTAACATTTCCAGGCCTCACTGATACATCACCTACTTTTCCCCATATGGTTTGTATTTTGCACACCCCTCCCATCCCTATGGATAACTTACATTTGATGCCTGGGTCCTCTCAAGCTCCCCTACTGCTCCAGGTTCTGACACTGATGCATACCTCCCAACTTTCGATCAGCGCTGTTTGGGACACAGGCAAGCGTGAAATTAGAGAAGGTAAAAAAAAATTAAATGTTGGAGCTGGGGTAATTTAAGAATCACACAGTAAGTGGTCAAGTCCCATTGTGCTTATTCCAAAGCCAAATGAGAATTTGCACTTCTGCAATGATTTATGTAAATTGAAAAATGTGTCAAAGTTTATTGCCTACTCAATTCCTCACACCAGAAGGGTTGTTCCAATACAAGATGTTGCCATTTGGCTTACATCAAGCACCTGCTACCTTTCAGAGGATGATGGATAGAATTCTATGGTCCCCATAGACAGTATGCTGCTGCTTATCTGGATGCTGTGATCATCTATAGTCCTGATTGGCAGTCTCATGTACCCACAGCACAAACAGTGTGGGACTCCATCCATAAAGCAGGATTGACAGCAACCCAAAAAATGTTGTCTAGGGATGGAAGAAGTAAAATATATTGGATACACCATTGGCATAGGTTTGATAAAGCCCAAATTTAATAAAATGTAAGGAAATACACAATTGGACATGACCCCTAAATAAGAAGCAGGTGAGAGCATTCTAAGGAATCGCGGGGTATTATAGAATCTTTTTACCCAATTTTTCAACTATTGCAGTACCACTGACAGAACTTACCAAGGGCAAACAGAAAGAGATGGGTAGTTTGAGTCCTAAATCAGAAAAGCCTTTTCAGGAGTTGAAGTTAGCATTGTTTACCCAACCAGTTCTGATGACAGTTGATTTTCAGAGGGAATTTGTGGTACAAACTGATGCATCTGATGTAGGGATAGCCAAGGTCCTGTCCCAGAACAAAGAGGGTGAAGAACATTCTATTATTAATTTAAGCAGAAAGTTAAATGTGCATGAGAGAAACGATGCCACTGTCAATAAAATAGCATTAGCAATAAAGAGGTCATTAGAAATTCTCAGGTATTACTTGCTGGGGAAAAAATTCAGGTTGATCACTGATTATGTGCAATTGAAGTGGATGTCTGAGAATAAAGAAAGCAATGAAAGAATTACAAGGTGTTTCTTGGCATTGCAAAATTTTACATATTCAGTAGAGCATAGGCCAGGAAGCCAATTGGTCAATGCAGAAACTTTGTCTCATGTGTTTTGTTTGGGGACTGCAAATTTTTCCCCCATACTGTAGGTTGAAACAAAGGCGGGGATATGTGATAGAAACACTGGTAAATTTATAAATTGGATATATGTTTGCCTGGGTTTCTGACATATGTATTTTGAACCCCCAGGAAATGTCTGTTTTTCTAAATAGACTTCATGAGAGTTTGGGCCTTTAGTAAAAGCCAGATATGGGTCCTGGGTGTGTGGATATGAGATGGAAGGGAGGGATATATCCACAAGGCCCATTTTGGTCTTTTAGTCTTCAGCCTGAGAACAGAATAATTAGGGCCTGCACCTGTAGTAGGTTGATATAAGCTCGGTCAGGGCTTGGCTCAGAGCTCACTATCTGGAGAAACAGGCAGCAAGCTTCTTGAGAGACACTGATTTATGGCCTGTAAGTACTGTGCATATGCCTAGGTTTGTGGTAGGGGCATTAGGCCCAGATGGACTAGGATTTATTTTTATGTTTTGTTTTATATTGCAGAAACAAGGTAGCCACATCTAGATTGCACAAAAACCCTGGACTAGTGTGCTAGTTTCATAGCTGCTA
Organism: Pseudophryne corroboree; assembly: GCF_028390025.1. Taxonomy (NCBI): domain Eukaryota; kingdom Metazoa; phylum Chordata; class Amphibia; order Anura; family Myobatrachidae; genus Pseudophryne; species Pseudophryne corroboree. Next base: position 524,450,485 of record NC_086447.1, on the reverse strand, counting down.
TGTGTTTGGTGATGCCAATCTACCCCAGGAATATAAACGAATCAGAAAGGGTTCAGAGGAGGATATATTGATGTGGATGTCATTGTAGGTAGCAGTAGATGCCAAATGAGTGTATTACTGTATTTCACTAATAAAGCTTTCAAAATTGAGGAAAAACATAGTGAAGAATGAACAAGAGAATGTTTCAGAAGTGTAGACACTGAGGGAGTGCTAAGAATATTAGGAGGTAATCCAATGAGGATATCACCACAAAGACCAATAGAAAAAAGTGTTTGCAGGAGAAGAGATTACTTGGCTGTTTTGACTATAGCAGAAAGGTCAAGAAGGATTAGTAGAGAGAAGTGACTTCTTGGATTAGTGGGATTAGATCGCTGGTCAGTTTACTGAGGTGACTCTTGGTAGAGTATAGATGGTAAAAGACCAATTGTAAATGGTCCACTAGGTAGTGGGAAAAGAGAAAGTGGTCTATGAAGCTGCACACAAGCTGGATGAAGTAGTGTTAGAAGCAAAATGGAGAAATGTTTCTTGTAATTAAGGAAAATTGAAAAATTGTCTAAAGACTGAAGAGTAAATTCCTATGGGACTAGTTTAAGACATGAGCAAAGTGAAAGCAAGAATTAAGGTAGGAAGTGCAGGAGTAGGGACTGGATCAAGGGTATTGTCCCACAACAGACTCTGACTCCCTCTTACCAGATTCAGCACTGTTGCTTCACCTCCTGGTTGCTCCTGCTGGCCACTCCAGTAAACATAAACCTATTGAGTCCAATTATCTGATGGTGATTTGGCTCCTATTTATGGTTTCTGTGCTGCATGGGCACCACCAAGTTTCAGAAATGAAAAATAGTCTGATGTGTTAATCTGCAGATGGATGTGAGTTTGTTGTAGGCAGATTTATAGTAACAATACAAAATATGCCGGAAAAAGGCTGAAGGGAAGAGGAGAAATTATATTGCATTTGGATGGGTTGGAAGCACATGGTGGTGAGAAATTTTGGGTGGAAGACGGTCCATAAATAGATGGTGAGGTTTGTGCGGGCCCTGGGTTGAGGAAGAAATAAACAATACTCAAAAAGATAAAGATCTGTTTGAGTAGACTATGGAGTGGGAAGCATTCTTTGTAGCAAAGCATTTTGAATGTACAGACAGGTGAGAAAGCGGTTAGTGGAAGGTAGTGATGAAGGCAAGAGTAGACCTGATATGTTAGAGGTAAGGGGGCTAAGTAAAATAGGAAGAAGTTGGAATAAACAGATGCATGGATAGGTTGTGGTGGTGGTGGTGGTGGTGGTGGTGGTGGTGTGAAAAAAAGATATATGGGGAATAATTTGGGTTACCTACTATTATGGTTTAAAGTGGGGGGGAACGAGGTGGAACTGAGTTCCACCACCTGTAATGGTAGGGGGAACTAGTTCCAACCCCTCCATTGCCTTGCACAGTAATTCCAACAGAAAAGCTCGCCCCATCACCTATGTCAATAGATTATGCAGGCAGTGCTAGTGTTACTGATGAGCTGCAGTCACTGTCCCCTTCCTCAGGTCCTGATGGCTCCATTGTCCTCCTCCATCTACAGCCATTTACAGCCCAACCCTCCTTGTACTTACACATGCTGTGTCTGTTGGACAGCATTCATCCACTCCTCAGGTCCCAGTGGCTGCCTTTTCTGGCATGGCATATGTGATGTCACCGCTGCTGAAGTGAAGAAGAGCCATGAAGAGGAGCAGGCTCTGTGCATCTTGATGACAAGATGAGAGGGGGCTGGAGGGACAAGAAAAGTGGGGAAGCTGCTGGAGGGATACAGGACATGGAGCTGCTGGAGTGATAGAGGCAGAGCTGTGTATAAGGGGCACTACTGTGGTAATTATGTGTATAAGCAGCACTACAGTGGTCATTATGTGTAAGGGGCAATATAACTGTAAGCATTATGTGTAAAGGCACTAGTACTGTAGGAATTGTGTATAAGGAGCAACGTGAATAAAGGGCACTACTGAGTGATGTAACCTTAATAAGGGGCATTACTATGTGGTGTAATATGAATCAGGGGCACTACATGCTGTGTAATTTGAATAAGATTTTGCTATTGTGTGATGTAATTTTAATTGGGGGTACTAGGAGAAGGCCAGCTGTGGGAGGGAGTAGGGAAATACCTGAGGTGGGATACCACCAATCAGGAACCTGCATCTCCTCCCCAGGTGAGCGCGGCATGATGGGAATTTGGAAGATTTTAAAAGAGGTTGCGCAGGTCAGCTCTTCATGTTAGTTGCAAGACTCTGGCTAAGGGGTGATTCTCTGCCAGGGTGCCTTGTGGAACGTATCAACAGTGCTGTGTGGACTTATATGTACTTACTACTGCATGGACTAATCTGCTATCACTGCTGTGTAGGTTCAGTGATAGTTCTGCTGTGTGGACTTGTTTATCTGGAACTCCTGTGTGGAATTGCTGTGGACCCAAATCCTCTACTGGGACTTACTATCTGGACTGCTACCTGTATACTGTTTCTGAGCTATATTTACTTCTGTTTCCTGTGAATTATCTACTACTGTGTGCTGTGAGAAATAAACCATCACTTTGGTTTCATCGGCTCTGTGTCTGAGTGATTAGAAGAACCCCGTATCCTCACATTTGGTGGCAGCGGTGGGATCATTCAGGCACCAAACAACGACCACAGGAAGCGTGAAAGCCCAGCAGAGAACAGAGGATCAGGCCATATGTAATGCAAGAGGATCTGCAGTGAGGTGGTAGCAAGTGAGCAGGTGTCAGTCCTGTGGAAGATAAAATGTTTCTAAGGAAAGAAAATGAATGCCTCAAGTCTCCCAGGGCAGTGGAGCGCATGGATGGAGGTGTGTCGGTGTGTCGGCAGGCTGGTAAGCTGGATCTGTTATTGATTGCTACAAAGATGCAGTACATTTGGGAGTACTGGAATGGAGCTAGGCAGATGATCAGCAGCTGGAGAGTATCCAGAATACAGGACAAGTTGTGTTACCTGGGGGATGTATTCCTGCACTGTAAAAGTGAGGCAGCCTCATGGAATCTGCTGGGGGAGCCAGAGTTTGTAGAATTCACAGAGGAAGTGATTGCTACAGTGACCCAAATGATGCAGAGAAGTCAATATTCTGAGGCTGAAGGGCAAGTCCAAAATAAATTATCTTCTGGGTTAGAGCCAGAGGAAATATCCAAAATGGGGCCACTGCAACCCGGGCAGAGGACTGAGGGGTCTGCCTTCCAAATGCCTGTTACCAAGGGAGAAGAGTTATTGTCAGCGGGGCCCATAACCACATTGGAAGAAATGAGCATGGAGGAGCTGATAGCAGAATGCCAGCTGCGAGGCATCCCTTTCCAATTCTGCACTCACAGGGAAATCCTCCAGCTTATTCTCCAGGATCAGGGGGATCCAACAAAAGCGTTCACTGATTATTGGACATGGATCCTTCATCTCGGCCCAGGGATGAGTGTGTGGGAACAGCTGAAGTGTCTGGAGGAGTGCTTCATTGTGGCAGAGGAAGAGGCAATGGATCAGGGGCTCCTGGATACCCCGGCATGGCGAGACCAGTGTTGCAGGGTGGATACAGAAAGACACCGTCTGCAACAGCTTCTCCCACACCCAAGGGAAGCAATTGCCCAGTGTACTATGCTGGGAGAGGCTAGCGCTGAAGTGAAGAAGGCTATGCCCACAATACAGGCATCCCAGGAGGAGCTGCGCTACACCTTCCCTTTTGGTGAGGTGGAAGATGTAGACCTAGTAACCAGCTGCCAGGGAATCTATGAAGACTGTGCCCAAGAGATCACCATGGTTGGAGGAGTATTGTTCCACGCCCCAACTATAAACACACCAGTCACAGATGGCCTTTTGCTCCAGGATGCAGAGCTTATTCATCTGGGGGAGGCTCATCACGATGGATCGGCGATGGCAGCCCCATTTATTTCACTGAGGAACGCTGATGAGAAAATGCATTGTGTATACCCAACTACCCTAACTCCACAAGAAGATTATGAAGGAGTATTCCCATTTAACAATTTGGCGAATGAGGAGCTGAAATTTGAATACTGGTACGTACACTGTGATTCAAAAGTGACATTGGTAGCAGAGACTGTTAACATAATATCAGAGCAGGAACTTGAAAAGGATGTGTTGCACCACTGTAATGCCTTTGGAAGTGTTGTGGGCTGTAATTATGTGCCAAGGGATGTGCCTGCCTTAAGCAAGATCCAAGCAACTACAGATCAAGTGGAGGTTGGAAGACGCCGCTTGCTATCTCGTCTCCTTTACCAGGGTGAAGGCACAGTGCAACCCACACCCCTTTCATCTGCAGAGCAAGAGGAAGTTGTGGAGATACTTGTGGAAGCTTCAGTTGTTAAAACACTCAGTGGTACCCAGCTCACGGGACTGGCAGGGGAGGAGGTTATCCAGGAGGAGGAGTGCGCAGAAGGAGCTGCAGGTGAGACACTGGCTTTTGAGGGGGGAGTGCTGGCACAGGACCAGCCTGTGCTGTTGACTCCCCTGCAGCCACCAGCTGAATTGTTTCTGATGAAGGGTAAATCTTCAGCACTGAGCATTGAGACCACGTGCTGTACGGAAATTTGCCAGCCCCCTTGTTGGGGTTTAAGGCAGGAAGGACTGGACAGAGTTGCGGAAGTCCTGGTCGCGGAACACCAACATTGGTCTGCCTTTAGGCAGCTGTTCCTTGTGCAAGGGGAGGTAGTGGAAAGTACTCCCTGCCCCGTTGTGCCAGAGGCACAGGTATTAGTACACCCAATAGGTGGGCCAGGTGTAAAAGTTTGCAATCTTGCGGAGTGGGGATACCCAACATCTGAACTGCTAAATCCCCTGCTGGTGAAAATGAATGTGTCATATTGTAATATTGTCCTTGCTGGTTGTCTAACACTACTGCCTCTTATCACATGGGTCTGGTGTGACATCACCCTGTGGGACTCAGGTGGTACACACACGCATTATATTATCTCCCCTGCTCCCACCGCTCCTGGGTGGTAATGTTTCCTCAACACTTCGGAACGAGGAAAAAAAAGTAGAGGAAGGAATGTAAAGATATAGGCAGGGGCTAATACTATATTTGTGGTGTTTTAATCTTTATAGCATTTAATGTACTTTTGATTCCTTCTGATCCCATGTCTCTCTGGCTTGTGTCACTATTACCCCATGTGTGTGTTCATCCATTAGCCAATATATTCTGAACTATAACCTTACCCAGGTAAATGTGGGCTGTTACCTGGCACATAGTGATGTCATGTTATGTTGTTGTATGATGATGCCAGTCTGTTTATGAGGTTACAAGTATCATGGATAATCCTGTGATCCTTATATGGTCACACAGGAAACAGATTTGAAGTCCAGGTAATGTCTCTCTGAAGATGCTCCTCCACAGGGGACAATCAGGACTTAAACCCTTTTTTCCTGTCATTGTTCCTTCTGTTTACTGGCCTTTGTTAAACTCTGGTCTCCCACAGACAACTCGGAGCCTGACCCAGCATGTGGTCAACAGGAGAAGGCCAGCTGTGGGAGGGAGTAGGGAAATACCTGAGGTGGGATACCACCAATCAGGAACCTGCATCTCCTCCCCAGGTGAGCGTGGCATGATGCGAATTTGGAAGGTTTTAAAAGAGGTTGCGCAGGTCAGCTCTTCATGTTAGTTGCAGGACTCTGGCTAAGGGGTGATTCTCTGCCAGGGTACCTTGTGGAATGCATCAACAGTGCTGTGTGGACTTATATGCACGTACTACTGCATGGACTAATCTGCTATCACTACTGTGTAGGCTCAGTGATAGTTCTGCTGTGTGGACCTGTTTATCTGGAACTTCTGTGTGGAATTGCTGTGGACCCAAATCCTCTACTGGGACTTACTATCTGGACTGCTACCTGTATACTGTTTCTGGGCTATATTTACTTCTGTTTCCTGTGAATTATCTACTACTGTGTGCTGTGAGAAATAAACCATCACTTTGGTTTCATCGGCTCTGTGTCTGAGTGATTAGAAGAACCCTGTATCCTCACATTAGCACTGACTGTGGCTAGGCTTAATGTGATGGGGGTGGTAGGTGGCATAGTAAATCAAAAAGGTTTTAGATTACCTAAAGGATAAAAAAGGGGCAGACTATATGGGCCAAGTGGTTCTTATCTGCCGTCAAATTCTATGTTTCTATGTAATTGAGTTCCACCACCTCTCCAGGACCACTTTAATCCCTGACTACTATGTACTCCAAGTGATTGGTTAGGGATGGTTGAACATTACCAGCTTTTGAAGAGGGGACATTTGCAGTATGGAATTTGTTAGGTTCGCGGTTAAAATACCACCCATCAGGATCCCGGCTGTCTCAACACCGACGCCGGGGTCCCGACAGGGGTACTTCCCATACCAAATCCCATTTGTTTTACAGGCATTGCAGAGGGACTAAGTTATTATAAGGCACAGGATTCTTAAGTTCTAACCTATTCTAATCCTTGCCCATTACACTCAAAATTTCAGTTTCCTTTTATGTTGTATGTACCAGGGAATAACATACTTAATTTTTGCAGGACATACTGTAAAATTACCTCATTTGAGTGTTAGTACCTAAAGTGAACAATTTTGACTGTGAGAATCTAAAAAGACCTAATTCTGATACTTAAGTTGAAACTTTAAATTTACTGTGGAAATGTGTTAAACTAGTAGTTTTCATATGTAATTCATATACACAGATGTGTACTGTTAAAGTCTTGCTGCATAGTGTACATAATGCCACTGCCAGCTCCCGAGTATGTGTGTATGCACCTATGATCAAATACCTTTTATAGGAAAGCCATGGCAGCCAATGGATCACAGCCTGCCCCGGCATAGTGCATGAAGAGACAAATGCTGTAAGGAAGTAGGAGAACACATTAGTAATATAGGCACAGTGTTTCAAACATAATGATATGTTGCGTGGTTTTGTTTTATTTTCATATAACATAATAAATTCCTAAAGTTACATTTTTAAAACCTTTATAATTCTTAAACATGTATTTAAAAAAAATAATATTAGTTTTTTAGATCCTAAAAATCTGGTGCCTAGTTATTATACAGAATGGTCACTAAAAAAAATGAAACTTTCACTAAATAATGGTCAATAAGAAAAACTGTACACCTGGAAAAGGGGTGTGAGATAATGAGTTTTATAACCGGTTTGAATGAGAGGTCATAATCATGCCCTCAGTGAAGTAGTATTATGTACAATATATTGCTAGAATGATAAGACTGAATGTGTCCCCAATAAGTTTAACAATTGCACTGCTCTCTCTCTTTATAGATTAATATCTGCACAAATATTTATTTTGCAGATTTTATGATGCAATGTCTTGAAAAGGAATTTATTTTGTTATAGGTATACAAGAAAAAAATATAATAAATAAGATCAATAGATCAATTTATCAAGAGAGCGCATTAGCAATTTATTATATCAATAAATTTCCATAAAAAATACACATTTTAAAATACACACATGCACAGTAAAAAATGACATACAATATTACTCTGTAATGGCAATAAAAACTATAGCTCCTATAATGAATAAGGAGTGGTTATAATCACCATTTGTTTATAAATTACTTAATTCAGCTGGATCCAATCCTTTTGATGTGCATAAAAGGCTATGGCTGTGAGCTAATCTGTATGTACTAAAAAGCTATGCTCAATATTACTCTGTGAAACCACTAGAGGTGGTGAGGGCCGCACCCTGTGGTCACCCTCCAAGGAGTAACATCAAAATGCCAACTCCTCAGTGACAGGAGCTGGGTGCTGCACTGTGACATTACATGCACAACTCGGCTTCTGTCACAGTATAGGAACTGATGAGTCTCCAGGAGGCACGCCCCTGTAGTGATGAAAACAGGGTTGGGCCACACGATCTTGTCCTCATCCATTAAGACCACTCTCATTTCTGGTCACACAGGGTGTTTGGTGCATCGGATGTCGCTGACCCCAGTGATGTTCCTGTATTACCTTAACAATAATTAACATATACAGAAAACACTTAAATTAAGCAAAACCACATAATATTTATAGCCCATCATGCTTGTCATGGCAGGATACATTTCCCTTCCTGATGGAGGGGATGCTGACAGTCATCGGAATCCCAACACCATTCACAAGACCAGCGATGGGACACAGGTGACCGATATCTCACCAGTATTTTGGTGGGTTTTAGGGTTAGGGCCATGTGGGGATTATAGTTAGTAATTACAGGGGGGTTAGGGTTAGGGGGTGGTTAGCCATAGCCGCCACTCCCCAAAATTAGATGTAGCTGCCACCCACCTATATTTAGCCCTAGTCAATAATAAGGAAGGTCTAGGGTTAGCATTGGGGGGTGTAGTTATCCCCAAAAACAGTTGGCATTCTAATATTCAGGATGCCGTTGTCAGTCATGTGACCACCAGCATCCCGAATGCTGGCAACATGTATCTTATCCATCATGACATATTATATTTTTTCTTCTTATCTAATTTCTTAATTTATAGATTGCTGTATACAGTAAGTACATTTTTGCTAGTGAACAATACATTACGGTGACAATTCTGAATAGAGTATGACAAAGGACCCAATTTCATTTTGTAACATGCCACTAAAACATTCAAACAATTTCATTGAGACAATAAAGTAAAACCATGAGCTAGAACCAAAATTACTTAACATAAAGCACAATTCTCTTGTTATTCTATATTTGTAGAAAAGTCCATTGTTGTTGCAGTGGTCAAAAAAGTGTGATTGGTAGATTATCAACATTTTGAATTACTGCAATTTACTGCATGTGCATTGAAGTGATTAAGTGTTTTGATCATGAAACAGTTCATGCAAATTACAGTTTGTTGCTATGGGACATTATTCTAGTAATCCAGAATATTCTAACAATGCCAAAGGAAGTTTATGAAAAATGGGTTTGGTCATACTCTGCGGTGATTCTTAAACAGTGTGCTATATTTGCCATTCGCTGAACTTGTCCATAATTTTACAAATTATCAATTGCATAAATAAATAGGTGCATAGACACATAAGATTTATAAGAAATGCTCATTCTATGTTTAACTGGTTGCTCTACCCGTTCATCGCATGGGAGTTTTTGATTTTCAAGGTTGTAAATATAAATAAGTGTTAAAAATTTGGTGAATCTAAAGAGATAAAATTTGAGTTGTGTTAATATAAGTAAATAATAATCCATGGTTCTTAGCACCCATAGCAGATATGGCAAAAAGTGTCAGAATAATTTATGTAGTCAATTAAATTCTAACCACTGAAGGTGCAATCCAAATTTTGATCCGATTGTCTGTTTGGGTGTTATGGTTTACGCAATGCAAGCCACGCATCGATAATTATGTCATTATGTCAACCCCCTGTTTATCCCCTTAGGGGAGGTTAATTAAAAATCTAATTACATACTTTTCCTATTTCCCACCTGCAGTATACCTAAGTTAAATTTCAGCTTCCTAACATAATGGGAAGTAAGAGAATTAGTGATCAGTCAATCAGTCAGTCAGTCAGTGAGAGAGATATGGTAAAAAGTGAAAGGACCATTTTTGTAGTTTATTAAATTCTACCCACTAGAGGTGGAATCCAAATTTTGATCCAATTGTCCATTTGGGTGTTATGGTTCATGCAACGCAAACCGCGCATCGGTAATTTTGTCATTATGTCAAACCTTTTTTCATCCCCTTAGGGGAGGTTTATTAAAATTCTAATTATGTAGTTTTCCTATTTCCAACCTGAAGAATACATATGTTAAATTTCAGCTTCCTAACATATCGGGAAGTAATAGAATTAGTGATGAGTCAGTACGTCATTGAGTGAGTGAGTGAGGGCTTTTGCATTTATATATATAGCTGGGCTTAATTAAATTGATGAATACATTCATTGTAGAGTAGCAATAACTATATTGATGTTTCAAAAGTTATAAACAATGAAATATAATACAAATGTATTTTTAATTTCCTTAGAGGCTAGATTTGTATTGGATTTGGGAGACACTTAGTGATCAGCCAGTAGAAAACAAATGTGCGATATACAGTAAGAAGCAAATTCTAGCAGAAGATATGACGGAGCTAAGTATTCTGTTCTTAAATAACAAAGAACAGATACGTGAAAGTGTGAATTTAAGTTTCTGATTAAATATCCTAATAACAATTATATGTAACTATAAAACATTTTGCCTATGAACAGTAATTTCATTGTGTCAATTATATTTTAAAGATACTCTAAAATATTAGTGTATTAACAATTTATAAGTTATACTGTATATGGTATTTTTTAATGCCACTGAAAAATTAGTATTTACATTTTTCAAAGAAAAAAAGTACATAGAAACTAAGAAAAGAAAAAAACTAAATATTTCTATGTAAGGTTTCAGAAAATAATACAAAACAATAGAAACAAATTCCTTACTCAACAGTGGGAGCATTATACAAATTACTGGGATAAATTTCTACTTGAAAAGGTGTAGCTCTGCTCTGATATTCGGACTATGTCTCATTTTATATTGGAAGAACTTTAAAATCAATGTAATTGCTCTTGTAGTTCCACTCTATGAAGAAATAAAATATCAGAGGAAACAAAATATTGACATAGTGACATGTATGCTTTATGACAGTTCCAAAGAACACATTTGTAGTGTAAAATCTTCTGTGTTTACTAAAATACTTTTCTTGACATATCTTAATCAAAGTATTTATTAACAGTAAAGCACTGAGATTACTACTTAATTTCAACTGTATCCTGTGTGTAATATAATGTACAATATTGCATTAATGATTTTATTTTCAGATTTACCAGTGAAAAAGCATGCAAAAGAACCATCAGAACCAAAGAAGGGTAATCATTTTTCTCCGCATTGAATAAGGCCTTTGTGCAAGTCTTAGAGCAAAATAGAAATCATAAAATTGCAAATCTTTCTTTAACTTGTCCCCTATCAGATCATTTGTGAGTCGATCAGCCACCGGAGTAACCCTGGGGTTTCTCAGATTGGCCCATGCAGCTCCATAACCAAGGCCAGGGGCTGATCCTGGCCTTGTAACTCCCAGAAATGCTCTGGAACACTGACCAGCCCCGCCCACTTCCTGCCCCCAAATTACCACAGCATGTTAATCAGGCTGTAGTTTAGGGGCACTGCATGTGATGGCACAGTATGGATGGTGTAATGGTTGGCATTATTGCCTCACAGCACTGAGGTCATGAGTATGATTCCAACCATGGCCCTAACTGTGTGGAGATTGTATATTATCTCTGTGCTTACTTGGGTTTCCTTCGGGTATTCTATCTTCCTCCCACAATCCAAAAATATACTGTTAGGTCAATTGGCTCCCAACAAAAAAAAACTAACTGTAGTGTATATCTAACCCAAACCATTAAGACAGTGTTCTCTGTGGGCTAAGCAAAGCTGCTACAATTTCATACAATTCAAGTTCTGCCACAGAATGGGCTGTTTAATACAGATTTAACATTTCACCATTACACAGAATGACCATTCTGCTCTGTATTTGTAAATGTGCATGTTACTGAATTTAAAGTCCATGAATAAAGCTGGGATGACAGTCAGTTCAGTCTGCTGTGTTGTGTCACTGGGAATGCTTGTCAGAACACTGTAAGCAAATTCTGCTAGTGAAATGTACAACATTTCATAACCAAATGCATATTGAGCTAATACTCCTTGGAACAGTTCAAGTCTTTTGCTAATCTCATTAGACAGGCTATGAGGAGAAACATCAGACTGTTCTCACAGTGATACATACTAAACTGACACTCAATTTCTCTGACATATTGTGGAATAAATGTTCTAAATTTACTAAATCTGACTATTGGCAACAATTCAATGTAACAAATATAAATGATCAATTGATCAACAAATATGTCCTAGATCAATATTGTAAACCTAGCTTGCTGCTCTAACATTAGGAATGGTCAGGCTAGGAGTAGGGGGATAGTCCTTGCAGGTCTTAACATTCTAGAATGTATGCAGTCATATTCACTCAGAATGTCAAGACTGTAATGTTGAATGGTTCTTAATGACAAAGTGAAGAATGTTGACAACATTGTTCATAATGTTCACATGTTCATAATGTTCACACACACCATGTCAACAACATGTTCAAAATGTTGACATTATGCATAATTCATTATGATAATATCAGCATTAGGTTTAGGCTGTTGTTAGGCTTAGGCTGTGGCTAGTGTTAAGAAGTATGGACAACATTCTCACCATTGACATGCATACAGTACATGTTGAAAATAGTGAATGTTGAGATTTAACCCCCATCATTCAGACTGTCCTGACATGCTGGATGTCAACACTATCATTGTTGAACTGCTATACCACACTTTTGATAATATTTTTAGTACTCAACAGTAATAGCATCTTGAGCGAAATGTTCAAAACATTGAGCTCACATATTCTGAATTTGGTTGCAAATGTGCATGTTTTACTGGTGACATTTGATTACCCTGACCATCATCATCCCAGCTCTATTCATAGACTTCCATTTAAATATTCATAATATAATATATATATTTTATCTATCTATCTATCTATACACACACACACACACACACATGTACATGAGGGCGTGCAATATATTTCTGGATGTGCAGTGCATAGGTAGAGTGGACGCAATCTGACTGGTTGTAAACTGTAATCTCTGACTAAAGGTCTTGTGAGATGTCAAGGAATAGAACCATATATAAGCAGCACTACAAATGAAGATGTCAGCATGTTCACTTCTTTCACAAACTAATTACAGCACTCAACAAAGGCCACTGGAGAGCCAAGATCTTCTACGACTACAAGAGTGGTCTGCAACAGATGGAGATTTTTTACTGACTGCGAGCTGCCTTTGGGGAGGAAGAACCATCCTGAACCACTGTGTTTGAGTGTTTTGCAGAATTTCTCACAGGAGACAGTCCCTGGAAGATGAGATGCACTGTGGCTGACCTGTGTTTACCATCACTAAGAACAATGTTGCTGCCATGTGGGCAATAGTTGATGTGGATGCCAGGGTGAAAGTGGCATAGTTAGAGAAGGAGAGAAACATCTCATTGGGATCAATCCACGTGATACTCTGTGAAATCCTTGGTCTGAGAAAGATTTCTACATGCTGGGTACCCCACAAGCAGACTCGCGAGCTCAGGTGCCTTGGTCCCACAACATGCTGCTCAGGTTTAATGGAGGTCATGCAAACTCTAGGAGATATTTAGTAAAGATGAATCCTGGATCTACAGTTTCAACCCCGAGACTAAACAACAGTCGGCGTAATGAATCTCAGTTGGAGTTGCATCACCAGAGAAGTTCCAATGCGAGTGCAGCATTGCCAAGCAGTTGGTGGCTGCTTTTGTGGCCTAGACTTGTTATGCAGATACCTTACCACTCATGCAGCAGCACACCATCACAAGGGACTGGTACAACAACCAATGCCTGCTGCAAGTGCTGGAAACATTTTCAGGCACTGTCCAAGAACTTGCAATCATGGTGCTCTTCTCCATCACCACAGTGCCCTGTTGAATGCCTATAAATGCATCCAGGAGCTTGGTCATCCAGCAAACAGTCCAGAGCTGGTGCCTTGCAACTTTTCAGAGACTCTGAAAAAGCGTAAAAAAAAGAATCAGAGCAAACAAGAGGAAACCAAGTCATTTATCTTCAACATTTTTAAACATCTTTAACATTTTTAGTTATTTTCTGATTCATTTACCTAAAATGGAGGGACATATCACTGGATCAGCACTTATATTGTTCTCTTTACTTATTAATAATCCTATAAATTGCATTCAAAGGGAAGCATATGAATAATGAAACTGCTATGAATTTATAGCTCTACAATTCTGCAGTAAAATAACAGACTTTCTTATAGAGTTAGAGACTTAGGACACTTTTCTAGTACATTATGAGGGTCATTCTGACCAAATTGCATGCTGCAGTTTATCGCAGCAGTGTGATCGGGTCAGTACTGCACACGTGCCAGTGCCGCAGTGCGCCGGCGCATGCCAGATAGCCAGAGGCTGACTTTGCCTAGTGATCGCCTCTGCCTGATTAACAGGCAGAGGCGGTTGCTAGGCGGGAGGAGGCTGGATGGCGGCATTAAGCTGCCATTTAGGGGGCACGGTCCCGCCAATGCAGACGTGGCCAGACCATTGGGGGGTGGGCCGCGGCGGCTGCGTGACATCACATGCATCCACTGCGACCCGGGCAGCAAAGAGGTTCTCCCAGCCATCCGCAAAAGCTGCGATGGCCAGGAGGTACTCCAGAAATGCAAAAGGATCACTGCGGTGCGATGCTTTTGCACTTCTGTGCAAAAAAAAATATATATATATAAAAAAATTGTATACAGTAGTTCTCCGGTCTTAAATAGAAAAATAAATCACTAAGTGTATGAAGTAATACAATTAACTTTAAAAAATAGATCCATTTAATAACTTGCAATTAAAAAGTAATCTGGCTGTAGCTAGATTGAACTTCTTACCTTCTGGTACAGGCATAACAATTTAGGACAACAAAACTTTTACAAACTAAATACTTACAAACTCAACTCAAATGGAAATGGGAATAAAAAAGCATTACATGTAGCTCTCATTAAAAACAGTCATACATGTAACCTTGTAATCTGGTGTTGGGTTACCAGCCCTGTACGTCACGCATTTATCCAAATGTAAATTTCTGCCCTGCATTTATATTCTGTTATGGTCATTCAGTGTCGGGCTGGAGCATGAAGGGCCCACCGGGGGTATGCAATGGTAGGGGCCCATGATTAGAGGTGTGGCCAGATTCCAAAGGGGGTGTGGCCAGCCAATATAGAGGTTTGGCTAACCATTATAGAGTACCTGGTCTGGACTCCTTGATAATTTATATAGTAATTAATGCTAGTGCATGCATGATAATGTGCCAGATTAATGACAGCAATGTACTGTAGAGAATACATCATAATCCTGTGCAGTATAAGGTAACATATGTATAATATATAATACAAGTGCACAGTCTAGAACCTGATCCCTAGAGGAGGGCCCCCAGGCAGTGGGACCTACCGGTGGTTTCCCCTGTACCCCTGTGGGCCAGTCCGAGCCAGTGTTAATTTCAGAAGCATCAACTAAAAAGCAAGAAAAACAAAGTAAATTAGGTGGTGCTTAATAATGCATATAGATTGTCTTATTAAATAAGACAATCTAAATGCATTATTAAGTGCCACCTAATTTGTTTTTTTGTTTTATATTAGTAACAAGGAGAGACCGGCTATCTCTCTATTGGGTGGCTGCTAATTTGCATAATTATTTGCTCTTCCACAGACACAGTGCCAATAAACCCCAAACACTTTTCTTAAGAAAATTAAACTGCAGGACCAAAAAAAGTTAACTATTGTGCATAATGGCTATCCAAGAGCATGCTGACAGATATTCCAAAAAATGTTTTAAAAAGTTATGGAGGATGTAATGTATCACTGACATGTATATAATTTAATTCCAGGAGAACTAGTGCAAAAACATGTGTGAAAGTCAGAGGAACCAAAAATAGATAGTTGTTCAAATAAGTTGTGTTTAATTTACATAAAAAGAGTGCATGGCAGATGGATGTGGAATTACTGCAGTATTACTTTGTAGAACATTCAATTCAGCACTGTGAAACCGATTCCTGGGATTCTTTTCTTGCAGGCCAAGGCCTTCTTGTATGGCGGAAGCCAAATTCCTTTTGTCTGACAAGTTCTATATCTTCAGTTTAATAAACCCAAAAGAAGATCTTTCATTCAACCTTCTCATCTGTTATTTTAAGAATCCGAGCTACCCCAGGTTCCTGTATCTGAACCAAATCCACAACCCACACGAGCATGACAGTTTGCATAGACCCCATGGATTTGGGGTATGGTCAGGATTCTGGACCGGGTTTGTTACAGAGCATTGCCAGATGTCTGGAAGGTCTGGAATTTTTTCAACAACTCACCCACTGCCTACAAGAGATTGCCACTCGTAAGGATGCCATACAAACAACCTTGGTGGATACAGTTAATGCATAGCACACCGAACCTCAAGCTTCCCAACCAGATCTAGTTCCTTTAGTTACCTCATCGTCAACTCTATGTTTGCCAATTCCTAGTAGGTTTTACAGGAGTCTGAAATTGTGCAGCAGATTTCTTAACCAGTGTTACAATGCTTCATAATTAGTACAACACTTTATTTCAGAAAACTTCAAATTACACAACCTTCCTATTGAAATCATCTCTGACCTTGTAATCCAGTTTGTAGAAAAATTTAGGAGAGCACTTTGTTCAGCCTTACAAGTTAAACTAAAATTCTCAACAGCATGCCACTCTCAAACCAATGGAAGCACAGAAGGAGTCAATCAATACTTGGAAACCTTTTTTTGTATCCATTTATCTTATCTTCAACTCAGGATGATTAGTTTGAATACTTGCCTTGGGCTGAGTTCACCCATAATAACACCTACCATTCTTCAATGGGCAATTCTCCTTTCTTTACCGTGTAGAAAGTTCATCCTCGGACACCAAAGTTTCAAAGTCTACTTGTGTTTGCCATACTAGCAGAAGGAAATTCTCTGCTGCATTTTCTAAGTTATGGAATAAGGAACATGAAGGTCTCCAGAAATCTTCTCATTATAAACAATGGGCCGAGAAAAAAGGAGAATAGTACCAAATCTTAAAATTGGGGATCAAGTTTGGCTCTCTACCCAAAATTTACGCTTACACATTTCTTCTGTGAAGTTTTCACCTTTATTCATTGGTCTTTCTCCAGTTGTGGAAGTGATTAATCTCGTAGCATACCGACTCAAGTTACCTCCATGTCTTAAAGTTCCTTCCATATTTATCTGCTTAAACCTTTGGTGCTAAATCAGTTTATGGAAACTCTTCCTTGACCCCTGAAGGTTCTTACTGAAAGAGTAATTGAGTTTGAAATTAAGAAAATACTAAACTGTCATGTATATTATAGGCATCTACAGTACTTTTTGGCCTGTAAGGGTTATGGACCTGAAGAACGGTCTTGGGAAAATTATTTTGATGTCCATGCACCAATTTTGGTCTGGAAATTCCATGCTAAAAATCCTGGAAAGCCCAAAAGAGTGTCCTAGAGCTGAGCCACCCTAAAGAGGGGTGGTAATATCATGGCCTGGCTTGGGGATAACAGAGGGGGTTGGGACTTAAACATCCAGATGCTGTGGCTGGGTTTCATTGGCAGAGTTGTAGCCTGCTGGCAGCTGGCGATGTGTGCGGGCATGCCTGCAGGGGTCCATGGAGCTTCTCTGCAGGGCTCTGTCTGGAGGCAGGCTGGTCTTTGATCGGTGGCTCTGGGGTCAAGGTGCCACCATCTTGGCTTTCTTCCACATGCCTATGTAGTCAATCTGGGTTCAGGATGGGTCAGCTGACCCAGGCAGCTAACAGGATGCTGCCATAAGTATAAACCAGGAAGCTGCAGTGGCAAAATTCATTGGTGCAATATCTTATACAGCTATGCTGTGTTGTTCTGATCTCTGTGCTCTGCAGCAGTACAAATACAGCATACAGTGTTTGGCTACATCTGCAGTTTGGGTCTTGCCTGTTCTGCGAGTTTGTTTCTTTTGTGCCACAACTGCCTACTTTGCTTCTTACAGCTTGTGAGAATCACATGACTATCCATGGTTTATCCTGCCATTTTGCAACAGTCTCCACCAGTTTCCACCAGGGTATCCAGGCAGCACTGAATCATGGTGAAACCGATTCCTGGGAATCCTTTCTTGCAGGCCGAGGCCTTCTTCTTGTGTGACGGTAGCCAAATTCCTTTAGTTTGACAAGTTCTGTATCTTCAGTTTACTAAGATTTTTCATTTTACCTGCTCATCTGTTATTTTAAGAATCCGAGCTACCCCAGGCTCCTGTATTTGAACCGGATACACAACCCACACTGAGCATGACAAGCACAAACAGATTGGAAAGGAGTGTTCTATCAGTTATATGAAAATAAATAAAATATTGGTTAGTAAATATTACAGACTTGGTTTTCCAGCAAAAATCCTGGGTTAGTATTTTATTGGGTTAGTATTTTATACTTTATTGGCTCTGAGCCTGACTACAGAACACTGTGAAATTGAAAATAAATAAGAATTAAATAGAAGGCAGTTTTCACATTTTTATATGAACAACAGGAAGCCACTCATTAGCAAGCCCCCTTTCTGCCTATTTAGACTCTATGCTAATGAGCTTGCTTACTTGGTATTGAGTAGGTGAACTCTCCAAACCCAGAAAGCACTTTATTTTGCAGATAGAGGGTAAAATAAAATTACAATGTTGTTGTTTTTTTCTTTGTGACATACAATGTAATATAATTTTAATATATTTGTATTCATATTGTTATATTAGAACCATAAGTGAAAATAATCTGTGATAGAAGTAACTAATCAAAGAGAGTTAACTATATATACTATGAAATTTTACTACAACAGTTAGTGTAATATAACAGTTGGCTGGTTAACTGAGCTGTGTAACATTCCTCCATCTTATCAGAACCAAGGTTGAGCCTAAAACCCATGTTCTAGATGATTAAGCAGTGTTTTATAAATTTGGTTCCAGAATGGATTGTATTTATGTCCTGTTCTTTCAGGACCTGAATTCACAATTTAGATATGGAATGGAAGTATGAACTTCTCTCCCAGTTCTCACTGTCAGTGCTGACATTTGTATCCTTTGCAAGAACTGGTTGAGTGCCTGAGTAGGAGGTGCCTAAGTAGCATGAAAACAAGATCCTGAGTATAGATCATCAAGTGAAAGATAAAAAGTAAATGTGTAATTTTTTCCATGTAATACAAAGGTTTGGTATTCTGTTAATTTCAGTTGGTGGTGGGACAAGGCAAAGTAGGGAGTTAAAAGAAGAGATGCATAAATAGCATATAACGGAAAGTCAGACCTTCCATAAATAAACAGACTACTGCAGTGGTTTTCAAACTCAGTACTCAAGGCACCTAACAGTACAGGTTTTAAAGCTATCCATGGCTCATTACAGATGTTAAATCAGATTGACTAAGGTACTTATTAAGTCACCTGTGGTCAAGCATGGATATACTGAAAACCTAGAATTTTAGGGTGCCTTGAGGACTGAAACTCTGGATTATGATATAAAGTTAATATTTTATACTTATTAGTTTCATAATTAAGTACTTAATTCACATATCAGTTGACTGTCATAATGACAAAGCTGCAAAATAATTTGCATATATGCAAATTAATAAGCAGTGTAGCCATTATGTTCATAAATAATGTAATGTTTGCATAAGCTGCCTGGTTAGTTAACATACATGATAAAGTACATGGTGAAAAGTATATAGTAAGTATTGCCTCCCACCTTCCTGGATCTATCTCTGTCCCAGTTAGCTCTGTCTCTCAGTAATCCCTCAGTGATGCTGGGAGGATGTGTGGTCATGTTATAACATCAGTAAGGACACAGCCTCTTTCTGATTTGGGAATAAAGTAAGACAGTGCAAGAACTTTAACTGTGTACCTGGACAAAATATGTTGCAATGCAAGGCATGCAAATGCATATTTTATTTTTTTTATTTTATTTTTTTGCATGTAGGGTAAAAAAAGGCTGTTTTTGCATGTAGTCCACAAATAATGGACAACTTTATTTTGACACTGCAATTTAGATTTGAATTTGCACATGCCCCTCCCAAATCTAAATCTCTCTGCACATTTTAATACAGACCCACCTGCAGTGCATCATGGTTTTGCCCAGATGCACAGTTCCTTGCTTTTCTTACTTTATTATCAAATCAGAATCAGGCCCACAGAGATGAGATGTTGCAGTCAGTATAACTGGGTGTAGGTGAAGGACCAGGCCTTGGAGGTAGCCTGGGCCCCATAGAAGCTGAACTCCCAGCATCTACTATACACCATTTGTTGCAGCATTATATTTATGTTGACTAGCATGTATGTGAAATTAATAATTAGAATATTTTCATATTTTCAATTTAAGAGACACAAGTGAAAAAAACAGAAAAAGTTTCCAAAGAACCAAAGAAAGGTAAATACATATATTTTTAGTAATTATGGTTATAGTTCTGTTTGTAAACTGGAGGGTAAGCATAAAGGGGGTAGCATGACATACTATTCCCCTACTGACTATATTCTCATTTATATACTGATTACAATGGATTTTATGAAACATTCAATGTTGTAGTGTGCATCACATAATTTTCCATTTGACTACATATAGTTTGCTTTAACTCATTAGCAGTTTCCTTTATAGAAAAAATGCAGAGATCCATCAGAAACAAGAAACCAAATACATTCATTAGAAATAAAATGTCTTACTTGTAAAAATGGAGTAAATTCAAAGAATAATTAGCACATTGTTTTTTGAGCATTGCACTATTCAGCTATGGGTTATGATGTAAATACTGAAAAAGGTCTATGAATAATAAATAATTTGTTTTTACCAAATGTTGTAACTGTTGTAAAGAAGTAAAGTATTCAAATTCACAAAATTTCAGAAATTGTATAGAAAAAAGTTCATCTTTTAAAAGATGAAACAGTTGGAAAAACTTTAAAAAAAAACTGTGATGTCAGATGATATTTGTTTTACATCAATAATTTTTATTAAAGAATGTAATTATGAAACAAAAAAGGGGAATTGGGCACAGAATCAAAATAGGGGAAAAGGGTAGAAAAGGGAGTATATTAAAATACAGAGACCTCAATTAAAACAAAGCTGAAAGTATTATCTCTTATTAAAAGTGTATGAGCAAGCCTATATGATGAATTGGGTTGGAGACAATGAAGGTAATTCAGTGAAAGAGAAAGACAGGGATACTAGTTAGAAAGGGAGACATTGGGCTAGAGCTCAAGGGCCTGCGGCGACATGTTCATGCCACTGGAACCATCACAGTATGGTTGATGCTGACAGTTAGACTATTGCATGCCCTTAGTTTCCATTTCAAAGCTGAATTGAAGTTTAGCAGCAATTTTAGAGAGAGGAGGTAGAGGACTTTTTCGAAAATGATCAATGGCCGTCCAAATTGCTATCAATTTATGAACTAGGAGATATCTGTCACTGTTAAGGACTTAAGCAGGATATAAGTACAGGAGAGAAAATTTTGGAGTGGGGGTTAGAGTTAGAGTCAGTACTGAGTTAATCAAAGCAAAAAACTCAAACCAAAGTGGTTATATAATAAGTTAACCACATAAAACATGCAAAATGTCACAAAACAAGGCACAATTATGCCAGCAAAACTTAGAGTATATAGTCATGGAGCCTGGCTGGCATGAGATTCAGGTGGTGTAATTGTATAGGCATCATTTAGATTTGATTCAAATACTTAGACATATGATGGACTTGGTGACTATGGATTCCCACTGTTACAAGGAATTGCTAATATGGAGATAAGTTGCAACACATGGTTACCTTTAATAAGAGACACTCAACTACCCAATGTGTAATTTATGTGTAGTTTTAATATTCCATTGAAGACAGGACATATTGGGTATGGAGATCCTGTAAAGATTTAAGACCACTGGACTGTCTAAGATATTTTAAACTGATACAGTATCGGTATCGTATATACTCTATGATTGTTCCTGTCACTACAGGCTGCATAATTAATTCTACATGTACAGTACTTGTAGAGCACTTTTCTTTATATTAAGATACTGTTATTAAGCTGTTTTAAGTGAAAAATATTATAATTTTGTCTTTTAGAGACAGCAGAGAAAAAACAAGAAAAAGAACAAAAACAACCACAGAAAGGTATACATAATTGATTTTGGAAATATGGTTAAAGTACTTTGGTAAAGGTACCTAAGAATATAGGTTGGATGAGTGTAACAGTTATTGTACATGAAAGAACACATTCTCATGAAACATTAAGAGGGGTATTCAATTATTTAAAAAGTCAGTTGGGTGTCTGTTTTTTCCTATCTAATAGACAGGAAAAAACAGACACCCAACCAACTTTTCACACAATTGAATATCCCCCTAAATGTAGTTATGGAATTAACTTTCTATTCATCAAAACTGTATATAACTCTATCTATCTATGTGTGTGTGTGTGTGTGTGTGTGTGTGTGTGTGTGTGTGTGTGTGTGTGTGTGTGTGTGTGTGTGAGAGAGAGAGAGTGTGTGTGTTTTACACAAAATACAGATAGCCTCTCACTTACAATTTCTTTTCAGAGACATCAGCAAAAAAATCTGAGAAGCCAGCAGAACATAAAACAGGTAAACAGATAAAATATCATGGATTATACTCCAAAAAGAAACAGAAACCCAAGTATAGAGGACAATGGGGAGGCAAAAAGAAGAAATTTAAGAGACTAAAATCTAAGAGATTAAAAAATAACACCAAAAGTATTTTTTCTTTTTTATCTTCAAAAAACTGAGAATGAGGTTTCCCTTCTATGTAAAGGTTTTCCCTTTCAGAGCCCTCCAATATGTTTGATCTTTATGTGGAGCTAAATAGGTTTGTTCAAACCCTTTGCAGATAAAGGGATTTCGCACAGAAAATAAACTCAACCGTGGATACAGTTGCAGTGCCTATTATATTAGACTGTATGGATGATCCTTCTCTCAATATATTGGAGGAGTTAGAACAGTAAAGTGATCTTCCATCTCCCAAAAAAATCTTTGATATTGATAAAAAAATGTAAACTGAAATCTGAAGTTCTTTCCTATTAGTTTTAAGAGCAGCCAAGTGGAAACTTTTTATAAAACCACTTTGGATGATTTTAGGACAATGTGTTCAACTGGTCAAAAAATTAAGCAATCTGAATATGTGGAAAAAATGAGCTTTGAAAAAACTTACCCAAGATTTATCAATTGTCGTCAAGGAGGTTGACAAGGGGCATAGGCTCGTCATACAGGACAGAGATAATTACATCAGAGAGGCTCAAGGACAACTTCATGATGTATACTTCTATGAGGTTCTGTCAGGCGACCCCACCCTCTCTTATCAGAGTGAGCTATATACTCTTCTTTATACAGCTTTTGAGGATAGGGTTATAGCCAAGGAAGAATTTAAGGTTTTTTTCCTTCTTATCCAACAATTCTGGTTTATTATCATTTATCCAAAATTTATAAGTACCTCACTGCACTCCCGGGTCATCCTATTATTTCAGATATTTATTCTTTGGCTTCCTGTTTATCTGCTTATGTTGATAGTTATGTGCCACGTGATAGCTATGTGTCTCTTGGTTGAGGTCTCACATATGAGACACCATTCATTTTTTGCAACTTTTACAAAATATCAACTGGAAACCTTCATATTCCTTTGCCACATTGGAACTTTCCAGCCTGTACACGAACATTTCACATATGTTGTGTGTACAAGTGATTAATGATAATATTACAACTGGATGGGGACCTCTTCGAGAGACACGTATGTTTTTTAGTTGAATCCATTCAGTTCATCCTCTCTAACAATTATTTCATTTTTTCAAACACGTTTTATAGCCAAAAGATTGGTACCACCATGGGGACCGTATTTGTACTGAGTTATGCCAACCTATATGTGGGCCACCTTGAGGAGGACCTCGTGTGGGGAGGTGGACTCAGCATGCATCTTGTCCTCTATGGGTGGTATATTGATGATTTATTTATTATTTTGGATGGGGATCTTGACACTTTTTCTGATTTTGTTGTTTCTCTAAACACCAACACTTAGAATTTATCCTTTACCTCAAACTTCCATTCTACTAAGATCAATTTCCTGGATATAACACTTGAAATTATTGACAACCAAATTCATATGTCCAATTATACTAAGGAAGTTGGAAGTACCACATATTTAAATTACAAAAGTGCTCACAATCTGCCCTGTAAAAACAACATCCCTAAGGGCCAACTCCTCTATATAAAAAGGAATTGTTCCTACCTAGAATACTTTACTGAACAAATAAACAACTTATTGGAGTCATTTACTGATAGAGATTATTCACAACATGTCATGTCTTAAATAGAGCTGTACAAGAAGTACATGAAATAGATAGACAAACCCTTTTTTGTCTGAAAGAAAAGTTCCCCTCTAAGACTAACAATAAAGAATTAGCATTTATTTCAAAATGTAATGTTAGATCAAATTAAATTAAGGGTATAGTTAGATGAAATTTCCATATGCTTCGGAGTGACCTAATTTTATAAGATTTATTGCCCCTTCAACCAGAATTTATTTTTAAGAGAAATAAATCTTTGAAAAAGATATTAGCACCCAGAAAACTTAAGATTAAATCATCAGCTATGGAGGCACCATCAGAACGTATGTGGTTATCATCAAAAGTGAAATAATTTTTTAAATGTGGGGCCCACAGGTGTACAACTTGTTTACATACTTGTAATAAAGCACAATCACTTAATTTAGCCTCAGAAGGAAAAACTATAACTATCTCGAGTTTTATTAATTGCAATACCTTATGCTTAAATACCACTTTATGGAACATCAGAGAAACATTATTAATGGGTTAACCAAACACAGCCTATCTAGACACTTTTTACACCATCACAATTATGATCCAAGCTCCTTAAGAATAACAGGGCTGGAATTTATTGCAAAAACAAGTTGAGGTGGAGACAGATTTGTTAATTTGTGTAGGCAAGAAATTTTCTGGACCTTCAAGCTCAACTCACTGTGTCTTAAACAAGGCTTTGGAGCTTAATGTGGTGTTATAATAGAATTGTATAATATAGTTATGTAATTACTTTAATTTCTACTATTTGACCTTGTGCTTAATTTATTTTCAGTTACTAGTACAATCCAACATCTGTTCTTGCATATATAAAGTTGTTAGAATAGTGTTTATCCACAAGATGTCAGTGTTGTGGTCCTGTGTAAATCTGGATGATCAATAGTTTGTATAGTATAGAAGTGCTTTGCATATGCCTCTGTAATCTATTTACAGAATTGATTGATATGTGTTTTATATCAATATTCAATATATACATTGAAGTGTCCTTCTGTACAGATAATTTCCTTGAAGTATCTGAGCCGGTTAATGATTGGCTCCCCGAGTCTAGTGATCAGTCACATGATCATTCGGAATCCAGGAAATAGTTGTAGGGATACCAAATCATGTGACGGATAACGGGGTGATGCGGCAACAATACACTTCCTGTGATTTGCGGGAATAGCACTCATGTGACTGGGTGATGTAAACATCTGGTTGCGGAGCCGCAGCCCAGTGATGTGTGGGAGCAGTGCTAATGTGACTGGGGATGATGCAAACATCCAGTCACAGAGCCTCTGCCGGCCTGGAGCACAGCCAATGAGCGGTGGCTTGCATTCCAGATACCGGAAATGGCTGTAGACGATCATGTGACCGCTGCCTTGATTCACTATGTAAAAGGTTTTTTCTATAAATGTATACATAAAAATAACTTATTTTTGATAATGTTATATGTTTCTGTCTGGCAATATTAATTTGAACTGGATATGTTATGATTTTAGAGTATGTTTGCGGATTTTTAATTACTGTCATCATGGGCAATTAGCACAGCTTATAAGGGCATTAATAGACTGAGCACAAGTACCTTCACAAAGCTGTACAAACAGCAAAACACGTTGGTGGCATAGGAGGTGGACATCATCTTAAAGCTGCATCTAGAGGCATAAAGGTCCATTAACAATAAATGGATAGCCCACTGTGATTTACAGCCTGCCAAAGACCGGAGCTTCCAATAGGACTAACATCAAGTCCATAATCAAGCTGCATAAAAGGTCATTTGTCAATTTCTCCAGTGGATCAATGACATTTGTGTGCATCCCCAGGACTGTGGCTATTCACCAGGGACAATACATGCACATAATAATCCTGTCTCCTAAATGGTAATATCCTCTTTATTGTGTTGAGCTTGCCCTAATTTTTATTGATATGTTGCAACACCTAACCTGATGTTTAAATAAATGTTAATTTAGCTTTTTACCATATCCAGTTTTAAGTGATTTTCTTCATTTTTATCTGTGCCAGGTAAAATATCATATACTGGCTAAAAAATGTAAATAACAATTTAACAAAATGTACTGTAGATTTACTGTCACTTGAAAATTATTTTCTTTTCAGGGAAACCAGTGAAAAAACAAGAAGAACCAGCAAAAGAAAAGAAAGGTGACACCATTAATAACCTTACATTTCATGTTATGTGCAGTATGATTAGGAACAATAAACTAGGTGAAATTTTACAAACATTGATTCTATAAAGAGTGGATTTATCAGATCCTTTGAAGCTATGTTTTTACTTTAAAATTCAGTATAACCCCTAGCAAAACAGTGAGGTAGCAAAAAAGACAAATAAACAATTTGGATTTTCCTGTGACCCTGTTGGCTTGAGAAAGAGAATTATGTTTAAAGCTCTGGTAATGCACTATAGTCTCTCTAGGGGCCAAAATGTAATAGGGACCGAATTTGGTGTGTGGAACAAATTTGCACCTTCTCACACATTTGTAAGGTGTGACTTTGTCCTGCAACTCCCAAATGGAATAGTCTGCGAGTTTTCATCCTCATGGCTACTTCAATGTATGATGTAGGACGTAGAAGTTTTTTTTGCTAGTAACTTGCACTGTGTAATCCAGTACGGATGGTGTAATGGTTAGCATTACTGCCTCACAGCACTGAGGTCATGGGTTCAATTCCCACCATGGCCCTAACTGTGTGGAGTTTGTATATTCTCCCCATACTTGCGTGGGTTTCCTCCGGGTACTCTGGTTTCCTCCCACAATCCAAAAATATACTGGTAGGTTAATTGAATCCCAACAAAATTAACCATAGCATGAATGTGTGTGCGTGTACATGTGGTAGGGATTATACAGTGTAAGCTCCACTGGGGCAGGGACTGATGTCAATGGCCAAATATTCTCTGTAAAGCGCTGCAGAATATGTGTGTGCTATATAGATAACTGGTAATAATAATAATAATAATTACAAGGTGTGAGTTTAGACATTAACATGCACAGATCAGTAAGATCCGTGCATGCTCCTTTCTGTAAGTGTTAAGAAACAGTTAAAAATGTAAAATAAACTGACATGCAGTCCCTTCCTCCACAAAAAATAAAAATAAAAAATAACCAGTCCCAGGCTCTTTGAGCCGGTCCTGAGTGGAAAAATATAACCAGTACTGGGCTATTGAACTGGTCCTGGTTCCAAAAATATAGGGAAAAATGATGTAGGGCTCCCCCATATTTTTTTAAACAAGAACCGGGTTCCCCTAGCCAGAGAGGTGATGCCATAGCTAGGGGACACATACTGTATATATTAGTCCCTGCACCAATAAAGGCATCCCTTAATCCAGGGCATCCAAGGCCTGGGCTGAATTCCAGGTCTATCCCTGGGATTCGGTTTCAGTGGAGTGCTGAGTTGATAGCATTAAAATGTAAACTTAATAACTCTCTGCAGTGTTATCTGCGATCGCAGGACGCGATAGTGGTTATAGTTTGTGCAGAGATGGAGAGACAGCAGTCTCTGAAAAAAATAATTTGGCCTATCGGGGGGGGAGGGGGGTTTCTGGCTACTCAGAAACACCACCACCCCCGCAGGCTTCTGATCATGGATTTAATTTAAATTAAATTAATTCAACCACATGTCAAATTTTATTGGAATCGCAACATTTTTAAATTAATGATTGAATTAGTAACTGTACTTCCGCCTTGGTTAATACTTGGTAAAAGCACTCTTGCTAGCAGCTATACTGTAAATCTGAGTTTATTTAGATAAGTGTCTATCAGCTTTGCAGATGTAGACACAAAGAGCCTAATTCAGAGTTAATCACAGCAGCAAATTTGTTAGCAGTTGGGCAAAACCATGTGCAGTGCAGGGGGGTGCAGATATAAAATGTGAAATCTGAATTGCAGTGTAAAAATAAAGCAGCCAGTATTTATCCTACACAGAAACAATATAACTCTCTCTGCAAATGTTATATCTGCCCCCCCACCCCCTGCAGTGCACATGGTTTTGCCCAACTGCTAACAAATTTGCTGCTGCAATAATCTCTGAATTATCCCCTAAATGTTTCATGCTCTATCTGGTTGTATAGTGATCATTGGTAAACAGCAATCAATAAATGTTGCCACAAATGTTCAGTTGGATTGAGGTCTGAGCTTTTACTATGCCAATTCAGGATACTAAACTTTTTGGTGTTAATCTGTATGCTTTGGGTAATTGACATGTTGGATGATAAATCTTCTTCCAAATTCTAGCACTCTTGTAGACTGCAGCAGACTTTCTTCAAGGATTTATCTGTACATTGATCCATCCATTTTTCCCTTTTATGATGCTGCCACCCTCCATGCTGTGATGTGTAATGTTAGATTTGCACCAAATATTGCAATTAGCAATATGGCTGAACAGTTACATTTTGGTCTCATCAGAGCATATAATCTTCTTCCACATGGTCTTTGAGCTGAGGTTAGATGGGCTTTGATGTGAGGTTTTCTTTTAACAAGAGGGTTCTTCTTGTCAAAGGGGGTAATTCAGACCTGATCGTAGCAGGAAATTTGTTAGCAGTTAGGCAAAACCATGGCCCTCATTCCGAGTTGTTCGCTCGCAAGGCGATTTTAGCAGAGTTACACACGCTAAGCCGCCGCCTACTGGGAGTGAATCTTAGCTTCTTAAAATTGCGAAGGATGTATTCGCAATATTGCGATTACAAACTACTTAGCAGTTTCTGAGTAGCTTCAGACTTACTCGGCATCTGCGATCAGTTCAGTGCTTGTCGTTCCTGGTTTGACGTCACAAACACACCCAGCGTTCGCCCAGACACTCCTCCGTTTCTCCAGCCACTCCCGCGTTTTTTCCGGAAACGGTAGCGTTTTTATCCACACGCCCATAAAACGCCGTGTTTCTGCCCAGTAACACCCATTTCCTGTCAATCACACTACGATCGCCGGAGCGAAGAAAAAGCCGTGAGTAAAAATCCTAACTTCATAGCAAAATTACTTGGCGCAGTCGCAGTGCGAACATTGCGCATGCGTACTAAGCAGAAAAACGCTGCGATGCGAAGAAAAATACCGAGCGAACGACTCAGAATGAGGGCCCATGTGCACTGCAGGGGGGGCAAATATAACATGTGCAGAGAGAGATAGATTTAGGTGGGGTGTGTTGAAATTGAAATCTAAATTGCAGTGTAAAAATAAAGCAGCCAGTGTTTACCCTGCACAGAAATAAAATAACCCACCCAAATCTAACTCTCTCTGCAGTGCACATGGTTTTGCTCAACTGCTAACAAATTTCCTGCTACAATCAGGTCTGAATTACCCCCAAAGTCCCAATCAATCCAGATTTAAAAAAATTGCATGTCACTGTTGTCCCATGTACAATTACGCCCATTTTTGTCATGGATGACTGTAGCTCCTTTAGGGCTACACTTGGTATCTAGTTGCCATCTCTTTCTATAGGTCTTCTTACCAGACACTTGGTTGCAGAAAATGCTTTGTTTTATGAAAATTCACAGTTGCTCCATATAGTCTTTATTCTTTATGGTGGACCTACAGTAACTATGCTGTGGGGTAAATTCAATACCTTGCAAATAGTCTTGTACCCTTCTTGTGTTTACTACAGTTAAATTACCTGTTCCTGGGTCTGTCATTATTTCTGTCAATATTTGTTATTTTGTGATAACTCTTTAGTCTTGGAGACACACTACCCAGGGGGGCTTGCAGTGACAGGTGTATTTGTGACAAAATCATTATACACATTTTAACTGAATACAGATGTACTTCAACAAAACCAGCTATATATATATATATATATATATATATATATTACAATTCCAAATTGTAAAACAGCAAAATGTGCATAATCCCAAGGCATAGTGTAATGCTTTTTTCTATTCACTGTATGTACAGTAGTGCAGAAGAAGAAAAAAATAATACCATGGGATTGGGTAATCCTTATGTCTTGAACTGCACTTGATTCTGCTGTTGTGTGGAATAAAAAACATTATATTTGTGTATTGTTGTTGATAAATAATAAATTATTATTCAGTAAAAAAGTAAACTCTGTAATCACATAAACCAGCAGAAACAATTCAAACAATTGACTGTGAAGCAGTCTACTTAGATGTAATGTGTATCTCACAGAGTAGGCATGATTCCGCACCAGTTTTTAAGGTTTCAGAAAAGATAATGATAATAATAATAATAATAGTAGAGTACCAGAATAGCATATAATATGTACGAATAATTCGTTTCTGATAAATATGTCTGGTGGTGCACCCAGAGTCAGGGACAAGCTAGAGAAAAGAGAAAATACAGAAGACTCTTGTGTGGGTGCACTCTTGTTGTGAATTGTTAATATGAAAATATTAAAACATAACTTTTATTATCTATAATTTTAAGAAAAAATCCACCCTTCTTTAATCCACTACAGTTGATTCAATAAAATATACTATTGCCCATATAGCCCCCCAATATCCATGAGAGATATAATGCTTGGTTGATGGAGCTATTGGGAAATTTAAGTCTCACTAAAAGGTTAGAATTGTTCTGGTTAGTCTATATTTTTAGACTTCAGGAAGGATGCAGACACTCAGGCTCTACACCCTGATCCTATCCCACCAGCACAAGCTCAGCTTGTATTAATAAGACCTCCAACGGTCATTGATCCAAAATATTATCAGGAGT
This sequence comes from Pseudophryne corroboree, assembly GCF_028390025.1. NCBI lineage: Eukaryota > Metazoa > Chordata > Amphibia > Anura > Myobatrachidae > Pseudophryne > Pseudophryne corroboree. The sequence continues at coordinate 524,419,929 of NC_086447.1, read as the reverse complement.
ATAGGTCCTTGTTAATCTTGACAGATGTCAAATTTGTGACATGTCAAGGAGAACGGTACTGAGAGGAGTAAAAACAACAGTGATACAGATCACTTAAATGAGTAATAAGAAATGATTGAAGAACATGTGGTGATCCTGCTGTTGGTTTAGAGTCTAGAGGGTCACGAATTACAACACCGGGTATTCCCTGGGGGTCACCCTCACAGGTACTGACCCAGCCCACCACCGTTTTGCTTCCAAGATCGGACGAGATCGGGCTCTGTCGGTGGGGTATGGTAGTATTCCTTGGACCTTCTATATCAGACTCACCAATGAGAGTGCACCTAAGGAAGATTAGGGAGAGAGATAGTAAAAGTGGACGGATCTGCTGTCCACGTTAGGCACAGGGTGACCTGTGGATCATGGATGAGAGTCCGCTGATGTATTGAAAGGGATGAAAAAAGTAAAGTGAAAAGAACTTAAACTAAAGAGAAAGGGAACGCTTAGCTTGAAGCCAAGTACTGTCAGAACATTTAGATGATTATACAAATTGCTAACAATGTTAGGTTGTGCTCAGTAATAGCTCTACCAGAAAGAAAAAATTTTTGTATATAGTTTTTTGATGAAAGATGAGAGAGGTTGGAGCATAAGCCCCAAGGGGTACAAGTTATCCCATTAATTCACTCATATGCTATAGGAAAACAGAACAAATTACACAATTGATATGAGTACCTTATCGCCTAGTTGGTGAATGGTTTAAAGGAAATACCAGTGTGATATTCCTGCCTAGATTCCTGGATAGTTTCAAGAAAAGAATAATGTAATATTCCTGCTTAGATTCCTGGACAAGCCTATTTCAGTCTGAATGATATTTAAAGCTACAGAACTAGGACATCTTCCATAAATATACACGTTTCAAAATGTCCACAATCTCAGATGTATAAAAGGAGTATTCCTGTTGGCAGTGTAACTGAGCGTGGGGGGAAAAAAACACACAGGCCCCTTGAGAGCTGATTTCTGAGGTACTGAGGCACAAATGTGATAGAAATTCTGTACTGAATGCTGTCCAGACAGATTGATAGGAATCATAAACTGTGGAAAAGTGGTTATACTGATTTTGCTAAAGCAAGTAGCAAACAAGGCGCTACGGGAAAAAAAAAAAAAAACACAAGAAAGAATAAGAAGAACAAAGATTGGTTTTGAAAAGAGAAAGATGATGACAAAGAGCAAAGGTGATAGAGAGAGTGTGTAATAACAATCGCTGCCCAGATCCCTGGGCTGCCCTGATAAGGATGAAGAAAGAGTATGATGTGGCTGTAAGGGAAGGAGGAAAGAAGGAAGCGTGCCTGATTGCTATCTGGGTGTATGAGATTAATTGGGAGAAAAGAATTAAAATATAGTTGGTGAAAACACAGCAAGACAGAAAAATGAAAGAGTGTACCGGTCCCTGCCCAGGTCCCTGGGTCAGTCACTTAGTATCAGGGTGTAGAATTGACTCCTTCTATCCTTGATTGATGTTGGAGTAATTTATGCTGGAATGCTGGGATAGGTCATGCTAGGATGCTGGAAAACGCGTTTCACCCATCCTGCGGGCTTGCTCACTTCCAATGCTGCTGGTGTACTGAAGTAATATGGGTTTAAATACCCATGTGGGTGGTTATTAGCCAATGGCTACGATATGCTTAATTAGTGAGATAATCCACTACCCTCCGCTATGCTCAGCGGAAGTGACGTGATGAGTCCGGTTGCCTAGCAACCTATACACTGTGCTCTAGCAGAAACACATTATACGGGAAGGGAGAGGAGTCATGCTCCACTGTTATTATGCTATGATTTCATATGTCACAGATACAGAGATAACCGCTTGCTGTTAATGATGTCGATCTGTTATGTCCCTGTCGTGCCCGTAGTCTCTGAAGAGTACTTCCGGCATCATGTTGCCTGGATACGGGGAGTCTTTGGGCTACGTTGGGTGACGTCACTTCCCGTCCAGGACCCGGAGGTCGAAGTGAGAGCGTCCCGTTGCTCGGCAACCGAGCGTATGTGGGACGTTCTATCTTAGCAGAGAGTGGGACTGTATGAAAGCTCCCACAAGTTGATCAGTTGTTTATATTATTGTCGACCATCAGGATAATAGATGGAATGTTCATTAACTGAGCCAATTGTTGATCTAAGGGGGTTACAACACATGTTCACACGATACTGTCTGTTCAGATGTTGTCTGTAGCCTGCATCAAATGTGTTTCTTGATAAAATAATAATTTTATCAAGAAACACATACTCCAACTTGACGAGACCCTGGCACCATGCATAAATACCAAGATCCAAATGAGCTGGAGGAGGTCAAGTAACATCAAGGACCTCCTCGTACGGAGTCATTTTCAATCCAAAACAATTAGGTCCAATACCCTGAGAGGCAGTTTTCCATGCGGACACTGTAAAGCCTGTCCCCAGATAGCCAAAATAAATACAGTAACAGATCGCTACGGCCAATCAATATCTATCAAACATTTCTTTAACTGTAGCACACAAAGCCTGATCTACTGCATTGAATGCAGCTGCAATTTGAGGTATGTTGGAATGACGACCCGGAAGTTTAAGGAGCGGATCTTGGAACATGTGGGAACCTGTTGGAATGCTGCCAGCGATCTCACACGAATGAGAAAACTAACATCAGTTGCCAGGCATTTTCACTCCTTTCACATGGATTTCCAGAAAGATCTCAGAGTTTTTGGCCTCGAAAAAGTCCACTTAGGCATCAGAGGAGGGGATCTGACCAAAGAACTATTAAAGAAAGAAACAGAGTGGATATTTAAATTAAATACTTACAAACCAATGGGCCTTAATGAGAGCATAAATTACAGTGCTTTCCTTTGAACTTTGACTTGACCTTGAATAAGCTACACTGATGGTCCTATACTTACAAAATGCTTCCTTTTTTTTTTTTTTATATGTCACCCTATTGTGCTCTCTTTTTCAAGTACAACTTGGTACCAGCAGTTACTAAACTTTATCCCATAACGAATTACTGGTAACTTAACAGTTTACTGGTTATTTCCCCGTATTTCTCCCTTCCTTTCCCAAGCCTTGTTTTTACTCACTTCACTATTAATTTTTACAGCACACTGGTCACGGATTTGAATAAAAACTTTTTTGGCACCAAAGGCTATATCGCTCATCTCCCCATCCCCTTTCCCTTCAACACTAATCCTCCCCTTCCCTCATCCCCTCTTCCCCACCACCAACCCTCCTCCTCCCCCCCCCCCTCCCCCCAGGTTTATACTCCATGCCCACACCCCAGAATTTATGGGTGTGGTATTTAATACACCATTCATTAAATATCACTGTGACACAAGTCTACACCAATACCACACCTTTTTCACTCATTCACCAATGTTCAGCACACTTTTACGCCTACTCGCATGTTCCCAGTGGGCGGGGACTTTTTACTGGCATAATGAGCCTTAATCCAAAGATAGACACCTCCAATCACTCCTACATACACTGCTTTCTCGCCCAGCACTTATAGGATCCTTCACTAATATTTTTGCTCAGCAGCCTGGGACTTACACAACCCCTAATTTCCCATGGTTCCCTTCCTTTATCTATAGTACCATTATCCTTAACCTAACTATAGGCAGGTCCATCTCAACATCTGGGATCATATTAATAATTATTATTTTATCAAGAAACACATTTGATGCAGGCTACAGACAACATCTGACCAGACAGTATCGTGTGAACATGTTTTGTAACCCCCTTAGATCAACAATTGGCTCAGTTAATGAACATTCCATCTATTATCCTGATGGTCGACAATAATATAAACAACTGATCAACTTGTGGGAGCTTTCATACAGTCCCACTCGCTGCTAAGATAGAACGTCCCACATACGCTCGGTTGCCGAGCAACGGGACGCTCTCACTTCGACCTCCGGGTCCTGGACGGGAAGTGACGTCACCCAACGTAGCCCAAAGACTCCCCGTATCCAGGCAACATGATGCCGGAAGTACTCTTCAGAGACTACGGGCACGACAGGGACATAACAGATCGACATCATTAACAGCAAGCGGTTATCTCTGTATCTGTGACATATGAAATCATAGCATAATAACAGTGGAGCATGACTCCTCTCCCTTCCCGTATAATGTGTTTCTGCTAGAGCACAGTGTATAGGTTGCTAGGCAACCGGACTCATCACGTCACTTCCGCTGAGCATAGCGGAGGGTAGTGGATTATCTCACTAATTAAGCATATCGTAGCCATTGGCTAATAACCACCCACATGGGTATTTAAACCCATATTACTTCAGTACACCAGCAGCATTGGAAGTGAGCAAGCCCGCAGGACGGGTGAAACGCGTTTTCCAGCATCCTAGCATGACCTATCCCAGCATTCCAGCATAAATTACTCCAACATCAATCAAGGATAGAAGGAGTCAATTCTACACCCTGATACTAAGTGACTGACCCAGGGACCTGGGCAGGGACCGGTACACTCTTTCATTTTTCTGTCTTGCTGTGTTTTCCCCAACTATATTTTAATTATTTTCTCCCAATTAATCTCATACACCCAGATAGCAATCAGGCACGCTTCCTTCTTTCCTCCTTCCCTTACAGCCACATCATACTCTTTCTTCATCCTTATCAGGGCAGCCCAGGGATCTGGGCAGCGATTGTTATTACACACCCTCTCTATCACCTTTGCTCTTTGTCATCATCTTTCTCTTTTCAAAACCAATCTTTGTTCTTCTTATTCTTTCTTGTGTTTTTTTTTTTTTCCCGTAGCGCCTTGTTTGCTACTTGCTTTAGCAAAATCAGTATAACCACTTTTCCACAGTTTATGATTCCTATCAATCTGTCTGGACAGCATTCAGTACAGAATTTCTATCACATTTGTGCCTCAGTACCTCAGAAATCAGCTCTCAAGGGGCCTGTGTGTTTTTTTCCCCCCACGCTCAGTTACACTGCCAACAGGAATACTCCTTTTATACATCTGAGATTGTGGACATTTTGAAACGTGTATATTTATGGAAGATGTCCTAGTTCTGTAGCTTTAAATATCATTCAGACTGAAATAGGCTTGTCCAGGAATCTAAGCAGGAATATTACATTATTATTTTCTTGAAACTATCCAGGAATCTAGGCAGGAATATCACACTGGTATTTCCTTTAAACCATTCACCAACTAGGCGATAAGGTACTCATATCAATTGTGTAATTTGTTCTGTTTTCCTATAGCATATGTGTGAATTAATGGGATAACTTGTACCCCTTGGGGCTTATGCTCCAACCTCTCTCATCTTTCATCAAAAAACTATATACAAAAATTTTTTCTTTCTGGTAGAGCTATTACTGAGCACAACCTAACATTGTTAGCAATTTGTATAATCATCTAAATGTTCTGACAGTACTTGGCTTCAAGCTAAGCGTTCCCTTTCTCTTTAGTTTAAGTTCTTTTCACTTTACTTTTTTCATCCCTTTCAATACATCCGCGGACTCTCATCCATGATCCACAGGTCACCCTGTGCCTAACGTGGACAGCAGATCCGTCCACTTTTACTATCTCTCTCCCTAATCTTCCTTAGGTGCACTCTCATTGGTGAGTCTGATATAGAAGGTCCAAGGAATACTACCATACCCCACCGACAGAGCCCGATCTCGTCCGATCTTGGAAGCAAAACGGTGGTGGGCTGGGTCAGTACCTGTGAGGGTGACCCCCAGGGAATACCCGGTGTTGTAATTCGTGACCCTCTAGACTCTAAACCAACAGCAGGATCACCACATGTTCTTCAATCATTTCTTATTACTCATTTAAGTGATCTGTATCACTGTTGTTTTTACTCCTCTCAGTACCGTTCTCCTTGACATGTCACAAATTTGACATCTGTCAAGATTAACAAGGACCTATACTCCTGATAATATTTTGGATCTATGACCGTTGGAGGTCTTATTAATACAAGCTGAGCTTGTGCTGGTGGGATAGGATCAGGGTGTAGAGCCTGAGTGTCTGCATCCTTCCTGAAGTCTAAAAATATAGACTAACCAGAACAATTCTAACCTTTTAGTGATACTTAAATTTCCCAATAGCTCCATCAACCAAGCATTATATCTCTCATGGATATTGGGGGGCTATATGGGCAATAGTATATTTTATTGAATCAACTGTAGTGGATTAAAGAAGGGTGGATTTTTTCTTAAAATTATAGATAATAAAAGTTATGTTTTAATATTTTCATATTAACAATTCACAACAAGAGTGCACCCACACAAGAGTCTTCTGTATTTTCTCTTTTCTCTAGCTTGTCCCTGACTCTGGGTGCACCACCAGACATATTTATCAGAAACGAATTATTCGTACATATTATATGCTATTCTGGTACTCTACTATTATTATTATTATTATCATTATCTTTTCTGAAACCTTAAAAACTGGTGCGGAATCATGCCTACTCTGTGAGATACGCTGTTTTTCTGACCTTTGGGTCAGCTTCCGATTCCAGCACGGTCAGGTTATCAACCCTTAGCTCTATATCACCAATCAGAGAACCTTTTTTTCTCTAGGTTACCACATTTATACTGCAAAATCCATCCTAATATCCACTAGATACTACGCCCCTAGACATGACCACTTTTTCACTCAAGTCTGAACTATCAAGACATAGGAACACCGAAAGCTTTGAGGATCTTTTCTCCGATACAGATGATCCTGACCAGACCCCAATAGATTGGAAAGGCCCTTTGTCCAAACTTCACAAGACACTACAGAGGAGGATCCGCTTGACCTGGGATACCATTACATTGCAGAACTATATTAAACATAAAATAGTACCCAGGGGTTTGAGACCAAAAATCTTCCCGTCTTTTCCTCTAGCAACGGCCAGCCTCAAAACTGAATGGGAGGCGGCCCTTCTGAAATGCTCTAGTGATCTACTCCATATACTGGTCAAACATGATACATTGATCCTAGATCAGGTTGAGAAAGAGATAGAAGAACTGGGAAAAACACTTGAAAAATGGGAGAAAGATCTCCCATTCCAGACTACCTTTGAAAAATTCAAAAAGGACCTGGAAACATATGAAAGTGGAATTAGAGAAAGAAAAAGGAACAAACTCCAGAGGGACAAACAAGATTTTACCCAGGGCAATATTTTCAGATGGAATCTGAGACCCACTAGGTACAGAGACAGAAGACAACTAGAAGATTCCACCTTCTCAGAATTCGAATCTTCTATGAGTGACGACTCAACGAATGAATCTACAAGAGATACGCACTCAACCTACGATACAGATGATCAAGAAGTTTCACCTTATTTTTTAGGCCGAGGCCAGAAACAAAGGGGCAGAAATCGAAATATAGGCCGACAAGGAGGGGGAGAAAGAAGAGACAGGGGAAGAAACAGCAACTGGGATACACCCAGAACCTCGAGATATCCGGAACGGCAGAGGAAAGTACGCTGAATCCATCTACCACTGATCACCTACAAATCATTAACCTATCAAACAGAACAATTACACCGGAACAAAAGAAAGTGCTGGATAAGGGTCTATCCTTTTCTCCCACCAAACCATTTGATCGATTTATGTGGGAAAAGGACTTGCGACTCTTTGGGAGAAAATTACTCCTAAAGAAATTCTTTAGCAATCGAAACTCTAGATCTGAAGAGGCTGAGGGAGACTCCACCCTGAACACAGAGGATTTGGAAATGGTGGCAATCTTAGAAAATCTACAATCAGACCAATCTCTTACAGCCGACCCCGGAGAACGCCCAATGTGTAGGGCCAAATCAACGTTCTTTCCTCCGGACAACAATAGCCCAGAAATCCGGGTTTTTCTAGACATGGTTTCCAAAGAATTTGACTTGATCCAACATCGAAGAGACCAGAAATACTACTATTTCCCCCAGAATCTGTCGTATGATGAGAGGGAGGCACTGAGAGAAGTAAGAGAATGGAAGGATGTGATAATTAAACCATCGGACAAAGGGGGAAATATAGTGCTCTGGCCTACAGATATGTATGTAACAGAAGCACTCAGACAACTGAAACAAACAACATGCTATAAAAGGTTACTAAATAACCCTACAATCCGATTTCAGAATGAGTACACTAATCTCATTGGAGAGGCACTATCGTCAGGAACTATCACCAAACAAGAACATGCCTACCTATCAGTGAAAAACCCCAGAACACCAACCTTCTATCTCCTTCCCAAGACTCATAAGGATCTGAAGAAACCCCCCGGAAGACCAATCATGTCAGGTAACGGAGGCCTCCTTGAACAACCGAGCCGTTTCTTGGATTTACATCTCCGAGAATATGTTCTCCAGTTACCCTCATACTTACGAGATACTTCAGATCTACTCCGTAAGATACATGATATCACATTTGAGGACAGCTTTTTACTAGTGACCTTGGACGTAGAGGCACTTTACACCAGTATTGAACATAAAAATGGTTTGAATGCGACCAAGTTTTTCTTGGACAATAACAAACAGGGGGATTTCAGTGACTTCCTGTACAGCTTACTTGCCTTCGTCCTGGAGAAAAACTACTTCACATTTCAGGAACAATTCTATCTCCAGGTCAGAGGGACAGCTATGGGGGCAGTATGTGCGCCCACATACGCAAACTTGTTTCTAGGCTGGTGGGAGCAGAAATATGTCTTTACTGATACCAATGATCTATATACGGAACATGTCATGTTGTGGCTTAGATATATAGACGACATTTTTGTCATTTGGGATGGGGAGCTGAATCTGCTAATGGATTTTATTAATCTCCTCAATAACAACGACCTCAATATAAGGCTCACACACACCATCAATCAAGAAAAGGTAGCCTTCCTTGACATCAATATCTATAAATCTACCACAGGCAGTCTGTCTACGGAACTGTATCGGAAAGAGACATCCACCAACAGTCTGCTGTTCCAGACCAGCACACATTTCCCGCCAACGGTGGAAAACATACCTAAAGGGGAGTTTCTCAGACTCCGAAGAAACTGTTCTGAAGTTGAAGTTTTCAAACACAAGAGCCAGGAACTAACTCGCCGACTGCACGAGAGAGGATATAGTAAAAGATCTCTGAAACGTGCATACAAGGAGGTAACCAAGATACCAAGGGACACTCTTATCTTCCCAACCAAGACCCCAAAGAAACCAGATGATAAGATCAGATTTATTGGAACTTTCTGCCCGGAATGGAGACAGATCAAACAAGCAATTGAGAAACATCTCCCCATACTCCAACTTGACGAGACCCTGGCACCATGCATAAATACCAAGATCCAAATGAGCTGGAGGAGGTCAAGTAACATCAAGGACCTCCTCGTACGGAGTCATTTTCAATCCAAAACAATTAGGTCCAATACCCTGAGAGGCAGTTTTCCATGCGGACACTGTAAAGTCTGTCCCCAGATAGCCAAAATAAATACAGTAACAGATCGCTACGGCCAATCAATATCTATCAAACATTTCTTTAACTGTAGCACACAAAGCCTGATCTACTGCATTGAATGCAGCTGCAATTTGAGGTATGTTGGAATGACGACCCGGAAGTTTAAGGAGCGGATCTTGGAACATGTGGGAACCTGTCGGAATGCTTCCAGCGATCTCACACGAATGAGAAAACTAACATCAGTTGCCAGGCATTTTCACTCCTTTCACACGGATTTCCAGAAAGATCTCAGAGTTTTTGGCCTCGAAAAAGTCCACTTAGGCATCAGAGGAGGGGATCTGACCAAAGAACTATTAAAGAAAGAAACAGAGTGGATATTTAAATTAAATACTTACAAACCAATGGGCCTTAATGAGAGCATAAATTACAGTGCTTTCCTTTGAACTTTGACTTGACCTTGAAAAAGCTACACTGATGGTCCTATACTTACAAAATGCTTCTTTTTTTTTTTTTTTATATGTCACCCTATTGTGCTCTCTTTTTCAAGTACAACTTGGTACCAGCAGTTACTAAACTTTATCCCATAACGAATTACTGGTAACTTAACAGTTTACTGGTTATTTCCCCCGTATTTCTCCCTCCCTTTCCCAAGCCTTGTTTTTACTCACTTCACTATTAATTTTTACAGCACACTGGTCACGGATTTGAATAAAAACTTTTTTGGCACCAAAGGCTATATCGCTCATCTCCCCATCCCCTTTCCCTTCAACACTAATCCTCCCCTTCCCTCATCCCCTCTTCCCCACCACCAACCCTCCTCCTCCCCCCCCCCTCCCCCCAGGTTTATACTCCATGCCCACACCCCAGAATTTATGGGTGTGGTATTTAATACACCATTCATTAAATATCACTGTGACACAAGTCTACACCAATACCACACCTTTTTCACTCATTCACCAATGTTCAGCACACTTTTACGCCTACTCGCATGTTCCCAGTGGGCGGGGACTTTTTACTGGCATAATGAGCCTTAATCCAAAGATAGACACCTCCAATCACTCCTACATACACTGCTTTCTCGCCCAGCACTTATAGGATCCTTCACTAATATTTTTGCTCAGCAGCCTGGGACTTACACAACCCCTAATTTCCCATGGTTCCCTTCCTTTATCTATAGTACCATTATCCTTAACCTAACTATAGGCAGGTCCATCTCAACATCTGGGATCATATTAATAATTATTATTTTATCAAGAAACACATTTGATGCAGGCTACAGACAACATCTGACCAGACAGTATCGTGTGAACATGTTTTGTAACCCCCTTAGATCAACAATTGGCTCAGTTAATGAACATTCCATCTATTATCCTGATGGTCGACAATAATATAAACAACTGATCAACTTGTGGGAGCTTTCATACAGTCCCACTCGCTGCTAAGATAGAACGTCCCACATACGCTCGGTTGCCGAGCAACGGGACGCTCTCACTTCGACCTCCGGGTCCTGGACGGGAAGTGACGTCACCCAACGTAGCCCAAAGACTCCCCGTATCCAGGCAACATGATGCCGGAAGTACTCTTCAGAGACTACGGGCACGACAGGGACATAACAGATCGACATCATTAACAGCAAGCGGTTATCTCTGTATCTGTGACATATGAAATCATAGCATAATAACAGTGGAGCATGACTCCTCTCCCTTCCCGTATAATGTGTTTCTGCTAGAGCACAGTGTATAGGTTGCTAGGCAACCGGACTCATCACGTCACTTCCGCTGAGCATAGCGGAGGGTAGTGGATTATCTCACTAATTAAGCATATCGTAGCCATTGGCTAATAACCACCCACAAGGGTATTTAAACCCATATTACTTCAGTACACCAGCAGCATTGGAAGTGAGCAAGCCCGCAGGACGGGTGAAACGCGTTTTCCAGCATCCTAGCATGACCTATCCCAGCATTCCAGCATAAATTACTCCAACATCAATCAAGGATAGAAGGAGTCAATTCTACACCCTGATACTAAGTGACTGACCCAGGGACCTGGGCAGGGACCGGTACACTCTTTCATTTTTCTGTCTTGCTGTGTTTTCACCAACTATATTTTAATTCTTTTCTCCCAATTAATCTCATACACCCAGATAGCAATCAGGCACGCTTCCTTCTTTCCTCCTTCCCTTACAGCCACATCATACTCTTTCTTCATCCTTATCAGGGCAGCCCAGGGATCTGGGCAGCGATTGTTATTACACACTCTCTCTATCACCTTTGCTCTTTGTCATCATCTTTCTCTTTTCAAAACCAATCTTTGTTCTTCTTATTCTTTCTTGTGTTTTTTTTTTTTTTTTCCCGTAGCGCCTTGTTTGCTACTTGCTTTAGCAAAATCAGTATAACCACTTTTCCACAGTTTATGATTCCTATCAATCTGTCTGGACAGCATTCAGTACAGAATTTCTATCACATTTGTGCCTCAGTACCTCAGAAATCAGCTCTCAAGGGGCCTGTGTGTTTTTTTCCCCCCACGCTCAGTTACACTGCCAACAGGAATACTCCTTTTATACATCTGAGATTGTGGACATTTTGAAACGTGTATATTTATGGAAGATGTCCTAGTTCTGTAGCTTTAAATATCATTCAGACTGAAATAGGCTTGTCCAGGAATCTAAGCAGGAATATTACATTATTCTTTTCTTGAAACTATCCAGGAATCTAGGCAGGAATATCACACTGGTATTTCCTTTAAACCATTCACCAACTAGGCGATAAGGTACTCATATCAATTGTGTAATTTGTTCTGTTTTCCTATAGCATATGTGTGAATTAATGGGATAACTTGTACCCCTTGGGGCTTATGCTCCAACCTCTCTCATCTTTCATCAAAAAACTATATACAAATTTTTTTTCTTTCTGGTAGAGCTATTACTGAGCACAACCTAACATTGTTAGCAATTTGTATAATCATCTAAATGTTCTGACAGTACTTGGCTTCAAGCTAAGCGTTCCCTTTCTCTTTAGTTTAAGTTCTTTTCACTTTACTTTTTTCATCCCTTTCAATACATCTGCGGACTCTCATCCATGATCCACAGGTCACCCTGTGCCTAACGTGGACAGCAGATCCGTCCACTTTTACTATCTCTCTCCCTAATCTTCCTTAGGTGCACTCTCATTGGTGAGTCTGATATAGAAGGTCCAAGGAATACTACCATACCCCACCGACAGAGCCCGATCTCGTCCGATCTTGGAAGCAAAACGGTGGTGGGCTGGGTCAGTACCTGTGAGGGTGACCCCCAGGGAATACCCCGTGTTGTAATTCGTGACCCTCTAGACTCTAAACCAACAGCAGGATCACCACATGTTCTTCAATCATTTCTTATTACTCATTTAAGTGATCTGTATCACTGTTGTTTTTACTCCTCTCAGTACCGTTCTCCTTGACATGTCACAAATTTGACATCTGTCAAGATTAACAAGGACCTATACTCCTGATAATATTTTGGATCTATGACCGTTGGAGGTCTTATTAATACAAGCTGAGCTTGTGCTGGTGGGATAGGATCAGGGTGTAGAGCCTGAGTGTCTGCATCCTTCCTGAAGTCTAAAAATATAGACTAACCAGAACAATTCTAACCTTTTAGTGAGACTTAAATTTCCCAATAGCTCCATCAACCAAGCATTATATCTCTCATGGATATTGGGGGGCTATATGGGCAATAGTATATTTTATTGAATCAACTGTAGTGGATTAAAGAAGGGTGGATTTTTTCTTAAAATTATAGATAATAAAAGTTATGTTTTAATATTTTCATATTAACAATTCACAACAAGAGTGCACCCACACAAGAGTCTTCTGTATTTTCTCTTTTCTTTAGATGTAATGTGGACAGTGTTTGTGGTACACTGCTTCACAGTCAATGTAGGGAAAGGGAAGAATTTGGGAAAAATGTCTCTTGCAGTCAGGAGGATTGAAGAGAGAATGATTTAGAGCTGTACAGTAGGATATATTATGACAACAGTAGGTGGATGAAGAAAGTTAGTAGGGGAAATGGAGTTGGGGATAGAAAGGGGGGCTTATGGAATAGCTTGCAAGCTGCACACTCTTTAGAAATTATGGCAAGTCTGCCTGTATTTTTAAAGAGGCAATCATTGAAATGGCAAAACCTGGTTGATTTTGTCTTTTAAATAATTGTCACTTTAAAAATACTGGCAGACTCACCGGAGTTTCTGCAGCACAAGCAGCTTGCAGGCTATTACTTAGGTCCCCTATTATAAAAAATGGGCCACATAAGGGAAGGCAGAGGCAATTGAAAAAAGCAGAGTGAGTTCGTGAGGAAGGGGGTGTAGCAGGAGGTGAGAAGTGAAGGTGTAAAGGAAGCAAGGTGTCAGTAGGTGCAATGTGAAGGAGTAAATGTATAGGGGAAGACATCCGAAGCAACTGAACAGAGGACAAACAAGAAATACAAAGATTTAGAGCAGTAAAATCTGGAGTAATGAACATTAAATAAGAAAGTTAAAAATAAAGTAGTGAGTTGTAGAGTGGCCTGCAGAGATAAAAAAAATCAAGATGATAGGACAGAGTAGATGCTGCTCTAGGCATTTGGGAGTATAAACATGGGATAACATGAGAGAGTGCTAAGTATTGTAGGTGATAAATGACAGAAGTAAAGCTTAGCATGGAGGAACTGATTTTGGGTGAGAGATTTGTTGGTGAGAAATTAATGATGTAAGTCTCTTGGTGTGGCAGGCAGTGGCTCCAAAGCAGCGTAGTCTATGGATACAGGCAAGTGAGAAGGAACGCAATTAAGAAGAAATAAGATACTAATCAGAGGAGCAGTATGGAAAGTGTGGTGAAAATGGGTAGTAGAAAAGTGGAAAGTTAATTACGCAGGTACTTGGTTGTGTGAGACATGTGAATAACTCTTGCTTTGACAGAATTACTACTGAGATAGAGGGGATAATTAGTTGATCTAAGTACTGCAAGTTAGTGGAGTTGCATGCTATAAGACCTGGTTTTGTCCTAGAAAATTGTGGGTACAAACATAAAAAATGGATGGCAGCTTATTTCCCAATATAGTTTTTGATCATAGAATTGCACTATTTTATTCAAAAATTCAATGAGTCAATACAATTGACTGTTTCATGAGTTGTGACATCAATTCAATAATAATTTTCAATTTTAGAGACCATAAAAAAATTACAAAAAACTATAAAACCAAAGAAAGGTCCAGTATAAACAGATTTGTGAATTGAAATTGATGACTTGGAGAAGATTCTTAGTGTGTGAGTGTGGAAGAAATTGAATATTGAGCAAACACTTCATAATACTCCATGAAACACCCTTTTAAGCAAACCACAAGTGAGGGATCAGGGGGATAACAAGAGGTTACCAATACTATGAGATAATGGGTAAGCGGGAGAATAAGTGTGGAAATTGGTAATGAAACTTGGGGAAGAGTGAAGAGAGGGATATGATGCCTATTATTTTTTAAATTGTTGTTTTACTGTATATCATTAACAGATGTAGTTTACACTGACTTATAACTTTCTTTTTAGAGACACCAGTGAAAAAACAAGAACCAGCAAAACCTAAAATAGGTAACCAGATACATTGTCTCACCTATTCTAAAATGAAATAAAATAATAATAATCTTGAAATATAGCAATCTACTAAAACATACTGTAGACTGCCTCTCACTTATTAGCAATTTCCTTTGCAGAGGCACTAGTGAGAAAACACGAGGAACCAGCAAAAGAAAAGAAAGGTAATCATTCAAATTTTTTTAACTGACATATTTCAGTCCAAGTGTACATACATATATAGCAGCAGATCCATTGCAAACCCCTTTGTCATTCTTGTTCTCTTTCTTTCTCCATTCCATCTGTATTTATAAGCTATATAGAACAGTTGGTGCTGATAATTAAAGGCAATGATACATTGCATTTACCATGACACTTACAAGAGAAATAAACTGTTAGTAAAAGCATATATGCAAGATGTAGATTACCACTTGCTTATTAGCATTGTCCAATGCAGAGGCACACGTGAAAATGCATGAAGAGCCAGTACAAGTAAAAAAAGGTAACTATATAAATTAACTTACTTGTTATGTTTCCAAATTGCATTTCCTAGAACTTACATATAACCAAATCCATTATCTATCATCTTTGGCACTACTTGGTTCTCTCTCTAATATAACTGAGATCGGAAAGAGCAGCTTTAGGTCATAGCACTCAAATATTACCAGGACCATTGCAGATGAAATTCACAGGTTCTTGGAACTCCCTCTATTGCAACAGAGATCTGAAACATTTAACTTAGAGCCACCTTGTCAAACTGAGCAAATCAACATCAATCAGAAGGATTCTAAGTTACACTGTATATTATATGAGTGCCTGGTCTTTGTCAAAAAGAAAGAACATGATTTTATCTAAACTAGTACACAATTCTTATATAATGAGGACCTTTTTATTTCTAGATGTATGAAAATACTGGCTTAGATGGTGAACAGTAAGAGCGCCATTTTCTTACTTAATAGGCTGTATAGAACAGTTAGTTGTGATAACTCAATAAGAAATACAATGGTTTCTGTAGTGCTAACATAAGATAAATGTGCAAAATAACCTTAGAAGAATGCAAATGTCCCAACCTTGTTAATCCAATGGTTGTTTTCAATAGTACAAAAATTGCCCAGGATGCATTCTCCTATCGTGGACACGTTGCTAATAT
Organism: Pseudophryne corroboree; assembly: GCF_028390025.1. Taxonomy (NCBI): domain Eukaryota; kingdom Metazoa; phylum Chordata; class Amphibia; order Anura; family Myobatrachidae; genus Pseudophryne; species Pseudophryne corroboree. The sequence goes on along the minus strand of NC_086447.1, from coordinate 524,403,825 downwards.
GTACAGTATCCTCAGAGAAATATACACTTCATAGTTTTAATTACTTAAAACATTTGTGTCCTCTCAATGCACATTATTTTGAGTCCCAGAGTCCTTTTGATGACTATCAAGGCAAGTGGGAGGTCAAGGTCAACAAATTTTTCACCACAATTGGTCATAAATAATATGAATTTACTGCTAAAATAACATATAACTCTAATTTGTAATGCACCTACAGTATTTGAGTACCTCTGTGGCCTTCTATATGATCCCTAAAAAACAGTATATGGGAGCACCAACTTAGTAAAGAGAAAGGACTGCTTACACATAGTATATTGAGACCAATTTTTGATATCCACCAAAAGAATACCCTGGGTCTCAAATACCTGTGCATAGAGAAGTTTCAAAAAGATCCTAGGGGTGGAGATAAACCAAATAAACTCACACAAAAATAACAAAGGATGAGAGTCCGCTGTTAGTGCTCTGGTTTTAAAATCTAGTAGTCACTATTTCAGATTACTTAAATGCAGGTAAGCAATGTAACAAAGCAATGAGGAAGGCTAGTGAGATGTTTGGTTGCATTGGGAGAGGAATCAGCAGCAGAAAAAAAGACGTTATAATCCCACTGTATAGGTCATTGGTATGGCCTCATCTAGAATACTGTGTTCAATTCTGGAGGCTATATCTTCAGAAGGATATTAAGACATTAATTAATACATTAATACATTAAAGACTGTACAAATAAGGGTAACTTTAATGGTGCATGGCCTACATCACAAAACATACACAAAAAGACTAAAAAATCCCAATATGTGAAATATTACATGATAGTAATGTTCAAATATATCAAGGGTTTTAACAAAGTCCAGGAAATTAAGAGAAGTATTACAACACAAGGACATGCACTTAAACTTGAGGGAGGTAGGTTCAGGGGAAATATGAGGAAAAAAATCCTTCACAGAAAGGGTAGCGGACAAGTGGAATAGCCTCCCATTAGAGGTGGTAGAGGCTAAGACAGGGCAATTTAAACTAGTGATGAGCGGATTCGGTTTTACTCGGTTTTACTCGGTTTTACTCGGTTCTCAAAACGGCATCTTATTGGCTCACGGATGTCACGTGTTTTGGATAGCCAATAAGATGCCGTTTTGAGAACCGAGTAAAACCGAGTAAAACCGAGTAAAACCGAACCTCGCTCATCACTAATTTAAACATGCATGAAATAGACATAATGATATCCTTACAAAGAAATAATGATCAAATAAGGTTTGATGTAAAAAAAAAAGGGTCAGACTAGATGGGCCAAATGGTTCTTATCTGACATCAAATTCTATGTTTCTATGTTACTAAAATATTTGTTGTGGGAGCTGCCGTATGCAGGGTTGTCAAATCCTAAGGGTTGAAGTTTATGTGGTTAAAATTAGGTATAGTGCTAATGATGTAAAATGTAAGTATGAAGACAAAACATGCAGATTAGAAAACAAGTCATTCATATTTATTAGTGATGTTCACATGATGGAAGTAGACAAATCTGTCCAGATACTACTAGATATATCTGGTCTTTTACTATGTCCATCTTATACAATAACACAATGCATTGACACATATGTTCAAAATTCTTTCTTAAAAATTGTATAATTCTCTAAATAAACCTGACAGTCTCACTTTTAATTTCTGTTGACCAGGCTTTATACTCAGCATTCCCATCCTTGCATGTAATCGTTAATTGGTTCACAATAAATGCCATATACTGGCATGCAATTATGATGTGTATATCCTATATTTAAAAATACAGAATGACAACCATCAACTTCTAATACCCATTCAAACCTATGTGGTCATATTATATCCTATCACTTTAATAAATTCCTATATTACATATATTATGTCTCCCCCCTAAACATATAAGACTATTGCCACACATCTTATAATAACTTCATCCTCAAATTTATGCAACCAAAGCTTCACCTTACAGTATCACCATTTACCTTCCTGCATTCATATATTTTAAAGCACCATATACATTCCCTAACCATGACTTTTATTCACCAATAATGTCATCATAAATATTATTATGTTTATGTTTTAGACCCCATGCACTGAAAACTACAGTAGGCTTAGCAATTCAATGGTTCTCATTGGGATTAACCATGCTGGCATGTTTTGTATTCTTACTGTCACCACTATCCCATTCCTCATAAATTATAGCAGTCATGGCTTATTGGTATGTCCCATGCTCCCTTGATACTTTGCTACCAAAGTGTTGCATCAATCTCCTATCTCTGCATCATGCTTTTTGCCTCATAGATATGAATAATGCATCCTTTTTAAATGTTCTCAGTCCTTAATACTTGTGTTTCCCTTTGCAGTCTACAGAAATTTTTGGAAGCTCAGTTTTATCTCACTGGCAGTGGTTTTAGGATACTTCTTTTTACCAGCCACTTACCTTTCTCTACAAAATGTTGATAATTCTTGCAATGAGGCATAATATTACACCATTACACCAACTATAATTGAGCTAAATTGTAGGTTTAAATAATGTATATCAAATTAAGATTTCAAGTCCCTTACAAATAATTACTTTTATAGATACAAAAGTGAAACAATAAGTACATGTTGAAGCTTGGTGAAGGAAGTTAGCTCAGGGGAGCATTTACAGAACAATTTGAAATAGTCCTGTGTTGAGCGAATGTGATGAGATGGCAGAGGTTTACATTCAATAACATAATTACTCTTTCTGATCTAAGATTTAAGAGGTTATTAGGATAATAAATACTAGAGATGAGCGGGTTTGGTTCTTAGAGAACCGAACCCTACCGAACTTTGCCTTCCGAGTTCGGATCCGAGCCCGGCTCGGGTTTTCCCGCCTGACTCAGAAACCCGAACGCAGCAAAACTTCATCATCCCGCTGTCGGATTCTCGCGGGATTTGGATTCCATATAAGGAGCCGCGTGTCGCGCCCATTTTCACTCCAGTCTCGGAGAGTGTATAGAGAGGATGTGTCCTCAGTGTGTTCAGTGTCCGTGTGGGGGCGGGAAAGTGGGGTGGCAAGTGTTGTGCTGCTCAGTCCAGTGTAGTCACTCAGTGTATTGTGCTGCATCAGTCCAGCCAGTCACAGTGTTGATGTTCTCTGCTGCCATATATCCAGTGTAGCTGTATAAGTGGGGCTGTGTTGTGAAGACCAGTCCAGTGTAGCAGTCAGTGTATTGTGTTGCATCAGCCCAGTCATTCACAGTGTTGGTGTTCTCTGCTGCCATATATCCAGTGTAGCTGTATAAAGTGATGCTGTGTTGTGCAGACCAGTGGTAGTGTCCTGTGTCATCAGTAATTCCAGTGACGATATACACTGCTGCTATATGTCCACTGCTGCAGTATAATAATAATTATAACAACATTGTGTTTTTCTGCATCAGACCAGTGGTAGTGTCCTGTGTCATCAGTAATTCCAGTGACGATATACGCTGCTGCTATATGTCCACTGCTGCAGTATAATAATTATAACAACAATATGTTGTGCTGCATCAGACCAGTGGTAGTGTCCTGTGTCATCAGTAATTCCAGTGGTGATATATGCTGCTGCTATATGTCCACTGCTGCAGTATAATAATTATAACAACAACCTGTTGTGTTGCATCAGACCAGTGGTAGTGTCCTGTCTCATGAGTAATTCCAGTGACGATATACACTGCTGCTATATGTCCACTGCTGCAGTATAATAATTATAACAACAACCTGTTGTGCTGCATCAGACCAGTGGTAGTGTCCTGTCTCATCAGTCATTCCAGTCATTTTCTGTGCAACTTATTGTCTCATATAACTCCCAAAAAATAATGGAGAATAAAAATTTTGAGCATAAAATAGGGAAAGATCAAGAAGAACCACTTCCTACTAGTGCTGAAGCTGTTGCCACTAGCCATGATATAGACGATGAAATGTCATCAATGTTGTCTGCCAAGCCTGATGCCCAATGTGATAGTAGAGGGCGTGTAAAATCCAAAAAGCCAAAGTTCAGTAAAAATAACCAATTTTTTTTTAAATCGACTGAAGAGAAACATAAACTTGCCAATATGCCATTTACGACACAGAGTGGCAAGGAATGGCTGAGGTCTTAGCCTATGTTCATGACTAGTGGTTCAGCTTCAAATGATGATGGAAGCCCTCATAACTGAGGTCTCGATACTTATGTTGGTGTTAAACGTGTGTCCGGTATCCGCCATTAGTGCAGTGGGATTTAGACAATTGACGGAGGTATTGTGTCCCCGGTAACAAATCCCATCTAGATTCCACTTCACTAGGCAGGTGATAGAGAGATTTTTCCATTTAATTCCAATGATTTGGACGTATAATTACAGTGATTTTGCCAATTAATGTCAGTGATTTATAATTATTAATTACAGTGATCTTGCCTATTAATTCCAGTGATTTGGACGTATAATTACACTGATTTTGCCAATTAATGTCAGTGATTTATAATTATTAATTACAGTGATCTTGCCATTTAATTCCAATGATTTGGACGTATAATTACTGTACAGTGATTTTGCCAATTAATGTAAATTGTTTACAATTATTAATTACAGTGATCTTGCCAATTAATTCCAGTGATTTGGACGTATAATTCCAGTTGGAATTGTTTGTGTCACTTGGCTTAGTCATACAGCTACCTCATTGCACCTCTACATCTTTGCATGAGGTGCTGTTTGGGGCCTAGTTTTTGAAAAGTGCCATCCTGTGTGACACTGCTGTATGAGTCCAGGGGTACTGCTCTATTAGTCCTGGGATACTGCCGTATAAGTCCATCACTTGCAGATTTTTTTCAAAGTGACTGGAGCATGCTGGAGATGCTGTCAGTGGACCGAACAATTGTGGCCCACTCTCGACATTCAGCCACTGCGTGACATTATTAGATAGGCCAGGTGGTTGTGTCACTTAGCTTTGTAATACAGCAACCTCGGTGCACATTTTTTTCTTCTTTGCATCATGTGCTGTTAGGGGCCTTTTTTTGATATCTGTCCTCCTGTCTGCCACTGCAGTGCCACGACTAGATGGGCCAATTGTGTGTGTCAGTTGGCTTAGTCATACAACTACTGTACCTCATTGCAAATATTTTTCTTCTTTGCATCATGTGCTGTTTGGGGCCTTTTTTATATCTGCCCTCCTGTCCACTCCTGCACTCCTGTCCACTGCAGTGCCACTCCTAGATAGGCCAGGTGTTTGTGTTGTCCACTTGTGTTGCTTAGCTTAGTCATGCAGCCACCTCGGTGCAACTTTTAGTTGAGGTGTGAGGTGTTCAAAATAAACTGGAAATGAGTGGAAATGATTGTTATTGCTTTTAATAATACCGTAGGAGCAAAATTACCCCCAAATTCTGTGATTTTAGCTGTTTTTATGTTTGTTCTTTAAAAAACCATCCAGATCCAAAACCAAAACCAAAACACAAAAGGGTGATTTCAGCCAAAACCAAAACACGAAAATGGAATTAGAACCAAAATCAAAACACAAAAACACGAAAAGTGCCCTCCGCACATCTCTAATAAATACTGTCTAAACTCAAGTTTTGGTTTAGCTGTAGACTTGTCAGACTGCTGATTTAAGGTGTGTACTGGTAAACAGCCCACAGGACAGTACCCTGGTAAATAGAGTTTACTGACACTTTACCAGAGATTGCACATTTGTCTGAATTTCCAATTATTTGTTAAGCTTTTGAGGAAGTCAACAAATTGCCGTAAAATGTGCATTAAGTGATATGTTTGGACTTATCTAAACAAATGATTTGGATGTTTTTAATATTAACAGAAAAATTGTGATTGGGAATTAGTTTCTGCACTGAAACATTTTCTTAATCTAAATCATTGATTTCCTTTTATTAGTTAGAATTACCATTACTTTAGTACATTTGATCTAAAATAAAATAGAGAATTGAAAAAAATAGTCACTGGAAAGCTTTGTTTATTTAATGCTATTATGTTAACCAGGATATCATATTTTGAAAAAACAATAAACAAAAAAAAACAGTGTCAATATATAATTGACACTTTTACTTAGATGAGTGAGATCACATCAAAGAAGGTTTAAGATTTTTTGCAGTGTATGCTATATACAGTAATTTTATTTGTTATTCTCCATTCACCTGCACCATAGAGAGTTTCATACCCAATAAATGTAGATCAGCACTAACTCATTGTTAATATCCATTGCAGAGACACCAGTGAAAAGACATGAAGTGCAAGCAAAACAAAATAAAGGTAACCATAAAAATTATCCTGTTAAGTTTCTGGGCTGTAGATTCTAGCACTTACATATAACTGGGATAATTTCCTTGAGCACTACTTGGTTCCCCATCATATACAACTGATATCTAAAACACCAACAAAAATTTAAAACAATAGAGCCCCGGGGCCAGATGTAATTCAGTGTGAGGCGGCTGGAGCTCTGAGTTTCTGGACATACTCGTAATGTATGTTTTTAAAAAGCAGCAAACATTTACATGTTTGCTACTTTAAAAAAAAGTATGAGTTGGCCAAAATATCGGCGCTTTGGCCATCTCGCACTGCATTACATCCGGCCCCTTGTGTCAGATTTCCCCTGCTAAAGAGAGAGCCAACCAGAGCCAATGGCAGTAAACTGTGGTGTTGCCTAAATGTAAGTTTCTGGACCTGATTAAAAGAGTGAATGTAGCTATTCTTAGATACAGAAGTATAAGAGTACTATTATTGGGAAGAAATACTATACTAAGCAGGAAATATCTGATGTTAAAATGCATAAACTGGGAATGAGGTGGCTAGCAGAGAGTACAGTAGGTCCATTACTTGATTAACATGCTTTTTTTTAAGACAGGTAAATGTTATAATCCAATGTAATGATGCATTGCAGCTTTTACGCCACTTTCTATTGAGCAAAATTGTTTAACATTTGTATTTAGCATTTATCTGAAACCATGATGTAAAATGTACCTTGCTGTTATGCTGGGTACACACTAAATAACTGTCATGCAAATCAGCTGAAATATATATGATCGGCCTGGTATTTTATAGTGTATATGCAGGAGCATTAGAGGAGTTCCATATTGGGAGGTCCAGATTTTATGTTCTGCTTAAAAATTCTGATCCCTGAAACCACAACTTGGTCAGATAACCCCTCTGTTGGACAGAACATTTTTATGATCTGCAGAGTTGATCTGCAAGTATGTACCTAGCTTAACTATATCCTTAGCAGTGGCTCCAGTGAAAAACATGTAGCACCAGCAAAACTGAAAGCTGGTCTGACCAAAAAAAAACAAAAAAACCCCAAAAACAAATAGCTGAAATATACCATAGATTGACTATCATTCATTACATTTATTAGCAAATTCCTTTGTGAAGATACCAGTGAAAAAAACACAAAGAACCAACGAAAGCATTTTGAAACATTTGCATACTATAATGAGATACCGTGGGAATGGGATCCAAGTCTTAACACATAATGTATTTATGTTTCATGTACACCTTATACACATAGCCTAAATAAAATGTTGTAAAAAAAATTGTGCATTTAACAGTTTGTGTGCATATATGAAATTAATTTATATTTCATATGCACATTATAAACATAGCCTGAAGATAATTTGATACAATATATGTATTAATTCAATGCATTAAACAGAGTTTTGTATATTGTGCCATCAAAGTAAAGAAGTTGCTATCTTAGTCATTGTAAAAAAATAATAATCTGTATTTGGTAATATTCCGTATTTTGGAATTTTGGATATGGGAGACTCATCCTGTACATGTCATGGCAGTAGGATTGAAGAGAAATTGATATCAAAGTTTGGTTTTTGTGACATGCTGTATGCTGGGCATGATTCCTTTGTCCTCTGGGCCACACACTGACAGAAATATGAGTTATTAAGGAAGTTGTTGTCACACATATTGTACGCAAGGCACTACATAATCCAGCATTGCACTGTATTTGTATTCCACTTGTGTTATCACAGAATTTGGTAAAATCATGAATACCGTGGAAAACCTTTTGATATTACATTAATAGTGTGTTATTGAGGAGTTGTAATGGGACAGTATCTACATTGGTATGCTGAGCAGAACAAGTTGTGGTGAAAATTCTATTTAATTAAACATTCTAGCTATCAGACCTCATACTATTCAAAGCATTTGCAGATATATATCATTTATTCATATTGAGTAGATCACATCTACAGTAAATAACAATTTCCTTTCTAGAGATACCAGTGAAAAAAAAAGATCAAGTAAAATCTAAGCAGGAGATTTACGAAAGTTTGGACAGAGATAAATTGGAGTGAGATAAAATAATAACCAATCAGCTTCTAACTTTCATTTTGCATCCTATCTAAAGGGCCATACAAACTAGATGACTATTCTGGCCGCTATGACTGATAACGATGATTGTGAACGATATGTCATTCGCATTGTCTAGTGCGTATGGCCCTACCAATCAATGATGTGGGCATCCACGCTCGTTGATTGGAGGCCATGCAGCATGCTCAATGTGAGAAACGTCACTCGTGACATTGCTCATCACGGAATGTGTGTACGGAGCTGCGATGAGCAATGTTCATGATGTGACATTGCTCCTCCTCCGTGGCAGCAGCTCCACTCTAGCTGAGCAGCTGACGGGATCCACATGCCACTCAGTCACCGCCCAGTCACTGCCCCACCAATACATTTTTCTCACCCACTCCCCCACCAATTTCCATTGGGCCACCAACTTTAAAAAATTCATTATAATGGGTTCACATATTATATATATATATATATATATATAACACTAAGCAGTGGGGCAGCACACCTTTTTCAACATAACGGTCCCGGTGCCAGCCGTAGATACTCCCCAGCAAGGAGTCCAATAAACAGCAACTGAAGTCGGCAGCACACGGCGGAATAACCACAAGGAGTCAGGATTACTGCAACGTTTCGATGTGTATTTTACATCGTCATCAGGCAAATAATATATACAAACACCAAACTCTGCTCACCTTATATCCCCACCATGTGCAGCGGCAACCACGGCGTCCGGAAACGGGAGGCGAGTCGCCAACAAGTGACGTCATCACACCCCGTCCGTAGCCATGGTAACCGTTTATCAACAATGTAGTGAATCATAAAAACGGCAGCAGCAGAGGCAGCCACACCGAATTGAGACAATATAACTAGCAAAAAATACACACAATACAGACAATGAAAAAGCGGCATGTTAAATATAAGTATAATATGATATACAGAATCAAATTATCATATCACAAATAGAACTGCACCATAAAAGCACATAGAACCAGTCTGAATACCTTAGGAGGAGTATAATGAATATATTTAAAATATTAAATAAACGCATGTAAACCCAGATTATCATTAAGGCCACGGGGTGCAAGGGAACCCAATCTTAAGATCCAACCGGATTCACATTTAAGCAATTTTAAAGAGCGATTACCCCCCCGTAATGATGGAGGAATATGATCAATGATCATATATCTAAGATTGGCCATGCTGTGACCCGCCTCCGAAAAGTGGCGCGCCACAGGATGGTCACTTTTTCCAGAATCAATGGCAGCCCGTATGGTAGAACGGTGTCCTGCCATTCGTTCACGCAAGGTCCTGTCGGTTTTACCGACATAAATCAGCCCGCATGGACACTTGATGATATACACAATAAATTTCGTTGTGCATGTCACCTTGTGTCGAATGAAAAACTTCTTTCCACTGTATGGATGACAAAAACTTTCTCCAGCTATCAAATACCGACAGGTAACACAATTAACACATTTGTAACAACCATTACGTCGGCTCAAAAAATGTTGAGAACTGTCGGCATTTGACATATTGGAGATATCCGTTTTAACAACCCAGTCACGAATATTACGTCCCCTGGTGTAGCATGACATCAGTCTACTATCACCAAGGTTAAGATCCTGATCAGTACTTACTATAGGCCAAAGATGTTTAGACACAGATTTAATGGCACCACTGCACACATTAAAATGATTAACCCATGGTAAACACTTATCAAGGGTCTTCTTCCTCTTTGTGTGCAGTAATTCACTTCTAGCCGTACCCAATGCTTTCTTTTTGGCAATAATCAATTGTGATAAAGAATAACCTCTGGACAAGAATTTATCAATCATATTGTCAATTTGGATACATGCATCATTAACATTGCTGCAAATGCGACAAGCTCTAAGGAACTGTGAATAGGGGAGTCCATATTTCAAAGATTTTGGATGGAAACTAGTCGAATGTAACAAAGTATTTCTATCAGTATTCTTGATGTACAAACTAGTGGAAATATGTTGATTCTCAATTGAAACCATTACATCAAGAAAATTAATGGACTTGTCACTAATATCACAGGAGAATTTAATAGGACAATCAGACCCGTTATGTATCTCAACAAATGATACTAACTGTTCGGCCTATAGTAAGTACTGATCAGGATCTTAACCTTGGTGATAGTAGACTGATGTCATGCTACACCAGGGGACGTAATATTCGTGACTGGGTTGTTAAAACGGATATCTCCAATATGTCAAATGCCGACAGTTCTCAACATTTTTTGAGCCGACGTAATGGTTGTTACAAATGTGTTAATTGTGTTACCTGTCGGTATTTGATAGCTGGAGAAAGTTTTTGTCATCCATACAGTGGAAAGAAGTTTTTCATTCGACACAAGGTGACATGCACAACGAAATTTATTGTGTATATCATCAAGTGTCCATGCGGGCTGATTTATGTCGGTAAAACCGACAGGACCTTGCGTGAACGAATGGCAGGACACCGTTCTACCATACGGGCTGCAATTGATTCTGGAAAAAGTGACCATCCTGTGGCGCGCCACTTTTCGGAGGCGGGTCACAGCATGGCCAATCTTAGATATATGATCATTGATCATATTCCTCCATCATTACGGGGGGGTAATCGCTCTTTAAAATTGCTTAAATGTGAATCCGGTTGGATCTTTAGATTGGGTTCCCTTGCACCCCGTGGCCTTAATGATAATCTGGGTTTACATGCGTTTATTTAATATTTTAAATATATTCATTATACTCCTCCTAAGGTATTCAGACTGGTTCTATGTGCTTTTATGGTGCAGTTCTATTTGTGATATGATAATTTGATTCTGTATATCATATTATACTTATATTTAACATGCCGCTTTTTCATTGTCTGTATTGTGTGTATTTTTTGCTAGTTATATTGTCTCAATTCGGTGTGGCTGCCTCTGCTGCTGCCGTTTTTATGATTCACTACATTGTTGATAAACGGTTACCATGGCTACGGACGGGGTGTGATGACGTCACTTGTTGGCGACTCGCCTCCCGTTTCCGGACGCCGTGGTTGCCGCTGCACATGGTGGGGATATAAGGTGAGCAGAGTTTGGTGTTTGTATATATTCTTTGCCTGATGACGATGTAAAATACACATCGAAACGTTGCAGTAATCCTGACTCCTTGTGGTTATTCCGCCGTGTGCTGCCGACTTCAGTTGCTATATATATATATATGTATATTAAATTTATGAACCCATTATAATACATTTTTTATTAAGTCGGTGGCACAGTGGAAATTGGTAGGGCAGTGGGCAAAAAAAACTTCATTGGTCCCCACCTTCTACAGTCATGCCCACGCACCCAGAAATGCCTTCCTAACATTAAAATATGTAACATAAAGGTGCAAATTCCAAAAATATCTTTGTCTTTCAAATTGTTTGAAACACTCAATTTCTATTGTCAAGACTCTGGGAAGTTCAAGGGAAACTGCTCATCTTCCACATTGTTCATCTTTCACATTGGTCATGTCTTCCAGTATGTAGGGCCCTTAAGCCTTGATAAATCTCCTCCTAAGATAGGCAACCAGACAAAATGCTTCTCCAAAGCTAAAAATACAGTTTGATGTAGAACAATTAAAATGTACTGTACATTTCATCTCACTAATTAGCAATTTACTTTGTAGAGCACGTGCAAAAATATGAAGAACCAGTGAAAGAGAAGAAAGGTAACCAAATATTTTCCCTAACCTACTGTAACATGTTTCAGTACAGTAATTTCAACTCACATACTGTACTACTGGAACTAATGTTGATAACTTTCAGCAGTGCTTGGTTCTTTATTGCAATATAACTCTGACACAGCAGCTCTAATTAAAAGAATAGAGACACTGTGTTGGACTTCCCTTTCTTTGGGAAGAGTCCAGCAGGACCCATGATGATGAACAGTGTTTCTGGCCATGTGTGAGTGCCTGGACACCAATGTATGAGTTTAATTGTGGAGTTTCTAGTTGATATACTCCCACACTAGTAGTATAACTGAGTGGGGAATGGAAGGGAATTAAGTGAATTTCCCATATAAAGCAGATAATGACACAAGAATAGAAGAGGCCATTATCCTGATTGATACGCTGAGTACAACAGATAGTTTTGTAAATACAATCTAATTATATATTTTACCCATTGTACCATTTATTATGGAGCTAAATTGTTGAAATTAATCATTTGCAAAAAATTCAGATGTCGCTCGCTTACTTGCAATTTCCTTTATAGAGGCACCAGTGAAAAAACATGAAGTAGCAGCAAAAGGAAAGAAAGGTAACGATGACCTAATATTGCGTTTATGGTCAGGAATATCAACTAGAAAATAACGTGAATACTCCTACCCATGGTTTTTTAAAGTGAATATGTCACCAGGTCATCTGACTGTATGTTATGTTTTACTGTACTATACAGTCTGTTGTGCAATATATAACAGAAATAAGGTTCTTCTGTGCCCTGTTGGTTTGAGAATGGGAATTTAACTTTCTGTTTATGTGCAATGCCCTTTACCATGTAGGCTTTCTTCAAGTCCAAACAGCAGAAAGCTGTGATATAGGAGGCTGGCAAAGATTCACATGGTACTATGTAGTATTCTAAATAAAAAGGGGATGTGTAAATATGGTCACAAAACTAAAAAATGAAATCAAGCACACCTTATGCCATTTGAAAGTCACTGCTTTGTCACAACCATGAATGGGTATGTTGAAGCTTAATTATTGGGATTATTGGGCCCCATTCCTACCATACCTGATGTCTGGTAGTGAGAGCTTTGAGCGGGGCTGTTTGTTGAACTGTGCGTCCATGGTATCTGTGTAATTCTTCAATAGCTACAGATCCATGAATGCTCTGTGTGGAGATCAGCTTCTGGTGGTTAGTGCAGTGCTGCCAGTGATGTATCCGCTCTGTAGGGATAATGCAATAGCTGACCAGTAATAGTGTAAAGTGCAGACCTGGTCATTGGGTGCTCCGTGAGATGAGCTGCTTTTAATTGCCGGTGACAGCACTACCGGTTGTTGTGGACAGCTGTACAAAGGTCTGCTTTTGCTGGAAATGCTGGTATGCTCAAACACAGTCTGCTCTGTGAAAGTCCGGCAATAGCGGGCTTGTAAAGTGAAACTAACATGTTTCTGAGCCTCAGTTAGGTTTAACTTCACATTACCACAAGCCCGCTATTGCAGGACTTCCACAAAGCAGATTATGTTTGAGCATACCAGCATTTCCAGCAAAGCAGACCTTTGTACAGCTGTCCACAACCACCGGTAGCACTGTCACCAGCAATTAGGAGCGGCTCATCTCATGGAGCGCCCAGTGACCAGGTCTGTACTTTACACTACTGCTGGTCAGCTATTGCAGTATCCCTACAGAGCAGATCTTATATGAGCCAGACATTACTGGCAGTGCTACACTAACCACCGCTCTCTGCGCAGAGCACCTAGGGATCTGTAGTCATTGAAGAAGTACACAGATACCATGGTTCAAAAAACAGCCCCGCTCCAAGTTTTCACTCCCATACATCGGGTATGGTAAGAACAGGGTCCAATAATCCCAATAATTAAGATTCTACCTACCCGTTCAAGGTTGTGACAAATCAATGACTTTCAAATGGCATAGATTGTAAGCTCACGAGCAGGGCCTTCCTACCTTTATGACTGTTTGTTATTACCCAGTTTTGTTTGATCATTGTTTCCAATTATAAAGCGCAACATAATTTGCTGTGCTATATAAGAAACTGTTAATAAATAAATAAATAAATAAATAAATAATAAGGTGTGCTAGCATTCATTTTAGTTTTGTGAGCATATTTGCACATCCCTTTTTATTTAAGAAGCTACAATTCATTTAATGTGAAATGTTTGCTCTGTATGGAAGTAACTATCTTATACACTGATTCTAGAGCTTGACATTATTTTATTGGATTTGTATCTTGACTTCATTTTATATTTGTTTTGTGATGCATAGTATTCATTTGTATTTTAAATACTTTCATTTATACTCATTGAGATAAAAAAAAACAGTTTTATCTGCAAGCACACCCATTGTTTTTTCTTTGTTCATTCAGTGCAGGGGCTAGTCAACCCTTATTGGTGAGCAGCATCAAGATAATTTTATTCACACACTGTTTCTTTAAAAAAAAAATATATTTATATTAATTAGACTTGAACTTAAAGCACCGGCTCATTTCTTTATTTTCTACTATGTAGTATATAAAAATAAAAATAAACTATTAGAAGAAAGGTTGAAGTTGACTGATTTGGGGGAGTACAATAGATGTTATTTTACTTATTTTAATTTAGTTTTATGTTAGATATAATTCTATTATAGTTAGAAGTTATGTTTCATGTAAAGCCATACATTACTTTTTTTTTTTTTTTTACTTTTGGAGACACTGGGGGAAAATATAAAACTATCAAGAATCAAGGAATCTAGAAGAGATAAATAAATAAATAAATAACAAATTACAGTATAGTGTTCTGTAGCACCTTAATAATGTAATGGAAGTGCAGAATAATGGAAGTGCTGATAAAGTTATCTATGAAATTTTAGGATTTCAAGCTTGGAAACACTTGCTCAAATATACAGTAATCATATTTGATGCTTTTTTATTTTGTCATTTTAAGCAGCATACTGACTTTTTGTTTAATACAATACAATGTTTGGGCAACTAGATGTAATAAGGATTATAAAGTTTATTTTTTAAACATGTAGTAAATGAAAATAAAGTGCCATCATACCATAAGGAATTGAACATAATTACTAATTGTTTGTAAGTGTCTTTGTAAACCTGTTATACTGTAGTTTCCACTTCGATGGCTACTCATCTGCTGCTTGGCTGCCTGTCTCTCTCTATGCCTGTACAGTGGGGCTCCCTAGAGATGTAGCTTGCTTCAATGGCCCCATTATAAACTGAAGTCTGATGCTGCATAACCCCCAGTTTTATGTTTTTTAGAACACATAGTGGTTGTTTTTCCTACACCCCTCTGAGCATTACCACTGACTCGGCTTTATGTATTAATGTATAATATGTGTTGATTATCTTGAGCTCACCTCCTTCTCGCACCCTGAAACTATAGGCATGTGCAGAACATTTTATTAGGGGGTGCACAGTCAGAGTGGCATGTTTACCACCACCTACTGGGCTTGTCTAGCACCACCTATTGCTATTGTGCATGTCTTGCCCCACCTATTGCTATTTGGAGTGTTTAGCATCACCTATTGGCATTCAATGCAATATAAATCACCACAAGGGACGTGGCCACTGCAAATGGGGGCATGTCAACATGACACACCATCTGTTTCTCATCACTCTGGGAGTATTCCTTTCTATTCCATATGCAGCTTACCTATATGGTGGTTTCTTACAATGGGAAACCTCTTAAGAAATGTCCTCCATGGGCAGACAGCATCTTCAGTCATCAATCGCTATTCATGTAGGTAATTAAATGGTCCAGAAGATGCCTATTTGTGTAAGAATATAACCAAGATCATCATCATGGAACAGAGGTTCAACCAGACTTGTGTCACCTCCTGCCACCTTCGTCTCTCATCTCCATCCTCATCTCCTACCTGTGTCTCTCAGCCACAACCTCATCTTCCACCTGCATCTTTCAGCCATACCATCTTCTCCCCTCCTTGCCTTGTCTTTATCCCCACCATCATTCCCTTCCTGCGTCATCTCTCATTCACACCATCATCTCCCACCTGTGTTTCCCTGCCATGCATCTTTCCCAATCCACCTCACTTTGTGTCTCTGTCTCTCTCTTCACTCTGTGCCTCTCAGTCTCCTCTTCACTCTGTGTCTTTTAGCCTCCCTTATTTCTGTGTCTAGTGCTGCTTACACCAGATGCCCACAGTAGTAGTGCCCTGTTACACAATGTCTATAGTAATAGTGCCCTTTACTCTTCAGTAAGTGGAACATGCTATCACTTCTTTACCCTTAGGTAAAAGTCCTGGCCCTGATGTATTTTCTACTGCCTTTAACAAAATGTTTAAAGACACACTAACCCCCAAACTTCTTCAAGCTTTTAATTCCATATTAGCGGACACCCACTTTTCAAAACAATCCCTAGAAGCCCACATAACTGTTATTCCCAAACAGGGAAAGGATCCCTCGGTGTGCTCCAGCTACCAAACCATGGGCCTAATTCTGAGTTGATTGCAGCAGCAAATTTGTTAGCAGTTGGGCAAAACCATGTGTACTGCAGGGGAGGGGGCAGATATAACATGTGCAAAGAGAGTTAAATTTGGGTGGGGTGTATTCAAACTGAAATCTAAATTGCAGTGTAAAAATAAAGCAGACAGTATTTATCCTGCACAGAAACAATATAACCCACCCAAATCTAACTCTCTCTGCACATGTTATATCTGCCCCCCTGCAGTGCACATGGTTTTGCCCAATTGCTAACAAACTTGCTGTTGTGATCATCTCAGAATTACCCCCCATATCTTTACTGAATGTGGATTTTAAATTGTTCACAAAGCTGTTGGCAAACAGGCTAAATTAATTTCTTCCTTCCCTTATTCATGGTGACCAGGTGGGGTTTGTACCAGTTTTCAAGGCAAAGGACAATACTACCAAAATCCTTAACTTGATACACTTGGCTTCTCGGAGCTGGACCCCCACCGTGTTACTAACTACTGATGCTAAAAAGGCATTTGACAGGATTAGCTAGAGTTTTATGAAGTCAGAGTTGGAGCACATAGTTGGATTATGGCCCTCTATAGCTCTCATTCAGCTCAAGTCTGTATTAACAGGTCCCTTTTTAACTCCTTTTCCAAAGGTAATTGAACAAGGCAGGGATGCCCTTTGTCCCCTTAAATCTTCATTCTCTGCATTGAGGCATTAGCTAGGGCTAATGACCATATTTCAGGATTGCAGGTTGAAGATAATGAATATAAACTGGCAATGTTTGCTGATGATTTGTTGTCAATTATTACATGCCCTACTCATTCCCTGCCCCATTTTATGCATGAATTAAACACTTTTGGTGATCTCTCAAACTTCAATGTTAATACATTGAAATCTTGTGCCCTTAACATTACAGTTCCTCTCTCCATAGTTGCTAAGCTTAAATTTTGCTTTCCATTTATATGGAATGATTCTCATATTACATATTTAGGTGTCCAATTGCATAAAAAGTTATCTCGTTTATTTTCCCTGAATTTCCAACCGCTCCTCCAAACAGCAAGGGACGATTACAATAAATTGCACCTTAAACATCTTTCTTGGTTAGGTAGGGTAAACATGGTCAAGATACTCTTCCCATATTGCTTTATGTACTTCAAACACTGCTAATACGGATTCCAGATTCCTGGTTCAGGTCCGTCTAACTCCTAATCCAACAATTAATTTGGCTTCATAAGAGACTGTGAATTAGTGAATCCATCATGTCACAACCAGTTCGGCATGTGGGTTTCAATTACCAGATATACAAAATTACTACTGTGCAATTATGCTTAATAGAGTCCTGGATTGGACCAGGAATTGGGAATCCAAGCAATGGGTGGGATTGGTAGAATTATGTATGCAAAAATACCCTGAAATTTTTCCCTGGTTTCCTTCCCTGCCGAAGCCCCTTTCTCCACATCCTACTATTTAGTCCACCCTTTCTTTCTGGAAGAGGGCACGTCACCGAACAGTTATCTCTTCAGAATTTGGACCTTTAACTTCTTTTCTAGGTAATTCAGATTTCTCACCTGGCTCCTTTCCTTCCCATTTTAGTACGTGGGTGGTGGAAGGACTTTTTAGAGTGGGTCAACTAGTGACATCTCATGTAGTCAAATTATTCTCTGAAATTAAAGCAAAATGAGAACAGACAGATTTCTGGAAATAGCTATAAGTCAGGCACTTCTTAAACTCAAATAATAGGTCCCTTCTGGCTTTTAGAGAACTGACACATTTTGAGAGACTTTGTGTAGCTCCTAATGATCTCAAAGACACAGTGTCCTCCCTGTATCACTTACTACAAACCTCCGACCTCCAGGTCCCTCCCTCCTTTACTCTTTGGAAAGAGATTTATGTACAGCATTATCAGATAAAGAATGGGAGACTATCTTTCTCAAAGCCCATGGTAGTTCAATTTGTATACAAGTTAGGGAAATGCAATATAAAATATTACTGATGTGGTACAGGCACCCTTCCCTTCTCCATACTATCAAAATGCTGGAGATACTTTGCTACATATTTGGTGGAGCTGTGCCTTAATTAAAAGTTACTGGGATGATATTATTGCTACTTCCCGAGATATACTTAACACCACTATTCCCTCTGACCCTGCCTTTTGGCTATTGAATTATTCTCCCATGACGTTATTCAGTTATAAAACCTCATTGTTACGTCACTTGAGTAATGCCGTGCGAGCCATGATACCTATCTGCGGAGATCCCCCAACCCCCCCCCCCCAACCCCCCCACACGTGGAAAGCTCAGTTTTCTAGGCTTGACTATTATATGAACATGGAGGATATCCTTTTGACCTCCAACCATAAACTTACTGATTTTGTTGCTGTTTGACTTCCCTGGTTGGAATACAATTCTTCAAGACTTTACAAAGTCCACATCGCTTCTGTGAGGGATTGAGGTCGTATACCCCTATGTATTGTGGTTTCCTACACTTTCACTAAATTGAGCCTCTTTGGATCTCTCTTTTCTTCTTTCTTGCTCTTCTGTTTAACTCCTTTCCCCTTTCCTCTCCCCCTCTCTCTTTTCCCCTGCCCTATTTGAAAAAGCAATGTAATGTATGTAGTAACTTGTTGTATTTCATGACCTTGTGCATAATGTTCTTCACTCCTTTCTCATGTGATCACATTTTCCCAGCTGTGTTTTGGAATGTATCCTTTGTTGTTTTCAATATAAACAGATTATACAACAAATTATGAGACAGAAACTCTGCTTATAGCATATGCAACATAATGTATCATTCTCAAGGTCTCGTCTTGGGATAATGGGCCTAGTTCAGACCTGATTGTAGCAGCAGGTCTGGTTTGGGTGGGTTATATTGTTTCTGCGCAAGGTAAATACTGGCTGCTTTATTTTTACACTGCAATTTAGATTTCAGTTTGAACACACTCCACCCAAATCTAACTCTCTCTGCACATGTTATATCTGCCCCACCTGCACTGCACATGGTTTTGCCCATTACAGAAAAAGTTTGCTGCTGCAGTCAGGTCTGAATTAGGACCAATATTTGGATTCAAAAATGTATTTAAATATAGAGTTAAGCTATTGTTATCATCAGCTCACTGACTAGGAACAAATGTAATCTTTTAGCATGGCTATGGCACTAATACAATAAAATCTGTATGTTTAAAAAATGTAAGAACCAGCAAGAAAGAGCAAAAAAAATAAATAAAAAATAAACTCTGAAAAGCCAAACTAAGTTAAACCATATGTATTTGCAAATACGTTATTGTCACTTGATGAAGATGCTGGGTTAGGAATAGAGTCATTCATCAAACACCACTATCAGGGTTAGTATAAGCAAGGAATATATTTATGCAGGGGTAAATGGGAAATAGTGCCCCAAGTGTGGTTGCTCAGCAAACATGTTGAGTCTGTGAATATGTGTGCAGTATAAGCTTAGATAAGAAAGAAGGTATACTGTATGGCGGTATAGAGAAAAGAAAATAGTCATGTGAAGAGCATATGTAATGATATGCAAAGATCTTAGTAAACAGGCTGATGTCTACATTCTACAACCTTTATGGAAAAGAGATCCACACCACTTCACTGTTAGGTTTAGTTGCAGCCAATCAGTGATTGAGAGGAATCCAAGGTTCTCTCAGTAAGAGATATGGGGCCAAATGTAATAGAGTGAGATTTAAAAAAAAGTGAGACATTTGGTAAGGTTTTGCAGTTTTTTTTAAAGTGGCAATCATTTACACAGCAAGATCAATCTGGATTTGCAGTGTAAATGATTGCTACTTTTAAAAAAACTGAAAAATCTTACCAAATATCTCACTTTCTGAAATTCTCACTCTATTACATTTGGCCCATGGAGAATAAATATTTCTAGGCCACAGATAAACTGGAATGATAGGCCATATGTCTGAGCTTACAGGTGTATCTTATAGTACAGATGATGTCCTCTTAGTTTAAGTTCTTATTTCAATGGAAATAAAGTCCAGCAGTGGGTAGTTTGCAAATGTTTTCTTCTTATGGTTCCAATGGGTGTTTGATTACAGTAGGATCAGTTGGGGGCTGAAAGAGTTTTATTCTTCCAGTAACATTACTGAGACAATAGTTATGAATTTCAACTACTACTCTTTACCAGAGATGTGAGAGGATAATAGGGCAGTAAGTAATATTTGAAGAGAGTCCAAATTCATAGTAGATACATATTGTTACATTTTGATGTGGTGAAGGAATGTGCTGATAACACATTGGGTATATGATCCTGGTGGTCGGGATCCCATCGGTCAGAAGACCGATGCCAGGATCCGGCCACCAGAATGAAGGCAGGGGGTGAGCACAACCTGAGCTTGCCACAGGTTCTATTACCACACAATGGGTGTCATAGACACCCACAAGTGGGAATAGCCCTAGCACAGCTACCATCATTCTGGCAGCCAGTATCGCGGCGGCAGTATTCTGACCACCAGGATCATAACTATATCCCACTGATAACCCCAGGATTATACTATTTAACAAGTATGTTAATTTTCTGCATTCAATGTAATGAAACATGTTAGCTATCAGCAAAAAAGAACCACCGCACCAGGCGCTAATATAAACTTTAAACTCAATTAATAAAATATCTAGGATATTAAATATATACCTGTAATGATTATATAAGCTGCAGGAGAGCTATTGACTTGGGGTTAACAAGTAAAAAATATTTTAACACTGGAATACCGAGTGTAAAAAATCAAGCACACTTAAACAAATCCCTCTTGCGCTATAATAAAATATAATATGGCTGAATGTTCAACAAATCAAACTTATTTTTTTTTAAAATATAATATTTTAATATAGAGAAACTCAATATTTCACAAGAATGACTAGACCGGTCTTGTATATGACAACATAAAAACAAATATCATATATTAAGCATTCTGAAGGAGGTGGATCCTAAAGTGTTTCTGTGCACAGAAAACTGCTGAACTCCAGTTGTAACTCATAAAAACTCCATAAAAACAGGTCCACTGATGTAATCAATCCCAGCTGTAATAGGAACCTGTGTAACACTCAAGATTCCTGAAACATTACTGGGGATCTAAAGTTCAAGTTTAACTTGCCACTAGTAGTTATAATTGTAATGAATAACAGCGCTCCACAGCAGAGCCCTACATGCGGCTTTCAACAGCACTGACGGCACGGAGAGTCCAGGTATCCAACGAGGTGGTCTCTGGCTGCGGGACCAGGCACCAATGCTGGCGCCTGTTTAGAAGCACCCGATCTCCAGGCTCTGTGAGACCTCACCTCTGTATGCCTAATGCAGGCACCGTAGCACTGTCTCTCTCCTCTCCAGTCTTTAATTGGCTGATGTATTATATGGACAGCAGTGGCAAGGTATACGGCAAATAATGAGTGCAGGGGTCCAAAACTTCTGACGCGTTTCACTCCTCTCCAGCGCAAGAGGGAATTGTTTAAGTATGTTAGCTATCAGGCCACTTACTATTGAGATGATCTGTTTTTATACAGCATTTTCTCAATATTTAGCCACTTGCTCCTTAGCCATTTGCTTTGGTGTGATGCCAGTTGTAGAGCAGAAGAGTATGCAAAAGCTAATAACAGTAACCAGGTACAGTGTGCTACCCAACTTTAACAGTAGATCCTCATACTGATGTAATGTAACAAATTAACAAAACATAGAGATTTTTTTACACTCATTAATAACATAATTTTTTGAGACATGAAGAACAAGTAAAAGAAAAAGACATACTGTAATTACGTAAAATTGCCTTACTAGAACAATAAATCACAGAGCTCGATAATAGCCAGGTCCGTGGCCAAAGATCTTCGGCAGTGCAAATTTTAGAAAAAATGTTTAATTGAAAATGATAGGGCTACCATGCTTGCCCTTCCCTCTTAAGAAGAAAGGCAATCACTAATGAACTGTAAATGTAAGCACATCAACACTGTTAAATGGTGGTGTCTTAGATAAATACAAAGACAATTGTAAACACCAGTCATCACATTTTTTTTTTTTGTAGTTCCTTATTGGAAGAGTTTCAGGCATATTTTACCATTTGTTTTTTATGTTGAGTTTATATTGGTTATGACCCAAATTCAACACTAAGGGGGAATATAAATGATCAGGAAAAAAATTTGTGCAAAAAAAAAAGGCATACTATAATTTATTATCCGATGTGTTATCGGGCAAATTTAATTGCGGCCCATTGGGTAAGTTCCCAGATCCTTGTGTTTTTGTGCTTACGGCCATGAATATGGGTCAGTTATGTGTGTCTTTCTTTTGGCCTGCCTCTGGGCAGGTGAAAAAAAATCCTTGATACTGCTGGCTATCAGGGCTAATTGAATAACTTCCCTCAACCCCAGGATCAATTAACCATGGTGATTTACCACGGCTTATTTAGTTCTCCCTATATCTTAAAGAGTTTAGATAAGAAATCTTATACATTTAAGTATTAACGTGGTGAGGAGGCAAATACAAAAATGGACATTATCCTGATTAATAATATGAATAGAACAGATTGTTATAATGATAACTTTTAACTATTATACCATCTTATTAGGCTAGTCTGATATTATTAAGGTTTTCTTTGCAGCATGTATATTTCCCCTCTTACTAGAATATTCCTTTGTAGAGACACTAGTGAAGAAACATGAAAAGGTAGCAGAACCGAAGACAGGTAACCAGATAAATTATCTTATCTATCCTAAAGAAAAAATAAAAGGACAGGTAATTCATCAAAATATGCCATAGATAAATTCTAACTCATTAAAAATATAATTTTACAGACTTAAGTGATATAACATAAATGATGATTGTACATTGCATGTTGGTGGTCATGAAGATTAAATAGAAATTAATACTAGATTAAAAATATTGATATCTTAAAAGTAAATGTTAGACAGTATATTTTCTTCACTTTCAACTATATAGCTATATATGCTTTACATACATACTGAAAAATTATTCAGCACAGGAAATGCTACCCATTTGCTATTACAGGCATCTCACACCATGTGGCGCAAAAATGATAGATGAATGAGACACTTCTGTATCATGTGTTTAGCAAAAGAACAAAATTGGACCTTTCTAGCCTGACAAGGAGCATTTTATATTATTCAATTGTATTTATTTTCTGTTTATGCAGCTTTCTTCCAATCTGCACTGCACGAGAGCTTTAATATTTGGCTAAAGTTGGCATACTGTAGATGCACAAAGCAATTTGTCAGTAAGATAAAGCCTAGAAATGATAAATACACATATGTAGCACTTGATCTTGTGCTAAAATGTAAATACATTCTAGATAATAAAGTATCTTACCTAACCTCAAGAAAAAACTGGTACTTATTGTACTTATTAACAAAAGTGGATTGAGTCTCCTTCATTAATCATTTTCTTTTCAGAGAAACCAGTTAAAAAACATGAAGAACCAGTAAAAGAAAAGAAAGGTAACCATAACTGTTAACCTACCTGATATGTTTCAGGACCAGGGGTGGATTGGGTGATCATAAAAGTGGGTAGTTTCCCATGGGTCCGGTCCCATATCACACTCTGCTGGGCCAGTTCAAACTGCCTACCTGGCCAGTCTGCAGCTATGACAATCTGAACTCAGCTCTGATCAGGCAAAGATCTTCTGCACCTGTACAGAAGCTCATTCAGTAGCTAAAGTAATAAGTCAACGGGAGAACTGCTACACATGCCCAGCTGCAGCAGCTCCTCCCTTCGGCCTTTGCAGACCTCATCATGAGTTTCAACTTATGTCAAGGCTCCGCCTCAAGCAGTCAGGACCAGGTGAGCAGAGTTGGACGTGGCTAGCGGTGACTCAAGTACACAACAAATAGGTACAATACAGATAATGCTATGTGAATTTTTAGCTACAGTATATACTGTATCTCTTCTCTTCTTACTCCCATCCATTCTCATTCACCCCATATCTATCTCAAAAGTCCCCTCCCTTCCCTGTAGCTCTGCATCTGCAGAGAACATTTCCAGCTGACTGCATCCATATCACACCAGGTACCTCTGCATACCTCTGCCCTCTCTCCTCCAATACCTCTGATAGAGTTTTAACTTCTATCATTCTATACTGTTTGTGCTGTTCTGTCTAAATGCAATTCTACAGTACAGTACATATATATATATATATATATATTTATTGTTATTATCTTTCTGGGCTAGCACTCTTTCTTAAGAGTTGCATTAAGATGCTGTTTCTCATCCTCAGGCTCACAACAGACCCTATGAATATGCAGAAATTGCGAATAAGGGAGCCCTTTAATTAAAGAAACAGGATGAAAACTTGTAGCTCATAAAAAAGTATTACAGTCTAGGTTTTGTATAAAGTGAGGTTGTTAGCCTATTATCCTTAAGGGAAACCTTTACATCCAGAAAATTTATAGAAAATGGCTGTATATCATATGTAAATTTTATATTAGGATCACCCAAATTAACCTCTATCATCATGTCCAGGAACTGTTGTTTAGTTCCAGTAAAGAGGATGAAGAGGTCATCTATATACCTCGTAAAGAAATTAATATATTTCCGATATTCTTCTTTTTCAAAGAACAGTTTATCCTCTACCTGAAACATAAAGGCATTGGCCAGTGCTGGTGCCACACAACTGCCCATGGCACAACCAAGGACTTGTAGATGTTTTTTATCTTATGCATAGATGCTAATCAGCAACAATACAAAGTTGCCATATATTGTAGCTTGCTACATAATAAATCATATATGTTACAATTAATGAACTACTGAATCCAAACTAGTCAAGTGTGTAACATACAAAGGCAAACCATAAAATATACTAAGCTAGCTACATATTTGCAAAAGAAACATCCAGGAGAATAAAAGAAAATCAGAGTGGGAAACAGAAAAACAAATAAGATAGGAAAAAGGAAAAAAATAGAATTCACAGGACTAAAAGATAAAGATAACACAGTACAAAAGCTAACTGAAAGCGAAATAATTTCATTTGAACTGGGCTTTATTACTAAGAAAACTAAAGAGACCATTAGCCATAATTGGCCAAAGATTCCTGTGTGTTACATTATACCCAAATTACACAAGGACCTGGTTAATCCACCATATCGGCCCATAATAGTGGCCGCAGACTCCTCTGTTATACTGTATCTCAATTCTTAAATTTTTATCTCCAGCCTGTGATACAAGCAGAAAAAACTTTTTTTAAAGATACCACCTCTTTTATTTTAAAAATTCAAGGCCAGCATGGACAGTGTAATGGTTAGCATTACTGCCTTACAGCACTGAGTCCATGGGTTCGATTCCCAACAAGACCCTAACTGTGTGGAGTTTGTATTATATTCTCCCTGTGCTTGCATGGGTTTCCTCCTGGTACTCCCGTTTCCTCCCAACATCTAAAAATATACTATTAGGTTAATTGCCTCCCAAAAAAATTAACCTTAGTGTGAATGTGTGTACATGTGGTAGGGAATATAGATTGTATGCTCCACTGGGGAAGGGATTGATGTGAATGCCCAAATATTATCTCTGTAAAGCGCTGTAAAATATGTCTGCACTATATAATAACTGGTAATAAGTAAATAAATAATAGATCACACATTTATGTGAAAAAACACTGGATGTATACAATTGGTGTAGTAAGCTTATATACAAATAACCTGTATCAAAGAGGGCTGAAGGCTATCAGACAATTGTTAACGAACAATATATATATTACAATGTATAAGAAAAGAAACCAGCACTCTTGGTCTTTAAATTACTCAGCTAACCTGAGTAACTGCTTTCCTAAAAGGGGGGGGGGGCTTGCCCTTTAAATAGGTAGACAACAAGAAAAAATTATGAGAGTGCTGTTCAGTATAGAAAATGTTAATACTAAACAATCAATATTGTGAATGAAACACCTGGGCATAGAATATCACAAAATACACAACAAAAAACACAATAAAATCTATATAAAAAAATTATCTATATCACTTTCAGTCCTGGAGACATGTGATGGATGCAAGCCTTGTTAGCTGATGTGATTTAAATAGGCTAATAGCCACTTGTGGTTTGTTACAAAGTCCCGATTATTAATGTTAGAGAATGGTTGTCCCAATAAATATTGTTGCATTGGTCTCGAAAACCGTCAAGACAAGAATGTCCATTTGTATAAATTATGTAGAGTGCTGCTTACTAGTTGAGGGTGTTGCTGGTGGAGAGCTCTTGTTCAGCCATGCGTCCACAGCCACAATAGGCAGTCCGTAGTCAGGGCATGGTGATGTGAAATCCATAAGCGGCTCTCGCTCTATGTACGTCAGTAAGATATGTTAGTTTAGCACAGCTGGTGCTGAGAAGATGTGTCCAGGGCAGCCATCAGGGTGGACTGTGGGGAATGGAGTCCCGAGCCCCACCCTGGCTCCTACCACCAATACCTGGAAAGCTGCACCAGGCTGCACAACAACAGCAGGCTGGTGAACAGGGAGGACTTCTTAAAACAGGCCTTCCCTGTGTATCAGCTCTCTGTGAATCATTCCTGCAGGTCTGCAATGCTTCACCTGTATGTAACGTCACAATGTGTGACATCACATAGGGGTGGAATGGTGCGGCAGAAACTTTTTTTGGAGGTGGCTGTCTATTTTGTCAGTCCTGGGCCCCACAATTTCTGATGGCAGCCCTGGACGTGTCAGTGCATTCCAGCAGTATAGATGAATATGAAGCTTCTTAATAATCAGGTGCAAGTGCAGCACAGTTCAATAAAAAAGCTCCGGATGGGGTTCTGGTATAGTACATGGCTGAAAGTTTAAAGGGATGCCAATCCAATATGTTTCTCATCCTAACCGGCTGGTCGTTTCTTCAAAGGAAGTGTGTGTGGGCTTCTCTAGCCCAGGGATTTATATTTAACTTTAATTAAGTGAGAGCAAGCATTGTATTAATTAGAACACCTGTAGCTACACATACAATGTGCCTCTAGTAAAATGTACATTCTCAGCGGATATTCATAAAAAATAACATGAAAAACGTACATAATAAACGCTTTTAACATGTGACTATAACATTATTTCTATTACTTGACTAAAATAATTGATCATTGGGATAAAAGGAGCCATTACTTTGTCAAATAGCTCCTAATTGTAAAATATCACTATGTATATGTATATTGTATAGAAAGACAGTTGAGAATTTTACACATAAATAAAAATTAAATATCATTTTATCACAACCTAGAACTACAGTATATAAATTATTCAAAAGTAAAGATGATAATATTACACTACAAAAAATTACTGAAGGATACGGAGAAAAATAAATAGAAACAATTAAACTGAAAAAATATACAAAGGCTTATCTAAATTATCATATCATGTGGTGACACTTGATCTCATCTCTATATCAATGTCTAGATGTACTTATATATCATGTGTATAAATATAATGATCATCCAAAAACGAAAGCACAGATAGGGAATTTAAATAAACAGGGGCATAGAGCTAAAAAAGCATAATCTCTGTATGTATTATGGCATCTATGTATGCCATAATACCATGCCTCCTCCACAGGAACCCCCCCTTTCCCTCCCCCATTTAGGACTGTTTCAGAAATTTATCTGAATGGTTTTCCAGCACAATGCATCCCAGTTAAGGGTAATAGGTTCTAATTCATATATTTGCAAGAACCAATGTCAATAACTTGACATTGCTTAGTTCTCTCTTTATACAGTAGCAGCAGAGATCTGAAATAGTGTCTCTGTTTAAAAGCCATGATGAAAATGTTCCGGACATCCATTGTTAGTGAAAGAACCAAGTAATGCTGATCAGCAATATTCCAGGCTATTTGATTAGAAATCTATATCATAGCACTGTACATTTTCTATATAAGTTATATAAATCAGGATACCTCTGTAATGATACAGACATTGCAGGATGAGAGAGGTAGTTGTTTTCTAATAATTTGCTTGTGCTAATTAGGTTTTGATAATTTAGTGTAAATCACAATTGAAAACAGGTAACCATATAAAACATACCATCTAGCCTGAAGAAAAATTGGTACAAAACTAATAGTGTTTACTGAGTAGTGTGGAATGAGTCTAACTTGTTTGAAATTCTTTTTAGAAAAACTAGTAAAAAAACATGAAGAGACAGTAAAAGAAAAGAAAGGTAACCAAATAATTTAGTTCTCTCTCCTTGGCAGCAGAGATCTATCTGAAACAGTGTCTCTATTTAAAAGCCATGGATACACTGCTATGAACCTCCTTTGATAATGACAGAGTAAAAAGGCCTATAGATGATCAGCAGTGGCTATTTGACCAGGGGCAGATTAAGCCTTGGGGGGGCCTTGGAGTACTTAGGTCAGTGGGGCCCTGGTGGGAAGTGGGTGTATATTAGATTGTGCATACCAACATGACCATTCCAGGAGGGACAAAATGTTCTACCTGGACTTCCCTCTTAATATATGATTGACATCACCTATGTTGAACTATTTAATTGATAAGAAAATTATTTCAACAGAGGTGTTTGCAATCCTATATTAAGAAGGAAGTCCAGGTAGAGAACATTTTGTCCCTCCTGGAATGGGTCATGTTGGGAGGTATGGATTGTGTATATTAAATGTAAACAAGTAGTGTATATTGACAGATGGGGGTACAGTATTCCCTGGTCCCCCACCCTCATCTGGCTATGTGTTTGACCACTTGGACTCTGAAAAATATATGGAACTAAGATGTTCCTACAGATGTATGCAATGTCAGATCATCACAATAAGTCCTTATCATCACAATATGTCCCTTGAACACAACATGGGTGCAATTATTTGTGCCCCCTGATGACACAACTGCAGGATCATGTGCACCATGCAGTCCTATGGATCATGGGTACATATGGAGTCCCTGCACACATTCACTGGCACTGGAATCACAGCAAATAAGCCAAAAATAGTAGCAGTAGAATGTAAGATGACAAGGAACACACCTGTATGTAAAAAATCAATATTATCATACTACTGTATTACAGAGAAAGTAATAGGATTTTTATTGTTATATAAATCAGACAACTTATTCATAGAAACATTTTAACAGTTTGGTGAAAAAGTAGGTCGTTGTTTAGCTGATATGCTGATAGATGCATATGTTGTAATAATTGAATATTATAACAAATTGAAGCTATTAAAACACTTGTACAGTAGCTGGATTTTGGCACATAGCATTAGCATAAAATGTAGATAACACATCTCAAAACATCAATTTCTTTTTTAAACACAGCAGTGAAAAAACACAAGGAGCCAGCAGAACTGAAGACAGGTAACCATATAAAGAATCTCATGTAGCCTTAAGAAAACTTGATATACAACTACAGTATTACTTAAAATATCATGATGATTTAGACCCACTCAATAATAAAATTAGTTTATGGCAGATAAATTAAATGAAGTTCCAAATTTTGTTAACAACACTGATCTCTTAAAGAAAATCTGTGTCCTGGTATTCTGATTTAATTTTTTTTGGCCAGAATAGACTCTAAATATAGCGCATCAGCTTAATCAAGATTATGTTTATGCTATACTTTCTCTTGGGCAGACTTCCTACAGTTCACACCAAAGGTGGTATTCAACTGCCAGATCTAATTTGCAGCATGACAAAAAAATTTTTTTTATCCTGATAGTACTATTCAGCTATGTAATTATAGCCTGTTTTACCCTACGGTAAATGACTCATCTTTAGGCGATAACACACAGGTTCTGGGATAAGTTCCCAGACCTATATGTTATCATGGAAAAACAGGTCTTGAATGGCTGCTTATTTGGGATTCTGCTTCTCGTGCCTGAGGCATGTGAAGCCTATTCTCTGACAATTGCCGGAGTTCAGGGCTACGTGTATAGCCCCCCGGGGGTGCATTCACCATGGTAATTTACTATGGCTAATTGAATACCCCCTCAAGTAAGCTATGAGCTATAGCAGATGTAGGCACAGAGGCATAATGCAATATGTATTTGATAAAATAAATCTTACCATGGGGCATTTCACTTGGGTGATACTTGATTTTGCTAAGTTTAAACATATGAAAGTTCTAGTGTAATATATATATATATATATATATATATATAGATATATATAGATAGTATAATATATACAAATGTTTCCTCCAAATGATGAGAAAACCATAGTCAACTGCAAACAACTACAATTAGACTGACCAATGCAACTTATCAAGTTTAGCTCTGAATAACTTGGTAGAAAATAACAAAAACCACAGTCTAGTACACAAATATACTGACCAGTAGAACTTGTAAAAACATACTGGCTTTAGATTGGCTGGAAAGAGGTGGACTCACAAGTAAGACGGACAGCGTTAACAATTCTTAATCAAAGAGGTTGCTTTACTTCCCCTCAGCAACTAAAAAATGCCACCAGGATACAAGCAGCAAGTCTTTTTTTGTCATAACATGATTACATTTTGAATCATTATGATAAAAAACCTTTTAACAGTTTTTACCCTTTCAATTTTATATGAGTAAAGTAATTTTATAATAAGTTTACTATTAATTCATCACAATTGTCTTTTTTGAATGGGCTATGCAATCTAAATATTTTTTGTTCAAATTTGGTGACAGCAGAGAAAAAACAAGAGTCTGTAGAACCAAAGAAAGGTAGAAAAGTTTGCAAAATACATTATTGGTGACATGAATAAAGTACTATATGTGTAAATTGTAAATACTATAGTAAAGGAGCAGAAACATAAATATTTGCTATGTACAGTCCCATCAGGCTTACTGTGTGGGACATGCCCATTAAATTGGATTAAAAGTAATAGTCATTTAGTGAGCTTTGAGAAAAAGTATAGAATCTTGTTGATGGAAGAATACCCAGAAACATAGATAAAAACATAAGAGATCGTCCAGTGAGGATCATCTATGAGAAAAATGGACAGAGATTTTAGATGATTTCTTGATGCCTAAATTTGATATCTTCACTACCTATATTGAGATTTATGAGATTAAAAGAAAAGAATATGGCTGTTATGTTTTGTATATCTAATTGGATATACTGTATGTGCTGAAAGGGTATCAGTATGAGATCCTGCCACCCGGGAATGCCGAATGTCAGGATCCCAACATCAGCATCCTGAGTGGCAGAATACTGGCAGGGGGTACGAGTGCAACAAAACTCCTTGGTAGCTCGCTGTGCTCGTCACATCGCAGGCTGCTTGCCACAGGTTCTATTCTCCCTCTTTGGGTGTCGTGGACACCCTTAGAGGGGGAATCACCTACCTCGCCGGTATACCAGTGGCAATATGGTGGCCCTGTCAGGATCCTGGTGTTGGTATTGTGACATCCGGGATCCCAAATATCAGTATACTGACTGCATACTGCTAAAAGAGAGCTTGGATATATGTGCTGAAACAGAGCTGATGATGAACCAATACTGTACCACTCAGAATATTGATCATTCCAAAATTCAATTATTGCAAAGTATGTGTATTTAGTAAACTTTATAAATAAAGCAATAAAAATGTTTAAGGTTACATAAATTGATATAGTGTAATTGAGGAGGAAAGCAGAGAGGGAGCCATTATCTAAACTATATGGAGAAAAGTATTTGGCCACACCGGTTTATTTTTCAATTCAGATGTTTTAATCAGATCCATTTGCCTTATTTGTATAAAATCAAGCACCTAGCCATGCAGTCTCCATTTGCAAACATTTATGATAAAAATGGATATTTATGAAGAGCTCAATCAGTTCAAGCATTGTACTGTTATAGGATGCCAACTTTGCAACAGCACCTTTGAGTTGAACTAAAACAGAGATTGTGAGCCATACCTACTTGAACAACATCAGTGCCTGACCTCATAAATGCTCTACAGAATAAATGGGCAAAAATTACCACAGAAACACTGCAAAATCTTGTGAAAAGCCTTCCAAGAAGAGTGGAAGCTGTTATAGCTGCAAAAGGCAGGCCAACGCCATATTAAAGTATATGTATATGAATACGATGTCATTATAGTCTCTGTTAATGTATTTGTCAGGTGTCTGAGTACTTTTGTCTATATCACAGGTTCTCAAACTCGGTCCTCAGGACCCCACACAGTGCATGTTTTGCAGGTCTCCTTACAGAATCACAAGTGAAATAATTAGCTCCACCTGTGGACCTTTTAAAATGTGTCAGTGAATAATGAATACACCTGTGCACTTGCTGGGTTACCTGCAAAACTTGCACTGTGTGGGGTCCTGAGGACCGAGTTTGAGAACCACTGGTCTATATAGTATATATTGTAATGATGAGTAAAAATTTTTATTGTGATACAGATGTGTCCACATACACCTTTCCAATTTCCTGCCATGTATGGCACAACTTGGTATTCCATATACTCCAATATTTAGCCCTGCTTTGGTAATTTTCTCAATTTGCTTTTTTAATATGCTACTTTATACATTCTCATTATGGCAAACAAATTTGTTTTAAATGAATCAACTTGCTACTCGTAGAGAAAAGCTTAGCTGTTCTATGCATGGCATGCCAAATTGAAGAAAATAGAAAATTTATATGTGGACGTCATTTGAAAAATTCTAGCTATCTTACCAAGTGCTACTGAGAGACATTGCAGGTTTTCAGTGTAGCATCTATAGAAGCTGTGAATTTCAACAGATTTACTAATAATTTTCTTTTAGTGACATTATTCAAAAACATAAATAACTATCAGAGCCAAAGATAGAGAAACAGAATAATTTATTTAATCTGAAATGAAATCCTTTTCAATATGCACTGTCAATCAGTCTTTAGCAATTTCTTTTGCAGAAACACAAGTGAAAATACCTGAAGAACCAGCAAAAGAGAAGAAAGGTAAACATATGTAGTATTTTAACTTACCTGAAGTGTTTCAGGACAATTGGCACTAGCTCAAATTCAGCTGAAACCAATGAAAAGGACTTTGGGCAGTAGATGGCTTTCTCTATTGCAGCATAAATCTAAAAAGGGCAACGCTAAATAAAAGTTATACTGGCTCTATGTCAGACCTCCATTTCTACAGAAAGATTCAACAAGCTACAAAGGTGATCAATAAGGTTCCATGATATTTGTGAGTGCTTGGACCCTGATAAAAATTGTATATTTAATTGTAAGTTTTATTTATAAAATAGATCTCCAACATTGCACTATTATTGAGATTGGATTGTTGTTAGTAATTATCTTATAGATATCAGACAACCTCTTCAATATTGTAGACATTGCTTGAGGTTGCTGTGAAATAGGCACATTTTCTTAACTAAAATACTGATTTCAGCATATGCTTATTATAATTGTAGTGACACATTGTAACCATTATAACATTTGTTTTTGAGCTAAACTCATGGCACATAGTATTTATGCTAAAAAGCAAATAGTCCATCACTCACTAGCAATCTGTTTTTTAGATATACTAATTTAAAATCATGAGCAAGCAGAACTAAAGACAGGTAACCATATTGACTGTATTATTTAGATTTAATAAAACATTATACCCAACTCTTGACTGAAATGTCAACATGATTGACACCCACTCATTGACAAATGTATTTTCAGAAAAACAAATGAAAAAACTTGAAGAACCAACAACACCAAGAAAAGGTAACCTAACTCATAAACTTACATTTCATGCTATGGTATAAAGATTGAATAAAGTGAAGATATAAGATAGAAACTGTTCTCTTAATACAAATGTCACCAGGACTTCTGATGCAGTTATGTTTTATTCTTTACAGTACTGCCTTGTGTTACAATATAGCATTTTGTTTACATTGAGAGCTTAAATATAATATGGAACCAGATGCTAATGTGTAATCAAAGCTGCAGCAAAATGTGCATTTGCTTTGCTTTCTGTCAACAGCAAATAACTGATTACAAGATATGTGTCACAACTGAGGGCTGAGGCTGACCTGGGGAAGCCTCAGATGTAGGGGCTGACGTGTAAATGAACCGGGGAGGCAGTATTGGGTTCCTAGACATACAGGAGCTCTAGTACCATTTAACCCAAAGGCGTGACCATGACAACAAAGTTATAAAAAGGTAAAGTCAGTTTTATTGAACACATAGCTTAAGACACCTTGGATATGCAAAACGTCACAGAAGATGTGCAGTGATAAGTTACAGTACAGTTCCCAGAAGCGCAGAGGTAATTAGTGCTGTGGCTTGCAGAACAGAATATTGCAGAGTCCTTGCCAGAACTGGAGATGGTAAGTCCATATGCCACAGCTAACTGCTGAGGAGAGGTATGAACTGGTACTGCCCAGCAGATGGTATACAGAGGCTGGAGCAACATAGATGCACAGAAGTAGATGGTACTTGGTAATTGCAGAGAGTGCCGGATGGAACCGGTATGAATGAAAGGTGTGCAGAACTCACCATTGTAGATTTAGAGTACGATGGTGAGCATCAATGGACGCTGTCGTTGAATGGTAGAATGGTCACTGATGCAGGCAATATAGTGCTAATATACCACTCATTATGTTGAAATAAACTGAAGACACTGTGGAGCACTGCTAGCAGAAAACCAGCGACTCAGGAGCACTGTGGAAAACTAGTAGGCTGTGGTAAGTATGCTTTGGAGTATGGAGAGTGGTGCTGCAGAAAGGAGAAGTTGAAAACGATACCAGGACACCGCTGGAGGCTGGAAGCAGAGCAGGACCAATGTTGGAAGCAGGAAGCCGGTGTCTGATCATAGAGAGTAATCAGGAGCAATGCTGGAACACTGCAGAAGTCAGGCTGCACTGCAGGATGGAAACAGGTGCGGGTCTCTTAGTGGAGCTGAATCACAGGAGCTGGAATACCTGGAGAAACAAGCAATAGAATCCACAAGCATGAGAGACATGTGTATAGGTTAGACAACCAAAGCACTGACGATTATCCACCCAAGGAGCAGGATATTTATACCAGCTGGGAAGCAGGCATTTGGCTGGATAATTAGGCAGAGTCCAGGTTGCAGCAGATAGGTTGTGAAATGACATGTGATGAAGAAAAACATGGCTGCGCCCATGTTTGCATTTGGAGGGAAAGTCTGTTTGTATATTCCATGTGGTAAACAGCAGTAATGGTGGCAGAGACTGCGGAGGGCAGGAGATGCCATTCTTTAAAAGAGTGCAAAAAAACTGTAAGGCTGCCATGACAGTGCTGCGGGATCACAGGGAAGAGACTTGAGGTAAAGATATACAGTGTGCTGCACGCAGACAGTGCAGATGGAGTCCCATTTTGGAATGCCAGGACAGTCTCAGAAGACACTTGGAAGGTAAATAATGATGTCCAATAACCCAGATTGTGACAGCTCCCCTCCTTTAGAGGTGGACCCAGGACACTTCTTATGCTTGCAAGGAAATCTGGTGGGGAAAGCTTGGACCAATTTGGGAGCATGGACATCCGATGCATTGGTCCAAGAATGTTCCTCGGGGCCATAGCCCTTCCAATCAATCAAGTACTGAAGGTGACCGTACCTGAAGCATGAGTCCAGAATCTTGGCGACCTCATACTCAACACCCTATTGAGTCTGTACCTTAGGTGCAATAGGGAGCACAGAATGAAAATGATTCAGGACCACCAGCTTGAGGATAGAGATATGAAATATCCTAGGGATTTTCAGAAATGGAGGCAGCATGAGTTTATAGCAACTGGATTGATGACTTGTTCAACCTGGAAAGGACCGATGTAACGAGAAGCAAACTTAATATTTGGGACTTTCAATTGGAGATTCTTGGTGGCCAGACACACACAATCACCTGGTTTGAGGGCAGGAAGTGCCCCACGCTTCTTGTCCGCAAACTTTTTGTACCTAGAGGAAGCTTTTAGGAGAGCTGCCCGGACATTCTTCCAGATTTGGAGAAACTGTTGTAGAGTGATATCAGCTGCAGGTACCGATGTTGCTGGAAGCGATTGAAACTCTGGAACCTTTGGGTGAAACCTGTAGTTGGAAAAGAATGGTGTGGAAGAAGATGAAGAATGGTACTGTTGTTGTGACAAAATTCGGCCCACGGAAGAAGATGAACCCAGTCATCTTGAGAAGCGGAAATGTTAATTCGGAGGAAGGCCTCCAAGTCCTGATTCACCCTCTCAGTTTGCCCATTTGTTTGGGAGTGATAAGCAGTAGAAAACGTTAGCTTGACTTGAAGTGCCGAACACAGACTTCGCCAGATTTTGGCTACAAACTGGATACCTCTATCGGAGATAATCTCTTCAGGAAGACAATGTAGTCTGAAGATCTCTTTGATGAAGACTTCAGCCAACTTGGCAGCTGATGGAAGACCGGTGAGCAGAATGAAGTGAGCCATCTTGGTGAACCGGTCAACTACCACCCAGATAGTATTGTACTTGTTACACTCAGGAAGGTCTGTAATAAAGTCCATTGATAAAAGGGTCCACGGATGATGAAGGACAGACAGAGGTACCAGATGTCCAGCGGGTGACTGGCGTGGTACCTTGTGCTGGGCACACTTAGGGCAGGATGCAATGAACTCTGCTATGTCCTTCTTCAGGGTCGGCCACCAGTATGATCTGGAAACAAATTCAAAGGTTTTCTGAATACCCACGTGTCCGGCGAAGTGAGAGAAATGTGCCCATTGCCAGAGCTTCCTTCTGAGAGCCGGTTTTACAAGGCTTTTCCCTGGCGGGGACATAGATTCCATCCTCACGGCGGAGAATGCCACTGGATCAATAATGGGATGCTTGCCAATAAATTCAGACTCATTTTCTTGCTCCCAGGAACAGGAAAGAGCATCAGCCTTGCGATTCTGTGACCCTGGACAAAACAGAAGTTTAAAGTCAAACCTGGAGAAGAAGAGTTCCCATCTGGCTTGATGAAGATTGAGGCATTGGGCAGCTTTCAAATACAGGAGGTTCTTGTGGTCTGTCAGAATAGTAATAGTATGAGAAGCTCCCTCCAGTAGATATCTCCATTCTTTTAGAGTGAGTTTGATAGCTAGAAGTTCTTGATCACCAATGGCGTAATTGCGCTCAGCAGGGGAGAACCTCCATGAGAAGAAGCCACAAGGATGTATGTGTCCATCATCGGCTCTTTGAGACAGGACGGCGCCCACTCCAACGGAAGAGGTATCCACCTCCAGGGTGAAAGTCGAGCTGGTATCTGGCTGTTTCAGAACTGGAGCAGAGACAAACTTTTGTTTCAGTAGATAGAAGGCTTGATTAGCTTCTTCTGACCACTTGGAAGGATAGGCACCTTTCCTGATGAGGGCAGTGACAGGCGCCACAATAGTATAAAAGTCCAGAATGAACTTCCTGTAATAATTGGCAAACCCCCGGAATCTCTGAACACCCTTGAGTGTCGTGGGTATCAGCCAATCACGAATAGCCTGGAGTCTCTCAAGATCCATCTCTAGTCCGGAACTGGACACAATGTAACCTAGAAATGGAATAGATTTGACCTCGAAGACACATTTCTCCAACTTACAATAGAGATGGTTGGCACGAAGATGAGACAGGATCTCCTTGACCCAGTAGCGATGTTCCTCTAAATCATTAGCAAAGATGAGAATATCATCGAGGTAGACCACAACATGTCGGTAGAGGATATCTCGAAAATTTAATTCACAAAGTGTTGAAATACCGCTGGAGCGTTGCTGAGTCTGAAAGGCATGATAAGGTATTCATAATATCCGTCACGGGTGTTAAATGCGGTCTTCCACTTATCACCCTTCCAAATCTGGATGAGGTTGTATGCACCCCTCGGTCTGACTTAGAAAAGATGGTGGCTCCACTGACACAGTCAAACAGCTCGGTGATAAGGGGCAGAGGGTACCAATTTTTCACTGTGTTGTCGTTCAACCCACAGTAATCAATACAGGGTCGCAGACCACCGTCTTTCTTGTTCACGAAGAAGAAGCCTGCGCCAGCTGGAGAGGAGAAAGACCAGATAAACCCTTTGGCAAGGTTCTCTTTGATATATTCCTCCATTGAGTGGGTCTCTGGAAGCGACAATGGATACGTGCGTCACCGAGGTGGAGTCTTCCCTGGAATAAGATCATAGATCAATCCCACTCCCTGTGAGGGGGAAGAATATCTGCGGAGGACTTACTATATACATCAGTGAAGTCTCGGTATGGTGAAGGCGGAACATCTGAATACTTGGAAGAAGATGTGCAAACTGGAAGTACCTTTTGAAGACAGGTCTCTGAGCAGGAAGGACTCCATGCCAGGATATACGTAGTTCTCCAATCAATTTGAGGATTATGGAGATGAAGTCATGGAAGGCCTAGAACCACAGTATGCGTGGCTTTTGGAATAACCAGGAATGAGATCAGTTCGGAGTGAAGAGCTCCTACCTTCAGATGGATAGGCAGGGTCTTGAAGACAATGACTGCATTGGAAATGCTTCTGCCATCCACGGCAGTCAAGGGTAGGGACCACCCCTTAACGAATTCCTCAGTCATGAAGTTCCCAGCTGCTCCAGAGTCCAGCAGAGCAATGAGGTTCCTGAAGTACTGAGACACCTGAAGTGAAACTGGAAGATTACAATCACATGAAGATGGAGAGGAGTTCATTTCACATGAAGATGGAGAGGAGTTAATTACTCCTAGCTTGCCCTCTCCTTGACTGGCTAGGATTTGGAGTTTCCCTGACACTTTGGACAAGCGTTGATGACATGAGAAGGAGCAGCACAATATAGACACAGATGTTTGGATAGGCGTCTTCTACGCTCTGAGGGCGACAGACGAGAGTGATTAATCTGCATGGGCTCATCTGTGGGCGGAGATAGCTGATGAGGAAGAGTAGCAGTAGAAGTCTTAGGAAGTGTGGACCTTCCTCTCTCAATCGCCCTTTCGCAGAATTGGAGATCGACTTTGGTGCAGAGAGATATGAGCTCATCAAGTTTTGGAGGTAAGTCTCTAGTAGCAAGCTCATCCTTGATTCGATCGGATAACCCATGCCAGAAGGCTGCATAGAGAGCATCATCATTCCAGGAAAGTTCAGATGCTAGGATATGGAATTGTACCAGATATTGACTGACTGTCCGTGTCACCTGACGTAGCCGGAGGAGATCAGTGGAGGCAGATGTCACACATCCTGGTTCGTCAAAGATGCACCTGAAAGTTGCCACGAAATCCGCATATGAGGAGAGCAGGGCATCAGATTTCTCCCATAGAGGTGATGCCCAATCCAGGGCAGAGCCACTGAGGAGGGAGATGATGTAGGAAACCTTGGTGCAGTCAGTTGGGAAATTGCCAGGCTGTAACTCAAAGTGTATTTCACACTTATTTAGAAAACCACAACAGGCTTTAGGGGAACCATCAAACTTGGCTGGTGTCGGCAAATGGAGACGAGGAGTAGAAACGGGAATTGTGGGTGGGGTTACCACCAGAGGTACTGCAGTCGGAACACTAAATGCCCCTGAACCACGGAGGGTTACTTGGATTCCATCCAGCCAGATGGAAAAGTCCTGGAGATTGTGAATCACTTGACCCTGTGCAGCCTCCTGATGTTCCAAGTGTGCTGCAAGTTGTTGCATTGGGTTAATCGCTTGAGCCTGGTCACCGGCCAGATCCATAAGGTCAGTGCTTACTGTCACAACTGAGGGCTGATGCTGACCTGGGGAAGCCTCAGATGTAGGGGCTGACATGTAAGTGAACCGGGGAGGTAGTATTGGGTTCCTAGACATACAGGAGCTCTAGTACCATTTAACCCGAAGGCGTGACTACGACAACAAAGTTATAAAAAGGTAAAGTCAGTTATATTGAACACACAGCTTAAGACACCTTGGATATGCAAAATGTCACAGAAGATGTGTAGTAGTAAATTACAGTGCAGCTCCCAGAAGCGCAGGGGTAATTAGTGCTGTGGCTTGCAGAACAGAATATTACAGAGTCCTTGCCAGAACTGGAGATAGTAAGTTCGTATGCCACAGCTAACTGCTGATGAGAGGTATGAACTGGTACTGCCCAGCAGATGGAATACAGAGGCTGGAGCAACACAGATGCACAGAAGTAGATGGTACTTGGTAATTGCAGAGAGTGCCGGATGGAACCGGTATGAATGAGAGGTGTGCAGAACTCACCACTGTAGATTTAGAGTCCGATGGTGAGCATCGATGGACACTGTTGTTCAATGGTAGAATGATCACTGATGCAGGCGATATAGGAATACCGCTGATGACATTGAAATAAACTGAAGACATTGTGGAGCACTGCTAGCAGAATACCAGCAACTCAGGAGCACTGTGGAAATCTGGTAGGCTGTGGTAAGTACGCTGTGGAGTATGGAGAGTGGTGCTGCAGAAAGGAGAAGTTGAAAATGATACCAGGACACTGCTGGAGACTGGAAGCGAAGCAGGACCAACGTTGGAAGCAGGAAGCCAGTGTCTGATCGTAGAGAGTAATCAGGAGCATTGCTGGAACACTGCAGAAGTCAGGCTGCAACGCAGGATGGAAAAAGATGCAGGTCTCTTAGTGGAGTTGAATCACAGGAGCTGGAATACCTGGAGATACAAGCAGTAGAATCCACATGCAGGAGAGTCATGTGTATAGGTAAGACAACCAGAGCACTGACGATTATCCAGCCCAGGAGCAGGATATTTATACCAGCTGGGAAGCAGGCATTGGCTGGATAATTAGGTAAAGTACAGATACAGCGGGTAGGTTGTGAAATTACATGTTATTAGGAAAAACATGGCTGCGCCCATGTTTGCATTTGTAGGGAAAGTCTGTTTGTATATTCCATGTGGTAAACAGCAGTAATGGCGGTGGAGGCCGCAGAGGGCAGGAGACGCTATTCATTAAAACAGTGCAACTAAACTGTAAGGCTGCCATGACAGCGCTGCGGGATCACAGGGAAGAGACTTGAGGTAAAGATGTACAGTGCAGATGGAATCCCATTTTAGAACACCAGGCCAGACTCAGGAGACACGTGGAAGGTAAATTATGATGTCCAATAATCCGGATAGTGACAATATGTACATAGAGCAATATGTTAAATACCCATGTTCTTTATTTGTTTTAATATGATTATATTTTGTATTGTTATGATACACAAACTTGTAAAAGTTGTTTTTCATTTTAATATTTAAATATTTGAATAAATTATTTGTTACATACAATCCTCAGATTTAGGTCCTAATTCAGACCTGATCGCTGGGCTGCGTTTTCATACAGTGGGAAATCAGGTCTAAACTGCGCATGCGTATGCACTGCTATGTGCAGGGCCATCGCACAGGTACAAAGCGGATCGCTGCTCATCGATAGGTTTGTGCAAAGAATCCATTTGAACTGGCGTTCGAAAGGAGATTGACAGGAAGAAGCCATTTGTGGGTGG
Organism: Pseudophryne corroboree; assembly: GCF_028390025.1. Classification (NCBI taxonomy): domain Eukaryota; kingdom Metazoa; phylum Chordata; class Amphibia; order Anura; family Myobatrachidae; genus Pseudophryne; species Pseudophryne corroboree. The sequence continues at coordinate 524,362,172 of NC_086447.1, read as the reverse complement.
CAATTGACCGTTTTCTGTGAGTGTTTTGAAAAACGCAGGCGTGTCCAAGCATTTGCAGGGCATGTGTCTGACTTCAATGTTGGTCCTGAACAGGCTGAAGTGATCGCAGCGGCTGAGTAAGTCCTGGGCTACTCAGAGACTGCCATAGGCGTGCGCAGCTAATTTTATTAGGGGGTGCACCGCCAGACGGGCATGTCTAGCACTGCCTTTTGGGTGTGTCTAACACCCCCCAGGAACATGTCAAGCACTATATTACATTCTCTCAGTAAAATCACATGGCTTAATCTAATTTCTCCCTAGTTCCTAATAATACTGTACAAGTAGATATAATACACACCAGTGTAATAAAATGAAACATTATGCTGTGACCACCAGCCGGTACTGACCGTCTGCTACGGCATAACCCTGAGTTCTATTGCTTATGCTTCCCCAACCTATCCGTGACCCAGTGGCGGAACTAGGGAGTGGTGGGCCTAATTGCATATGCAATCCTCCTCACCCCACACACACCCCACCGCTTGCCTCCCCCCCTCTTCCAGCACCTACACCCTGATTTTGAGCAGGCCACTCTGAAAAGTACGGGAGATTTAAGGGGCCAAACATTTAAGTTTTACCATAACATAAGTTTAAAATTTACACATGTGCCCTCATAGCCACATTTGCCTCTGCCATTAGACCCCTTCTCTGCAGGACACGAGCATTTGTCACATACATCCCCATGCTCTCCAGCTACTGACAGTAGTGCCCCTTATTCACGTTATGCCACACAGAATGAGTCAAAATGCATATTCTGCCTCACAGTATGAGCCGAAATTCACGTTATGTCACACAGTATAAGCCACATTCATGTTACATCATGTTCCGCCACACAGCATGTGCATAAGGTAACTTATTACAAATTCACCACTGGTGGTATAGGTATGACAGCAAGGACAAAAATATTTTCAATGCTGATGTCATATCCATATTGTATTATTATCTTTGCACATTTTTCATGCGATCTCCAATACTGCATGTTTGATCACTGCAAAGAAAATTTATAGATTTGGCCATATGACTGTGGCTATGTCGATTCCAACCCCCCCCCCCCCCAAACACACACACACCTGTCACTTACGCTGATGTATGATGCTGTGCCGGTCCTCCTGCCGGGCACACAGTCCAGGATAAAAAGCCCCAACTGCTGCAACCTCTCCCAGAGACCCATTCTTCCCCAGCAAACCCCTCCCCAGCAACCCAGTCACCTGCTGGTGTGATGAATGGTGCCGCCGGCACATATGACCTGGCTGGCTGCAGCAGAACTGTCTGCTCTGCTGCCTGCAGACACCTGCCCTGCACCCCCCCCCCCCCTTTTCCCTCCTTCCCCCTTGGGCAGCTGGTAGAGGCGACTGGCTGATGCTGTAGATATAGATAGAATTTTTCCTGTTACCGGCCCTGGTCCCTGCCCTCCCCCAGAGGAATGCTGCCTGTGGTGTGGCGGCACATGAAGACTGAGTCTGTGAGTGCTGCGGTAGGAAAGCGCAGGTGGGTGGGAGGAAAGCGTGGGCAGACATCATCACGTCACATCGCAAGATAACTTCAGCCACCCCCGTGAGGCCGTCGACCAGTAAAGGGCACTCACTCAGCATCAGGGGCGGATTGGGATGGCAAACCAGCCTGGGAAATGTCTAGATGCATCCCTAACGGAGGCGGTGTCTTTTGAATGAGTGTAGTCTGTTGAGGGGGTGGGATAGTAACCTCGTCATAGAGCATGATTCTAAAACTTGGCCTTCCTTCCATCTTTTGCTGCAGTTGCGCTTGAAACACTTATGTTGCTGCTGCTACAAAGTCCTTCCCTGGTGTACATCCATGGGAATGTGCAAGGGTGAAAACCCCCACTGTCATTGTCTATAGATGCAGAAATCATACTTTATGGGTTATTAGACGCCACTATCGGTTGCACCACTGACATTTGCATCAGCCCTACGCTAGAAAAGGTAAAAACTGGCATATCAGGGATAAACAAAATGGAGTTGTAGCACTTTCTCCTAAGGGCTAAAACACACTACCCGGTTTTTGCCGGCCGGGAAAAAGCCAGACGGCTTTTTCCCGTGCCGGCATTGTAGTTAACAGTGTGAGGGCTAGGGTCCCTTCACACTGCACGGCCCCGGCCCGGCTGCCGGGTTGCAGCCGGGTCTCACCACTGGAAGGTCCGGCGGCCGCCGGGCCGTCTTTGCAGCCAGTGAACCGTGTGTGTGAAGGGGAGCTTTCACACACAACGGTTTTTTCTCAAGCCTGGTCTGATGCTGCGCATGCGCACAGCATTACACACGGCTCAAAGCCGTCCTGTGTGCGAGACTCTGCCGGTTTCTCCCGGATGGCAAAAAGCCGGACAAAGTTTGTCCGGATTTTTGCCATCCGGGAGAAACCGGCCAGTGTGTTACAGCCCTAATAGGCTTGTTTGCACATGATATGCCAGTTTTTACCTTTTCTGATGTACGTGTCACTTATACTAAGTAAACCATTAAGCTTTTTACATACTACTACAGTACTGTACCCGTGCCCACTATTTCGTTTGTTTTTGTGCCCCCCTCCCTACACTAAATGTCACCCCAGTACACACAGTGCCCCACATATTACAGTCCAGTACACACAGCCCCCTCCCTCATATTACCCCCCAGTTAACAAAGCCACCCACATGTTACAGTCCAACATACACAGCCCCTCATTACCCTCTTGTCCTCACAGTGCTCCAATATTAACCCCCCCCAAGTATACACAGTGCCCTGATATTAAAATCCAGTATACACAGTTCTACCATATTATCCACCAGTAAACACAGCCTCCCCCCATATTAAAATCCAGTGTATAGCTAGCACTCCATGGTACCTACCTTTCTTGGATTTTCTTATAGAGAGCAGCTGCAGAGAGGAAGTCAGGACAGCGTGGAGAAGGGGGGCAGGCAATACAGTGACAGGCAACCGGCAAGGAGCAGACAGAAGAGGGCTGGGCTGATACATGCAGCCCACTCTGAGCACCGTGATAGGCTTGCTGGTCCCTGGGGAGGGGGCCACTGGCCAGCCACTGTGAATGTGAAGGTGCCGTGGCTGCAGTGCCGGCTGAGTAGCATCATCATCAGTTTCCTAGCGGCACAGCTGTTGACAGATCAGCTGTACCGTTGGTTATTCCGCCCGGCAATTAGCTTCAGAGCATGTACCGAAGCTGTGAATGCTGCCCGATAGGAGCTAAGCTCCGTTCGCGGCAGCATGTGTCTGAGTGGTGAGCCCGCGCGGCGGTGAGAGTGGGGGATGGCTGAACACTGCCCAGCTTGGCCGACTGTCCCAGGATCCCGCCAGGCTAATCTGACCCTGCTCAGCATATTGTATTATCAGCAGGCGGCGGGTGCCGGGCGCAGCGGTGAGGGGAGGCACAGGAATTAGCTGCAAGCTGCCGCTGGGCTCCGATCACTGCTCAGCGATCACTGTGCAGCAGGCAGCAAGCATGGCATGTGGGGGGTGCCGGACATTAGAGGGTGCCTGTGCGCACCAGGCACCCCCCGTGCGCACGCCTATGGAGACTGCACAGAATCTGTTTGTACAGCTCTGCTACACATGTGTTTGCACATTTCAAAGCAAAAATACACTCCTCTATGGTCGGCGACTATGCAAACGTAGGATTGCAAAAATAACACCTAGCAAGCGAACCGGTCTGAATTAGGCCCTTAATTAAAAGTGTCTATTTTTACATGGACTATGCCATTTATATAATAAGATTTTTAAAATTAAGAAACACCAAAGAAAAAAAAAAGACAGAGTCTGTAGAAACAAAGAAAGGTTAAAACATGGTTTGAAAAATATATCATTGACTACATGGATAATGGGCAACATGTGTTAACGGTGAATACTGTGGTAATGCAGCAGATATTTATACATCCACTATGTATAGTCTTAGCAGCTTTACCAATAGTGCAGGACATGCCCACTGGTAGGTACAGTATAAGAAATGAAACAGGGCAAGGAGGGAATAGTTATATAGTGGGATATGATAAAAAGTATGAAAGCTTCATGTTGTAAGAAAACTGAGGGAAGCATGAGATACAGTATGAGATAGTCCTAGAGCACAGGTTCTCAAACTCGGTCCTCAGGACCCCACACAGTGCATGTTTTGCAGGTCTCCTCACAGAATTGCAAGTTAAATAATTAGCTCCACCTGTGGATCTTTTAAAATGTGTCAGGGAGTAATTAATACACCTGTGCACCTGCTGGGATACCTGCAAAACATGCACTGTGTGGGGTCCTGAGGACCGAGTTTGAGAACCCCTGTCCTAGAGCATCAAATGTGACAAATTGATACAGATTTTATATATCTTCACTACGTATTTTGAGTTTTAGGAGATTGAATGTAGGGTGTGCAGTGTTTGCATACACTTTAAACCATAAGATGGCTATTATGTTTTGGTATATGTAATTGGATATATGTGCTAAAAGAGAGCTGATGGTGGTCCAATGCTGTATCATTCAGAATAAATATGGATCATTAGAAAATGTAATTACTGCAATTGCATGTGGATTTAGTAAACTTTATGAATAAAGCAATAAAAAATGTTTAAGGTTACAAAAATTTATAAAGTGTAGTTGAGGAGGCAAGCAGGGATGGAGCAATTACCCATGTTTAGGTGATCTGTAAAAAAGGTAATTGTAATAATTCAGTAATTTGAAAAATTCTAGCTATTGTAACAAGTGCTTTTGAAAGACATTGTAGGTTACCAATTTAGCATTTATAGAAGCTAAGGATTGCTACTTATTCACTAGCAATTTTCAGTTTGTGACAGTATTCAAAAAGATGAAGAAACTTCAGAGCCAAAGATAGAGAAAAAAATATTTTATATAATCTAAAATGAAATCCTTTTTGTAGAAATTGTTCAATATGCACTGTCATTCAATCTTTAGCAAATTATTTTGCAGAGACACAAGTGAAAAAAGCTGAAGAACCAGCAAAAGAGAAGAAAGGTAAACATATGCAGTATTTTAACTTTCTTGAAATTTTTCAGGACAATTGACTCTAGCTCAAATTTATCTGGAACCGGTAATAGGGACTTTGGGCAGTAGATGGCATACACTGTTACAGCACAAATCTAAAAAGGGCAATTCTAATTAAAAACCATACTGACTCTATGTCAGACCTCCATTGCTACAGAAAGAGTTAATGGTGTATAACGATGATCAATAAAGTTCCTTGTTATTTGTGAGAGCTTGAACCCTGAAAAACAAATTGAATTGTAATTATTTTATAAATGAAACCTCCACTGTGGCACAATTATTGAGAGTCATTTGTTGTTAAGTAGTTATCTTATAGAAATCATACAACCTCTTCAATATTATAGACATTGTGATTGGTGTAAAAAAAAGCAATTTACTTTACTTATATGCTAATTAGAATAATTAAATGTAGTGACATATTGTAGCAATTACACAATTTATTTTTGACCTACACTCATGGCACATAGCATTTATACTAAAAGACAGATAGTCCATCACTCACTAGTTATCTCTTTTTTAGATTCTATACACTAGTGAAAAAACATGAGGAGCCAGCAGAAATAAAGACATGTAACCATATAAATGGGAAGCGATTAAAGTACTGATAGTTGGGATCCTGGCAGTCACAATGCAGATGCTGGAATTCTGACTAGCATTTAAATGGCACCGTCATAATACTGCTGCCATAGTCTATTCTCTGTGGGTGTCCATGACACCAATGTGGTAAGGGCAGTGAGCCACCGTGCACATAGTGTGGTGAGTGCAGAGAGCCCGCAACAGGGTTTCTATTGCTTGCCCCACTGGCATTACAACAGACAGGATCCCGCTGATAGGAACATGACAGCCGTGATCGAGTCCACCCGCATTGCATACTGATCCCATATAAGTATCTTATTTTGACTGGAGAAGAATGATAACCAACTATTAAATAAAATGTCATAATGATTGACACCCATTCATTGACAAATTTATTTACAGAAAAACGAGTGAAAAAACTTGAAGAACCAATAAAACCAAAAAAAGGTTAAACAAATTCATAAACTTACATGTCATGCGTAAAGTTAAGATTTAAGTTAAAACATTGATTCCTTAACAAAATATGTTACTAGGTCCTCTAATGCAGTTATGTTCTATTCTTTACAGTACTGCCTCTTGTTACAATATAGCTCCTCCTTTCCAAAATAGCCTTTGCTAATACAGAACATTTTCCTTCCATTATTATTTTTACCTATGCTTGTGAAGTTTATTTACATTTTTTGTTTATGTGCTATGCTCTATCCTGATCACCATTACTTCAGTTCCCTTTAATTAAACTTGTTTTTTTAGAGTACATTGACATAATAATATAATATATATTCAAGGACAAAAATCTTTTCAAATAACTTTGCCTAAGGTCTTACTCAAGACTTGTATAGCATATGGGTGCCATCTGGTTTGCCAAGCATAACCAATAATTTAACTAAGAAGCCTTTTGTGGAATGAAAGTTGATAAACACAATAAATATTTGCAATGATTCTGCACACTGTATGCTGATAGAAAAAAAGAGAAAACCATAGTCCAGTACACATTAAGAATGACCAATAGAACTTGTGCCAATGGCCTGGCTGTAGATTTGTAAGGAAGAAGTGTTCTCAAATATAAGTTAATCAGAGTTCCTTATGTTTAATCACAGAGGACGCAAACTGTGCATTCCCTTTACTTTCTCTAAACCGCTAATAACTGGCTACAAAATACATACAGCAATTTATTCCATTGTATGGGCTTTTTTGTCTTAATAAGTTTAAATATTGGATCGTTATGATACATTACCTTTTAACAGATTTTTTTCCTTTCAGTTTAATATCTAAAAAATGTAAATGAATGTACTGATTTTAACATACATTCCTCAAATTTTATTAACATTATCTATTTCAAATTTAGAAAAACCAGAGAAAAAGCAAGAAAAAGAGTCTTTAGAAAAAAAGAAAGGTAAAAACATAGTTTGAAAAATTCATCATTGGCTAAATGGATAATGGGCTATATGTGTTAATGGTAAATACTGTAATAATAAAGCAGATACTTATAGATTCACTATTTATAGTCCTAGCAGCTTTACCATTAGTGTAGGACATGCCCACTGGGGGGTATGAGAAAATAAACTGGGCAAGGAGGGAATCGTCATTTAGTGGAATATGAGAAAAAGTAAGGAAAATTGATGTTGTAAGAAGACTGAGAGGAGCATGGATAGGTACAAATTGGATAGTTCTTGAGCATAATATGTGACAAATTTATATAGATTGTATTACTGTAGCTGTATTATTGTCAACATACGATAGCTTCACTACCTAATGAAATTGTAAAATATTAAAAGAAGGTTGTACAGTGTTTCAATACACTTTAAACCATAAGATAGCTATTATGTTTTGGGATCTGTAATTGGAGATATGTGCTGAAAGAGAGCTAATGGTGGTCTAATACTCTACCATTCAGAATAAATATGGAGCATACCAAATGCAATTACTGAAAAGCATGTGGATTTAGTAAATTTTAGGAATACAGAAATAAAAGATGTTTAAGTAAAAATACTGTAAATTGATAAAGTGTAGTTGAGTAGGTAAGAATAGATAAATCCATTATCTATGTTAAAATCATGTGTGAAAAGGGTAATTGTGATAATTTCAATAATTTAAAACATTCTAGCTATTGTACCAAGTGCTACTGAGAGACATTGTAATAATTTGTAAGAATTTAATCTAGCATTTATAGAAGCTGTGGATTGGCAATTATTCACAAGCAATATTCATTTTGTGACACTATTCAAAAAAATTAAGAAACTTCAGAGCCAAATATAGTGTTTCAGGACAATTGACTCTAGCTCAAATTTATCTGGAACCAGTGATAAGGACTTTGGGTAGTAGATGGCTTAATTTGTTGCAGCACAAATCTAAAAAGGGCAACTCTAATTTGAAAACCATACTGACTATGTCAGACCTCCATTGCTACAGATTATTCAATGAGGTATAAAGATGATCAATAAAGTTCCTTGTTATTTTTGAGAGCTTGGACCCTGAGAAACAAATTGAATTGTAATTATTTTATAAATGAAATCTCAACTATGACACTATTATTGATAGGGATTTGTTGTTACATAGTTATCTTATAGAAATCATACAACCTCTTCACTATTATAGACATTGATTGTGATTGGTGTAGAAAAAAAGCTATTTTCTTGACTGATATGTTAATTTGAGCATATGCTTATAATAATTAATTATAGTGACCCATTGAAGCCAATACAGCACTTATTTTTGAGCAAAACTCATGGCACATAGCATTTATGCTAAAAGGCAGATACAGTAATCCATCCCTCACTAGTCATCTCTTTTTTAGATACACCAGTGAAAAAACATGAGGAGGTAGCAGAACTAAAGTCAGGTAACCATAAAAGGATCTAATCTAGATGAGAAAAAAACAATACTATTAACTAAAATGTTATGATTCTTGAGGCCCAATCATTGGCAAATTTATTTTCAGAAAAACAAGTGAATAAACTTGAAGAACCAACAAAACCAAAGAAAGGTAATCTAATTCTTCATAACCTTACATATCATGCTTATGGTAGAAAAATTAAAATTGTGAAGATTTAAGTTAAAAACTTTGATTCCTTAAGATAAATATATCACCAGGTCCTTTAATGCAATTATGTGTTATTCTTTACAGAGGTGCCTCTTGTTACAATATAGCCCCTCCTTTACAAAATAGCCTTTATTAATAAAGATCATTTTTCTCCCATGATTCATTTCACCTGTTTCATGATGATTGACACCCATTCATTGACAATTTTTTTAAAGTGAAAAAACTTGAAGAATCAACAAAACCAAAGAAAGGTAACCAAATGCATTACCTTACATGTCATGCTTAAAGTTAAGATTTAAGTTAGAAACATTGATTCCTTAAAATAAATATGTAATCAGGTCCTCCAATGTATTTATATTTTATTCTTTACAGTACTCCCTCTTTTTACAATAGAACACCTCCTTTACAAAATAGCATTTGCTAATTCAGAACATTTTTCTCCCTTGACTATTTTTACCTGTGCTAGTGAAATTTATTTTAAGTTTTTTGTTTATGTGCTATGCTCTATCTTGAACACCATTTTTTCAGTTCCCTCCAATTACACTTGGTGTTTTAGAGGACATTAAAATAGATGCACTATACAATAAATAGTCAAGGACAAAAATCTTTTTATATAACTTAGACTAAGGTCTTCCTCAAGACTTGCACAGCAAGACTTGATTGGAGTAGAAAAAAAGTAATTTTCTTGACTGATATTCTGATCTGAGCATATACTTACTACATTGTATTCATAACACCATTTATTTTTTAGCTATACTCATGGCACATAGCATTTATGATAAAAGGCAGATAGATAATCACTCACTAGTCATCTCTTTTTTTAGATACGCTAGTGCAAAAACATGAGGAGGCAGCAGAACTAAAGACAGATAACCATATAAAGTATCTTATCGTGAAGATAAAGAATGATATCCAACTATTACCTAGAATGTTATGATGTTTGAGACCTACTCATTGACAAATTTATTTTCAGAAAAACAAGTGAAAAAACTTGAAGAACCAACAAAACCAAAGAAAGGTAACTGAATTCATAACCTTACATATCAGGCTAATAGTAGAAAAAGTCAAATTGTGAAGATTTAAGTTGAAAACTTTGATTCCTTAAAATAAATTTATCAACAGGTCCTTTAATGCAATTATGTGGTATTCTTTACAAAGTTGACTCTTGTTACAATATAGCCCCTCCTTTACAAAATAGCCTTTGCTAATAAAGAACATTTATCTCACATGATTAATTTCACCTGTACTAGTTAAGTTTATTCAAGTTTTTTGTTTATGTGCTATGCTCTATCCTGATCACCATTACTTCTGTTCTCTCCAACTAAACTTGGTGTTTCAGAGGACATTTACATAGATACATAACACAATATATAGACATGTACAAACATTTTTCAAATGACTTGGACTAAGGTCTTCCTCAAGACTTGCACAGCATATGGGTACCATATGGTTAGCTGAGATTAGGCAATCATTTAACTAAAAAAGCTTTTTTGTGGAATGAAAATTCATAAACACAATAAATATTTGAGTAAATATTTGCAAATGATTCTGCATACTGTATGCTGAGAGAAAAATGTGAAAATTGTAGTCCAGTACACATTAAGAATAACCAGCAGAACATGTCCAAATGGCCTTGCTGTAGATTAAATAGGAAGAAGTGGTATCAAATATAAGATAGACAGAGGGGGTCTTTCCAACCTCATTGCACGCTACAGTTTTTCGCAGCACAGCGATCAGGTCACTACTGCGCATGCATATGCACCGCAATGCACAGGCATGTCGTACAGGTACAAAGTGGATCGTTGCTGTGCGATGGATTTAATGAAGAATCCATTTGCACAGCCGATCACAAGGAGATTGACAGGAAGAGGGCATTTGTGGGTGTCAACTGACTATTTTCTGGTCGTGTTTGGAAAAATGCAGGCGTATCCAAGCATTTGCAGGGTGGGTGTCTAATGTCAATTCCGGGACTGGACAGGCTGAAGTGATCGCAAGGGCTGAGTAAGTTCTGAGCTACTCAGAAACTGCACAAACTATTTTTGTAATGCTCGGCTGCACATACGACTGCATCCTTGCACTGCAAATATACTCTCTCCAGTGAGAGGCGACTATGCGTTTGCACGCTGCAAAAAGTAGCTAGCGAGTGATCAACTCAGAATAACCCCGAGTTGCTTATGTTAAATCAAACAGTCTGCAAACTGTGCAGTCCCTTTACTTTCTTTCTACAGCTAATTATGTACTACACAATACATACAGAAATTTCATTGAGTTGATGGTATTTTTTGTGTTAATATGATTATATTTTGGATTGTTATGATGCATAACCTTTTAAAAGATTTTTTTCTTTTCAGTTTAATTTCTAAATATATAAATGTACTGATTATAAAATGCATTCCACAGATTTCATCAACATTATCTATTTTTGAAAGGGCTATGCCATTATAATTTTCAAATGTAGAAACACCAGAGAAAAAGCAAGAAAAAGAGACTGTAGAAACAAAGAAAGATAAAAACATAGATAGTTTGAAAATATGCATCATTGGCTAAATGGATAATGGGCTACATGTGTTAATAGTGAATTCTGTGGTAATACAGGAGATACTTAAAGATCCAATATGTATAATCAAAACAGTTTTACCATTAGTGTAGGACAAGTCCACTGGGGGGCAAAGAAAAATAAAACTGGGCAGGTACGGAATAGTCATTTAGTTGTACATGAGAAATGGCACAGAAGTTTCATGTTGTAAGAAGACTGAGAAGAGCATGGATAGGGACATATAACATAGTCAAGAGCATCATATGTTACAAATTGATATAGATTTTTATTACTGTTGCTGTATTGTTCTCTACATATAATATCTTCACTACCTATTTTGAGTTTTAAAAAGTTGAAAGAAGGGTGTGCAGTGTTTGAATACACTTTAAACTATAAGAATGACTGTTATGTTTTGGTATATGTAATTAGACATATGTGCTTAAAGAGATCTGATGGTGGTCCAAAACTGTACCATTCAGAATAAATATGGAACATTCCAAATTCAATTACTGCAATGTACAGTATGTGGATTTAGTATACTTTATGAATAAAGCAATGAAAAATGTTTAAGGTTTCATAAACTGATAAAGTGTAGTTGAGGAGACAAGCAGAGATGGAGCCATTATCTATACTGTGATGACCAGTAAAAAGGCATTTGTGATAATTCAGTCATTTGAAACATTCTAGATATTGTAAAAAGTGCTTTTGAGAGACATTTTAGGTTATCAACCTAGCATTTATAGAAGCTGTGGATTGCCACTTATTCACTAGCAATTTTCATTTCGTGACAGTATTCAAAAATATGAAGAAACTTCAGAGCCAAAGATAGAGAAAAAAAATATTTTATTTAACCTAAAATGAAATCCTTTTTGTAGAAAATTTTCAATATGCACTGTCACTCAATTGTTAACAATTTCTTTTGCAGAGACACAAGTGAAAAAAGCTGAAGAACCAGCAAAAGAGAAGAAAGGTAAACATATGCAGTATTTTAACTTTCCTGAAGTGTTTCAGTACAATTTACTCTAGCTCAAATTTATCTGGAACCAGTGATAGGGACTTTGGGCCGTAGATGGCTTTCACTGTTACAGCACAAATCTAAAAAGCGCAATTCTAATTAAAAACCATACTGACTCTCTGTCAGACCTCCATTGCTACAGGTGAGTCAATGAGGTATAAAGATGATCAATAAAGTTCCTTATTATTTGTGAGAGCTTGGACACTGTGAAACAAATTTAAATAGTAATTATTTTATAAATGAAATCTCCACTATGGCACTATCATTGAGAGGGATTTGTTGTTAAGTAGTTATCTTATAGAAATCATAAAACCTCTTCACTATTATTTTCATTGATTGTGATTGGTGTAGAAAAAAGCTATTTTCTAGACTGATATACTAATTTGAGCATATGCTTATAATAATTAATTATAGTGACCCATTGAAGCCGATACAGCACTTCTTTTTCACCTAAACTCATGGCACATAGCATTTATGCTAAAAGACAGATAGTCCATCACTCACTAGTCATCTCTTTTTTTAGACTTACTAGTGAAAAAACATGAGGAGCCAGCAGAACTAAAGACTGGTAACCATATAAAGTATCTTATCTAGATGAGAGAAAACAATACCCTACTATTAACTAAAATATTATGATGCTTGAGGCCCACTCATTGACAAATTTTTGTTTTCAGAAAAACAAGTGAAAAAACTTGAAGAACCAACAAAACCAAAGAAAGGTAACCTAATTCATAACCTTACATGTCATGCTTATGGTAGAAAAATTCAAATTGTGAAGAATTAAGTCAAAAACTTTGATTCATTAAAATAAATATATCACCATGTCCTTTAATGCGATTATGTGTTATTCTTTACAGTAGTGCCTCTTGTTAAAATATAGCCCCTTCTTTACAAAATAGCCTTTGCTAATTAAGAACATTTTCCTCACGTGATTAATTTCACCTGTACTAGTGAAGTTTATTCAAGTTTTTGTTTATGTGCTATGCTCTATCCTGATCACCATTACTTCTGTTCTCTCCAATTAAACTTGGTATTACAGAGGACATTGACATAGATGCATAATACAATATATAGTCAAGGATAAAAATATTTTCATCTGACTTGGACTAAGGTCTTCCTCAATACTTTCACAGTATATGGGGGCCATCTGGTTTGCCAAGATTAGGCAATCATTTAACTAAAAATTCTCTATTGTAGACTTTAAATTCATAAACACAATAAATATTTTAGTAAATATTTGCAAATGATTCTCCTTACTGTATGCTGAGAGAAATAATTGGAAAATAAAATCATAGTCCATTACACATTAAGAATAACCAGTAGAATTTGCCCAAATAACCCGGCTGTAGAATCTTTAGGAAGAAGTAGTCTCAAATATAAGATGGACAGAGTTGGCTATGTTTAATCAAAGAGGCTGTAAAGTGTGCAGTCCCTTTACTTTCTTTCTACAGCTAATAATAGACTACACAATACATACAGAAATTTGATTGATTTGATTTTCTTTGTTTGTCTTAAAATGATTATATTTTGGATTGTTATGATACATAACATTTTAACAGATTTTTTTCCTTTCGGTTTAATATCTAAATATATAAATAAACTGATTTTATAATACATTCCTGAGATTTCCTCAACATTATCTATTTTGCATGATCTATGCCAGTTATATAATAATATTTTTCAAATTTAGAAACACCAGAGAAAAAGCAAGAAAAAGAGTCTGTAGAAACAAAGAAAGGTAAAAACATAGTTTGAAAAAGTACATCATTGGCTTAATGGATAATGGGCTACACGCATTAATGGTGAATACTGTGGTAATACAGGAGATACTTAAATATCCAATATGTATAATCGAAACAGGTTTACCATTAGTGTAGGACATGCCTACTGGGGGCTATGAAAAATAAAACTGGGCAGGTAGTGAATAGTCGTTTAGTTGTACATGAGAAAAGGTACAGACATTTCATGTTGTAAGAAGACTGAGAAGAGAATGGATAGGGACATATAAGATAGTCCAGTGCATCATATGTGACAAATTGATATAGATTTTTAGTACTGTTGCTGTATTGTTGTCTACATATATTATCTTCACTACCTATTTTGAGTTTTAACAAATTGAAAGAAGGGTGTGCGGTGTTTGAATACACTTAAACCATAAGATGGCTGTTATGTTTTGGTATATGTAATTGGACATATGTGCTGAAATAGATCTGATGGTCGTCCAATACTGTACCATTCAGAATAAATATGGAACATTCCAAATTCAATTACTGCAATGTATGTGGATTTAATACACTTTATGAATAAAGCAATGAAAAATGTTTAAGGTTGCATAAACTGATAAAGTGTAGTTGAGGAGGCAAGCAGAGATGGAGCCATTATCTATACTGTGATGACCAGTAAAAAAGGTGATTGTGATAATTCAGCCATTTGAAACATTCTAGCTATTGTAACAAGTGCTTTTAAGAGACATTTTAGGTTATCAATCTAGCATTTATAGAAGATGTGGATTACCACTTATTCACTAGCAATTTTCATTTTGTGACACTATTCAAAAACATGAAGAAACGTCAGAGCCAAAGATAGAGAAACGAAATATTTTATTTAATCTAAAATGAAATCCTTTTTGTAGAAAATTTTCAATATGCACTGTCACTCAATCGTTAACAATTTATTTTGCAGAGACACAAGTGACAAAAGCTAAAGAACCAGCAAAAGAGAAGAAAGGTAAACATATTCAGTATTTTAACTTTCGTGAAGTGTTTCAGGACAATTCACTGTAGCTCAAATTTATCTGGAACCAGTGATAGGGACTTTGGGCAAATATGGCTTTCACTGTTACAGAACAAATCCAAAAATGGAAATTCTAATTAAAAACCATACTGACTCTATGTCAGACCTCCATTGCTAAAGAATGAGTCAAAAAGGTATAAAGATGATCAATAAAATTACTTGTTATTTGTGAGAGCTTGGACCCTGAGAAACACATTTAAATTGTAATTATTTTATAAATAAAATGTCCTTTATGGCACTATTATTGAGAGTGATTTGTTGTTAAGTAGTTATCTTATAGAAATCATACAACCTCTACAGTATTATAGACATTGATTGTGATTGGTGTAGAAAAAAGGAATTTTCTTGGCTGATATGCTAATTTGAGCATATGCTCATAATAATTAATTATAGTGACCCATTGAAGCCAATACAGCACTTATGTTTGAGCTAAACTCATGGCACATAACATTTATGCGAAAAGGCAGATAGTCCATCACTCACTAGTCATCTCTTTTTTAGATACACTAGTTAAAAAACATGAGGAGCCAGCAGAACTAAAGACGGGTAACCATATAAAGTATCTTAAATAGATGAGAAAAAACAATATCCAACTATTAACTAAAATGTTATGATTCTTGAGACCCACTCAATGAAAAATTATTTTCAGAAAAACAAGTGAAAAAACTTGACGAACCAACAAAACCAAAGAAAGGTTACATAATTCATAAACTTACATTTCATGCTTATGGTAGAAAAATTAAAATTGTAAAAAATGAAGTCAAAAACTTTGATTCCTTAAAATAAATATATCACCAGGTCTTTTAATGCAATTGTGTTATTCTTTACAGTAGTGCCTCTTGTTAAAATATAGCCCCTCCTTTACAAAATAGCCATTAGTAATAAAGAACATTTTCCTCACATGATTCATTTCACCTGTACTAGTGAAGTTTATTCAAGTTTTTGTTTATGTGCAGTGCTCTATCCTGATCACCATTACGTCTGTTCTCTCCAATTAAACTTATTTTTTCAGAGGACATTGACATAGATGCATAATACAATATATATACAAGGACCAAAATCTTTTCAAAATACTTGTACTAAGGTCTTCCTAAAGACTTGCACAGCATATGGGGGCCATCTGGTTTGCCAAGATTAGGCAATCATTTAACTTAAAAGGCTCTTTTGTGGAATGAAAATTCATAAACACAATAAATATTTGAGTAAATATTTGCAAATGATTCTGCATACTGTATGCTGAGAGAAAAATGTGAAAATTGTAGTCCAGTACACATTAAGAATAACCAGCAGAACATGTCCAAATGGCCTGTCTGTAGATTAAATAGGAAGAAGTGGTATCAAATATAAGATAGACAGAGGGGGTCATTCCAACCTCATTGCACGCTACAGTTTTTCGCAGCACAGCGATCAGGTCACTACTGCGCATGCATATGCACCGCAATGCACAGGCATGTCGTACGGGTACAAAGTGGATCGTTGCTGTGCGATGGATTTAATGAAGAATCCATTTGCACAGCCGATCACAAGGAGATTGACAGGAAGAGGGCATTTGTGGGTGTCAACTGACTATTTTCTGGTCGTGTTTGGAAAAATGCAGGCGTATCCAAGCATTTGCAGGGCGGGTGTCTAATGTCAATTCCGGGACTGGACAGGCTGAAGTGATCGCAAGGGCTGAGTAAGTTCTGAGCTACTCAGAAACTGCACAAACTATTTTTGTAATGCTCGGCTGCACATACGATTGCATCCTTGCACTGCAAATATACTCTCTCCAGTGAGAGGCGACTATGCGTTTGCACGCTGCAAAAAGTAGCTAGCGAGTGATCAACTCAGAATAACCCCGAGTTGCTTATGTTTAATCAAACAGTCTGCAAACTGTGCAGTCCCTTTACTTTCTTTCTACAGCTAATTATGTACTACACAATACATACAGAAATTTCATTGAGTTGATGGTATTTTTTGTGTTAATATGATTATATTTTGGATTGTTATGATGCATAACCTTTTAAAAGATTTTTTTCTTTTCAGTTTAATTTCTAAATATATAAATGTACTGATTATAAAATGCATTCCACAGATTTCATCAACATTATCTATTTTTGCAAGGGCTATGCCATTATAATTTTCAAATGTAGAAACACCAGAGAAAAAGCAAGAAAAAGAGACTGTAGAAACAAAGAAAGATAAAAACATAGATAGTTTGAAAATATGCATCATTGGCTAAATGGATAATGGGCTACATGTGTTAATAGTGAATTCTGTGGTAATACAGGAGATACTTAAAGATCCAATATGTATAATCAAAACAGTTTTACCATTAGTGTAGGACAAGTCCACTGGGGGGCAAAGAAAAATAAAACTGGGCAGGTACGGAATAGTCATTTAGTTGTACATGAGAAATGGCACAGAAGTTTCATGTTGTAAGAAGACTGAGAAGAGCATGGATAGGGACATATAACATAGTCGAGAGCATCATATGTTACAAATTGATATAGATTTTTATTACTGTTGCTGTATTGTTCTCTACATATAATATCTTCACTACCTATTTTGAGTTTTAAAAAGTTGAAAGAAGGGTGTGCAGTGTTTGAATACACTTTAAACTATAAGATGACTGTTATGTTTTGGTATATGTAATTAGACATATGTGCTTAAAGAGATCTGATGGTGGTCCAAAACTGTACCATTCAGAATAAATATGGAACAATCCAAATTCAATTACTGCAATGTACAGTATGTGGATTTAGTATACTTTATGAATAAAGCAATGAAAAATGTTTAAGGTTTCATAAACTGATAAAGTGTAGTTGAGGAGACAAGCAGAGATGGAGCCATTATCTATACTGTGATGACCAGTAAAAAGGCATTTGTGATAATTCAGTCATTTGAAACATTCTAGATATTGTAAAAAGTGCTTTTGAGAGACATTTTAGGTTATCAACCTAGCATTTATAGAAGCTGTGGATTGCCACTTATTCACTAGCAATTTTCATTTCGTGACAGTATTCAAAAATATGAAGAAACTTCAGAGCCAAAGATAGAGAAAAAAAATATTTTATTTAACCTAAAATGAAATCCTTTTTGTAGAAAATTTTCAATATGCACTGTCACTCAATTGTTAACAATTTCTTTTGCAGAGACACAAGTGAAAAAAGCTGAAGAACCAGCAAAAGAGAAGAAAGGTAAACATATGCAGTATTTTAACTTTCCTGAAGTGTTTCAGTACAATTTACTCTAGCTCAAATTTATCTGGAACCAGTGATAGGGACTTTGGGCCGTAGATGGCTTTCACTGTTACAGCACAAATCTAAAAAGCGCAATTCTAATTAAAAACCATACTGACTCTCTGTCAGACCTCCATTGCTACAGGTGAGTCAATGAGGTATAAAGATGATCAATAAAGTTCCTTATTATTTGTGAGAGCTTGGACACTGTGAAACAAATTTAAATAGTAATTATTTTATAAATGAAATCTCCACTATGGCACTATCATTGAGAGGGATTTGTTGTTAAGTAGTTATCTTATAGAAATCATAAAACCTCTTCACTATTATTTTCATTGATTGTGATTGGTGTAGAAAAAAGCTATTTTCTAGACTGATATACTAATTTGAGCATATGCTTATAATAATTAATTATAGTGACCCATTGAAGCCGATACAGCACTTCTTTTTCACCTAAACTCATGGCACATAGCATTTATGCTAAAAGACAGATAGTCCATTACTCACTAGTCATCTCTTTTTTTAGACTTACTAGTGAAAAAACATGAGGAGCCAGCAGAACTAAAGACAGGTAACCATATAAAGTATCTTATCTAGATGAGAGAAAACAATACCCTACTATTAACTAAAATATTATGACGCTTGAGGCCCACTGATTGACAAATTTTTGTTTTCAGAAAAACAAGTGAAAAAACTTGAAGAACCAACAAAACCAAAGAAAGGTAACCTAATTCATAACCTTACATGTCATGCTTATGGTAGAAAAAATCAAATTGTGAAGAATTAAGTCAAAAACTTTGATTCATTAAAATAAATATATCACCATGTCCTTTAATGCGATTATGTGTTATTCTTTACAGTAGTGCCTCTTGTTAAAATATAGCCCCTTCTTTACAAAATAGCCTTTGCTAATTAAGAACATTTTCCTCACGTGATTAATTTCACCTGTACTAGTGAAGTTTATTCAAGTTTTTGTTTATGTGCTATGCTCTATCCTGATCACCATTACTTCTGTTCTCTCCAATTAAACTTGGTATTACAGAGGACATTGACATAGATGCATAATACAATATATAGTCAAGGATAAAAATATTTTCATCTGACTTGGACTAAGGTCTTCCTCAATACTTTCACAGTATATGGGGGCCATCTGGTTTGCCAAGATTAGGCAATCATTTAACTAAAAATTCTCTATTGTAGACTTAAAATTCATAAACACAATAAATATTTTAGTAAATATTTGCAAATGATTCTCCTTACTGTATGCTGAGAGAAATAATTGGAAAATAAAATCATAGTCCATTACACATTAAGAATAACCAGTAGAATTTGCCCAAATAACCCGGCTGTAGAATCTTTAGGAAGAAGTAGTCTCAAATATAAGATGGACAGAGTTGGCTATGTTTAATCAAAGAGGCTGTAAAGTGTGCAGTCCCTTTACTTTCTTTCTGCAGCTAATAATAGACTACACAATACATACAGAAATTTGATTGATTTGATTTTCTTTGTTTGTCTTAAAATGATTATATTTTGGATTGTTATGATACATAACATTTTAACAGATTTTTTTCCTTTCGGTTTAATATCTAAATATATAAATAAACTGATTTTATAATACATTCCTGAGATTTCCTCAACATTATCTATTTTGCATGATCTATGCCAGTTATATAATAATATTTTTCAAATTTAGAAACACCAGAGAAAAAGCAAGAAAAAGAGTCTGTAGAAACAAAGAAAGGTAAAAACATAGTTTGAAAAAGTACATCATTGGCTTAATGGATAATGGGCTACACGCATTAATGGTGAATACTGTGGTAATACAGGAGATTCTTAAATATCCAATATGTATAATCGAAACAGGTTTACCATTAGTGTAGGACATGCCTACTGGGGGCTATGAAAAATAAAACTGGGCAGGTAGTGAATAGTCGTTTAGTTGTACATGAGAAAAGGTACAGACATTTCATGTTGTAAGAAGACTGAGAAGAGAATGGATAGGGACATATAAGATAGTCCAGTGCATCATATGTGACAAATTGATATAGATTTTTAGTACTGTTGCTGTATTGTTGTCTACATATATTATCTTCACTACCTATTTTGAGTTTTAACAAATTGAAAGAAGGGTGTGCGGTGTTTGAATACACTTAAACCATAAGATGGCTGTTATGTTTTGGTATATGTAATTGGACATATGTGCTGAAATAGATCTGATGGTCGTCCAATACTGTACCATTCAGAATAAATATGGAACATTCCAAATTCAATTACTGCAATGTATGTGGATTTAATATACTTTATGAATAAAGCAATGAAAAATGTTTAAGGTTGCATAAACTGATAAAGTGTAGTTGAGGAGGCAAGCAGAGATAGAGCCATTATCTATACTGTGATGACCAGTAAAAAAGGTGATTGTGATAATTCAGCCATTTGAAACATTCTAGCTATTGTAACAAGTGCTTATAAGAGACATTTTAGGTTATCAATCTAGCATTTATAGAAGATGTGGATTACCACTTATTCACTAGCAATTTTCATTTTGTGACACTATTCAAAAACATGAAGAAACGTCAGAGCCAAAGATAGAGAAACGAAATATTTTATTTAATCTAAAATGAAATCCTTTTTGTAGAAAATTTTCAATATGCACTGTCACTCAATCGTTAACAATTTATTTTGCAGAGACACAAGTGACAAAAGCTAAAGAACCAGCAAAAGAGAAGAAAGGTAAACATATTCAGTATTTTAACTTTCGTGAAGTGTTTCAGGACAATTCACTGTAGCTCAAATTTATCTGGAACCAGTGATAGGGACTTTGGGCAAATATGGCTTTCACTGTTACAGAACAAATCCAAAAATGGAAATTCTAATTAAAAACCATACTGACTCTATGTCAGACCTCCATTGCTAAAGAATGAGTCAAAAAGGTATAAAGATGATCAATAAAATTACTTGTTATTTGTGAGAGCTTGGACCCTGAGAAACACATTTAAATTGTAATTATTTTATAAATAAAATTTCCATTATGGCACTATTATTGAGAGTGATTTGTTGTTAAGTAGTTATCTTATAGAAATCATACAACCTCTACAGTATTATAGACATTGATTGTGATTGGTGTAGAAAAAAGGAATTTTCTTGGCTGATATGCTAATTTGAGCATATGCTCATAATAATTAATTATAGTGACCCATTGAAGCCAATACAGCACTTATGTTTGAGCTAAACTCATGGCACATAACATTTATGCGAAAAGGCAGATAGTCCATCACTCACTAGTCATCTCTTTTTTAGATACACTAGTTAAAAAACATAAGGAGCCAGCAGAACTAAAGACGGGTAACCATATAAAGTATCTTAAATAGATGAGAAAAAACAATATCCAACTATTAACTAAAATGTTATGATTCTTGAGACCCACTCAATGAAAAATTATTTTCAGAAAAACAAGTGAAAAAACTTGACGAACCAACAAAACCAAAGAAAGGTAACATAATTCATAAACTTACATGTCATGCTTATGGTAGAAAAATTAAAATTGTAAAAAATGAAGTCAAAAACTTTGATTCCTTAAAATAAATATATCACCAGGTCTTTTAATGCAATTGTGTTATTCTTTACAGTAGTGCCTCTTGTAAAAATATAGCCCCTCCTTTACAAAATAGCCATTACTAATAAAGAACATTTTCCTCACATGATTCATTTCACCTGTACTAGTGAAGTTTATTCAAGTTTTTGTTTATGTGCAGTGCTCTATCCTGATCACCATTACATCTGTTCTCTCCAATTAAACTTATTTTTTCAGAGGACATTGACATAGATGCATAATACAATATATATACAAGGACCAAAATCTTTTCAAAATACTT
Source organism: Pseudophryne corroboree (assembly GCF_028390025.1). Taxonomy (NCBI): domain Eukaryota; kingdom Metazoa; phylum Chordata; class Amphibia; order Anura; family Myobatrachidae; genus Pseudophryne; species Pseudophryne corroboree. The sequence continues at coordinate 524,340,101 of NC_086447.1, read as the reverse complement.
GTACTAAGGTCTTCCTCAAGACTTGCACAGCTTATGGGGGCCATCTGGTTTGCCAAGGTTAGGCAATCATTTAACTTAAAAGGCTCTTTTGTGGAATGAAAATTCATAAACACAATACATATTTGAGTAAATATTTGCAAATGATTCTGCATACTGTATGCTGAGAGAAAAATGTGAAAATTGTAGTCCAGTACACATTAAGAATAACCAGCAGAACATGTCCAAATGGCCTTGCTGTAGATTAAATAGGAAGAAGTGGTATCAAATATAAGATAGACAGAGGGGGTCATTCCAACCTCATTGCACGCTACAGTTTTTCGCAGCACAGCGATCAGGTCACTACTGCGCATGCATATGCACCGCAATGCACAGGCATGTCGTACGGGTACAAAGTGGATCGTTGCTGTGCGATGGATTTAATGAAGAATCCATTTGCACAGCCGATCACAAGGAGATTGACAGGAAGAGGGCATATGTGGGTGTCAACTGACTATTTTCTGGTCGTGTTTGGAAAAATGCAGGTGTATCCAAGCATTTGCAGGGTGGGTGTCTAATGTCAATTCCGGGACTGGACAGGCTGAAGTGATCGCAAGGGCTGAGTAAGTTCTGAGCTACTCAGAAACTGCACAAACTATTTTTGTAATGCTCGGCTGCACATACGATTGCATCCTTGCACTGCAAATATACTCTCTCCAGTGAGAGGCGACTATGCGTTTGCACTCTGCAAAAAGTAGCTAGCGAGTGATCAACTCAGAATAACCCCGAGTTGCTTATGTTTAATCAAACAGTCTGCAAACTGTGCAGTCCCTTTACTTTCTTTCTACAGCTAATTATGTACTACACAATACATACAGAAATTTCATTGAGTTGATGGTATTTTTTGTGTTAATATGATTATATTTTGGATTGTTATGATGCATAACCTTTTAAAAGATTTTTTTCTTTTCAGTTTAATTTCTAAATATATAAATGTACTGATTATAAAATGCATTCCACAGATTTCATCAACATTATCTATTTTTGCAAGGGCTATGCCATTATAATTTTCAAATGTAGAAACACCAGAGAAAAAGCAAGAAAAAGAGACTGTAGAAACAAAGAAAGATAAAAACATAGATAGTTTGAAAATATGCATCATTGGCTAAATGGATAATGGGCTACATGTGTTAATAGTGAATTCTGTGGTAATACAGGAGATACTTAAAGATCCAATATGTATAATCAAAACAGTTTTACCATTAGTGTAGGACAAGTCCACTGGGGGGCAAAGAAAAATAAAACTGGGCAGGTACGGAATAGTCATTTAGTTGTACATGAGAAATGGCACAGAAGTTTCATGTTGTAAGAAGACTGAGAAGAGCATGGATAGGGACAAATAACATAGTCGAGAGCATCATATGTTACAAATTGATATAGATTTTTATTACTGTTGCTGTATTGTTCTCTACATATAATATCTTCACTACCTATTTTGAGTTTTAAAAAGTTGAAAGAAGGGTGTGCAGTGTTTGAATACACTTTAAACTATAAGATGACTGTTATGTTTTGGTATATGTAATTAGACATATGTGCTTAAAGAGATCTGATGGTGGTCCAAAACTGTACCATTCAGAATAAATATGGAACAATCCAAATTCAATTACTGCAATGTACAGTATGTGGATTTAGTATACTTTATGAATAAAGCAATGAAAAATGTTTAAGGTTTCATAAACTGATAAAGTGTAGTTGAGGAGACAAGCAGAGATGGAGCCATTATCTATACTGTGATGACCAGTAAAAGGCATTTGTGATAATTCAGTCATTTAAAACATTCTAGATATTGTAAAAAGTGCTTTTGAGAGACATTTTAGGTTATCAACCTAGCATTTATAGAAGCTGTGGATTGCCACTTATTCACTAGCAATTTTCATTTCGTGACAGTATTCAAAAATATGAAGAAACTTCAGAGCCAAAGATAGAGAAAAAAATATTTTATTTAACCTAAAATGAAATCCTTTTTGTAGAAAATTTTCAATATGCACTGTCACTCAATTGTTAACAATTTCTTTTGCAGAGACACAAGTGAAAAAAGCTGAAGAACCAGCAAAAGAGAAGAAAGGTAAACATATGCAGTATTTTAACTTTCCTGAAGTGTTTCAGTACAATTTACTCTAGCTCAAATTTATCTGGAACCATTGATAGGGACTTTGGGCCGTAGATGGCTTTCACTGTTACAGCACAAATCTAAAAAGCGCTATTCTAATTAAAAACCATACTGACTCTCTGTCAGACCTCCATTGCTACAGGTGAGTCAATGAGGTATAAAGATGATCAATAAAGTTCCTTATTATTTGTGAGAGCTTGGACACTGTGAAACAAATTTAAATAGTAATTATTTTATAAATGAAATCTCCACTATGGCACTATCATTGAGAGGGATTTGTTGTTAAGTAGTTATCTTATAGAAATCATAAAACCTCTTCACTATTATTTTCATTGATTGTGATTGGTGTAGAAAAAAAGCTATTTTCTAGACTGATATACTAATTTGAGCATATGCTTATAATAATTAATTATAGTGACCCATTGAAGCCGATACAGCACTTCTTTTTCACCTAAACTCATGGCACATAGCATTTATGCTAAAAGACAGATAGTCCATCACTCACTAGTCATCTCTTTTTTTAGACTTACTAGTGAAAAAACATGAGGAGCCAGCAGAACTAAAGACTGGTAACCATATAAAGTATCTTATCTAGATGAGAGAAAACAATACCCTACTATTAACTAAAATATTATGATGCTTGAGGCCCACTCATTGACGAATTTTTGTTTTCAGAAAAACAAGTGAAAAAACTTGAAGAACCAACAAAACCAAAGAAAGGTAACCTAATTCATAACCTTACATGTCATGCTTATGGTAGAAAAATTCAAATTGTGAAGAATTAAGTCAAAAACTTTGATTCATTAAAATAAATATATCACCAGGTATTTTAATGCAATTGTGTTATTCTTTACAGTAGTGCCTCTTGTTAAAATATAGGCCCTCCTTTACAAAATAGCCTTTGCTAACAAAGAACATTTTCCTCACGTGATTCATTTCACCTGTACTAGTGAAGTTTATTCAAGTTTTTGTTTATGTGCTATGCTCTGTCCTGATCACCATTACTTCTGTTCTCTCCAATTAAACTTGGTATTACAGAGGATATTGACAAAGATGCATAATACAATATATAGTCAAGGATAAACATATTTTCATCTGACTTGGACTAAGGTCTTCCTCAATACTTTTACAGTATATGGGGGCCATCTGGTTTGCCAAGATTAGGCAATCATTTAACTAAAAATTCTCTATTGTAGACTTAAAATTCATAAACACAATAAATATTTTAGTAAATATTTGCAAATGATTCTCCTTACTGTATGCTGAGAGAAATAATTGGAAAATAAAATCATAGTCCATTACACATTAAGAATAACCAGTAGAATTTGCCCAAATAACCCGGCTGTAGAATCTTTAGGAAGAAGTAGTCTCAAATATTAGATGGACAGAGTTGGCTATGTTTAATCAAAGAGGCTGTAAAGTGTGCAGTCCCTTTACTTTCTTTCTACAGCTAATAATAGACTACACAATACATACAGAAATTTGATTGATTTGATTTTCTTTGTTTGTCTTAAAATGATTATATTTTGGATTGTTATGATACATAACATTTTAACAGATTTTTTTCCTTTCGGTTTAATATCTAAATATATAAATAAACTGATTTTATAATACATTCCTGAGATTTCCTCAACATTATCTATTTTGCATGATCTATGCCAGTTATATAATAATATTTTTCAAATTTAGAAACACCAGAGAAAAAGCAAGAAAAAGAGTCTGTAGAAACAAAGAAAGGTAAAAACATAGTTTGAAAAAGTACATCATTGGCTTAATGGATAATGGGCTACACGCATTAATGGTGAATACTGTGGTAATACAGGAGATACTTAAATATCCAATATGTATAGTCGAAACAGGTTTACCATTAGTGTAGGACATGCCTACTGGGGGCTATGAAAAATAAAACTGGGCAGGTAGTGAATAGTCGTTTAGTTGTACATGAGAAAAGGTACAGACATTTCATGTTGTAAGAAGACTGAGAAGAGAATGGATAGGGACATATAAGATAGTCCAGTGCATCATATGTGACAAATTGATATAGATTTTTAGTACTGTTGCTGTATTGTTGTCTACATATATTATCTTCACTACCTATTTTGAGTTTTAACAAATTGAAAGAAGGGTGTGCGGTGTTTGAATACACTTAAACCATAAGATGGCTGTTATGTTTTGGTATATGTAATTGGACATATGTGCTGAAAGAGATCTGATGGTCGTCCAATACTGTACCATTCAGAATAAATATGGAACATTCCAAATTCAATTACTGCAATGTATGTGGATTTAATATACTTTATGAATAAAGCAATGAAAAATGTTTAAGGTTACATAAACTGATAAAGTGTAGTTGAGGAGGCAAGCAGAGATGGAGCCATTATCTATACTGTGATGACCAGTAAAAAAGGTGATTGTGATAATTCAGCCATTTGAAACATTCTAGCTATTGTAACAAGTGCTTTTAAGAGACATTTTAGGTTATCAATCTAGCATTTATAGAAGATGTGGATAACCACTTATTCACTAGCAATTTTCATTTTGTGACACTATTCAAAAACATGAAGAAACGTCAGATCCAAAGATAGAGAAACAAAATATTGTATTTAATCTAAAATGAAATCCTTTTTGTAGAAAATTTTCAATATGCACTGTCACTCAATCGTTAACAATTTATTTTGCAGAGACACAAGTGACAAAAGCTAAAGAACCAGCAAAAGAGAAGAAAGGTAAACATATTCAGTATTTTAACTTTCGTGAAGTGTTTCAGGACAATTCACTGTAGCTCAAATTTATCTGGAACCAGTGATAGGGACTTTGGGCAAATATGGCTTTCACTGTTACAGAACAAAACCAAAAATGGAAATTCTAATTAAAAACCATACTGACTCTATGTCAGACCTCCATTGCTAAAGAATGAGTCAAAAAGGTATAAAGATGATCAATAAAATTACTTGTTATTTGTGAGAGCTTGGACCCTGAGAAAAACATTTTAATTGTAATTATTTTATAAATAAAATTTCCATTATGGCACTATAATTGAGAATGATTTGTTGTTAAGCAGTTATCTTACAGAAATCATACAACCTCTACAGTATTATAGACATTGATTGTGATTGGTGTAGAAAAAAGGAATTTTCTTGGCTGATATGCTAATTTGAGCATATGCTCATAATAATTAATTATAGTGACCCATTGAAGCCAATACAGCACTTATGTTTGAGCTAAACTCATGGCACATAACATTTATGCGAAAAGGCAGATAGTCCATCACTCACTAGTCATCTCTTTTTTAGATACACTAGTTAAAAAACATGAGGAGCCAGCAGAACTAAAGACGGGTAACCATATAAAGTATCTTAAATAGATGAGAAAAAACAATATCCAACTATTAACTAAAATGTTATGATTCTTGAGACCCACTCAATTAAAAATTATTTTCAGAAAAACAAGTGAAAAAACTTGATGAACCAACAAAACCAAAGAAAGGTAACATAATTCATAAACTTACATGTCATGCTTATGGTAGAAAAATTAAAATTGTAAAAAATGAAGTCAAAAACTTTGATTCCTTAAAATAAATATATCACCAGGTCTTTTAATGCAATTGTGTTATTCTTTACAGTAGTGCCTCTTGTTAAAATATAGCCCCTCCTTTACAAAATAGCCATTACTAATAAAAAACATTTTCCTCACATGATTCATTTCACCTGTACTAGTGAAGTTTATTCAAGTTTTTGTTTATGTGCAGTGCTCTATCCTGATCACCATTACGTCTGTTTTCTCCAATTAAACTTATTTTTTCAGAGGACATTGACATAGATGCATAATACAATATATATACAAGGACCAAAATCTTTTCAAAATACTTTTACTAAGGTCTTCCTCAAGACTTGCACAGCATATGGGGGCCATCTGGTTTGCCAAGATTAGGCAATCATTTAACTTAAAAGGCTCTTTTGTGGAATGAAAATTCATAAACACAATACATATTTGAGTAAATATTTGCAAATGATTCCCCTTACTGTATGCTGAGAGAAAAAATTTGAAAATCATAGTATAATACAAATTAAGAATAATCAGTAGAATTTGCCCAAATGGCCTGGCTGTAGATTAATTGGAAAGAAGTGGTCTCAAATATAAGATAGACAAAATGGGCTATGTTTAATTAAAGAGGCTGCAAAGGGTGCAATCCCTTTACTGTCTTTCTACAGCTAATACCGGACTATCCAATGCATACAGAAATTTGATTGATTTGATTGTATTTGTCTTAATATGATTATATTTTGGATTGTTATGATACATAACTTGTTTGACAGATTTGTTTTCTTTCAGTTTAATATCTAAATATATAAATGAACTGATTTTAAAATACAGTCCTCAGATTTCATCAACATTATCTATTTTTGAATGGGCTATGCCAGTTACATAATAATATTTTTCAAATTTAGAAACACCAGAGAAAAAGCAAGAAAAAGAGTCTGTAGAAACAAAGAAAGGTAAAAACATAGTTTGAAAAAGTACATCATTAGCTTAATGGAATACATACGTTAATGATGAATACTGTGGTAATAGAGGAGATACTTAAATATTCAATATGTATAATTGAAACAGCTTTACCATTAGTGTGGTACATGCCCACTGGGGGCTATGAAAAATAAAACTGGGCAGGTAGTGAATAGTCGTTTAGTTGTACATGAGAAAAGGTACAGACATTTCATGTTGTAAGAAGACTGAGAAGAGAATGGATAGGGACATATAAGATAGTCCAGAGCATCATATGTGACAAATTGATTTAGATTTTTATTACTGTTCCTGTATTGTTGTCTACATATAATATCTTCACTACCTATTTTGAGTTTTAACAAATTGAAAGAAGGGTGTGCGGTGTTTGAATACACTTAAACCATAAGATGGCTGTTATGTTTTGGTATATGTAATTGGACATATGTGCAGAAAGAGATCTGATGGTGGTCCAATACTGTACCATTCAGAATAAATATGGAACATTCCAAATTCAATTACTGCACTATATATGGATTTAGTATACTTTATGAATAAAGCAATGAAAAATGTTTAAGGTTCCATAAACTGATAAAGTGTAGTTGAGGAGGCAAGCAGAGATAGAGCTATTATCTATACTGTGATGACCAGTAAAAAAGGTAATTGTGATAATTCAGTCATTTGAAACATTCTAGCTATTGTAACAAGAGCTTTTAAGAGACATTTTAGGTTATCAATCTAGCATTTATAGAAGATGTGGATTACCACTTATTCACTAGCAATTTTCATTTTGTGACACTATTCAAAAACATGTAGAAACGTCAGAGCCAAAGATGGAGAAACAAAATATTTTATTTAATCTAAAATGAAATCCTTTTTGTAGAAAATTTTCAATATGCACTGTCACTCAATGGTTAACAATTTATTTTGCAGAGACACAAGTGACAAAAGCTAAAGAACCAGCAAAAGAGAAGAAAGGTAAACATAAGCAGTATTTTAACTTTCCTGAAGTGTTTCAGGATAATTCACTGTAGCTCAAATTTATCTGGAACCAGTGATAGGGACTTTGGGCAAAGATGGCTTTCACTGTTACAGAACAAATCTAAAAATGGAAATTCTAATTAAAAACCATACTGACTCTATGTCAGACCTCCATTGCTAAAGAATGAGTTATAGAGGTATGAAGAGGATCAATAAAGTTACTTGTTATTTGTGAGGGCTTGGACCATGAGAAACACATTTAAATTATAATTTTATAACAATTTTATAAATGTAGTCTCCACTGTGGCACTATTAATGAGAGGGATTTGTTGTTAAGTAGTTATCTTATAGAAATCATACAACCTCTTCACTATTATAGACATTGATTGTGATTGGTGTAGAAAAAAGCTATTTTCTTGACTGATATGTTAATTTGAGCATATGCTTATAATAATTAATTATAGTGACCCATTGAAGCCAATACAGCACTTATTTTTGAGCAAAACTCATGGCACATAGCATTTATGATAAAAGGCAGCTAGTCCATCACTCACTAGTCATCTCTTTTTTAGATTCACTAGTGAAAAAACATGAGGAGCCAGCAGAACTAAAGACAGGTAACCATATAAAGTATCTTATCTAGATGAGAAAAAACAATACCCAACTATTAACTAAAATGTTATGATGCTTGAGACCCACTCATTGACAAATTTATTTTCAGAAAAACAAGTGAAAAAACTTGAAGAACCTACAAAACCAAAGAAAGGTAACCTAATTCATAACCTTACATGTCATGCTTATGGTAGAAATTTTTTAATTATGAAGAATTAAGTCAAAAACTTTGATTCCTTAAAATAAATATATCACCAGGTCTTTTAATGCAATTGTGTTATTCTTTACAGTAGTGTCTCTTGCTAAAATATAGCCCCTCCTTTACAAATTAGCCTTTGCTAATAAAGAACATTTTCCTCACGTGATTCATTTCACCTGTACTAGTGAATTTTATTCACATTTTTTTATGTGCAATGCTCTATCCTGATCACCATTACTTCTGTTCTCTCCAATTAAACTTGGTGTTACAGAAGACATTGGGGATCATTCCAAGTTGATCGCTCACTAGCTAGTTTTAGCAGCCGTGCAAATCCTATGCCGCCACCCACTGTGAGTGTATTTTAGCTTAGCAGAGATACGAACGGTTTTAGCGCAGAGTGCCTGCAAAAAAAATTTGTGTAGTTTCTGAGTAGCTCAAAACCTACTCATCACTTGCAATCACTTCAGACTATTCAGTTCCAGATTTGACATCACAAACCCACCCAGCGTTTGCCCAGCCATGCCTGCGTTTTTCTGCACATTTCCTGAAAACAGTTAGTTGCCACCCAGAAATGCCCACTTCATGTCAATCACTCTGCGGCAATCAGTACGACTGAAATTCATCACTAGACCCTGTGCAAAACTGCTTCATTCATTGTGCCCATATGTCACATGTGTGCAGTGTGCCACATACACATGTGCAGAACTGAAGTTTTTTAGCCTGATAGCTGCCCTGCAAACAAATTCAGCTAGCGATCAACTCAGAATGACCCCATTGACATAGATGCATAATACAGTATATAGTCAAGGATAAAAATCTTTTCATTTGACTTGGACTAAGGTCTTCCTCAACACTTGCACATCATATGGGGGCCATCTGGTTTGCCAAGATTAGGCAATCATTTAACTTAGGGCTCTTTTGTGGAATGAAAATTCATAATCACAATAAATATTTGAGTAAATATTTTCAAATGATTCTCCTTACTGTATGCCAAAAGAAAATGTTTTGAAAATTATGATCCGGTACACATTAAGAATAACAGTAGTTCTTGCCCAAATGGCCTGGCTGTAGATTAATTGGGAAGAAGTGGTCTCAAATATAAGATGGACAGAGTTGGTTATGTTTAATCAAAGAGGTTGCAAAGTGTGCAGTCCCTTTGCTATCTTTATACAGCTAATAATGGACTACACAATACATACAGAAATGTAATTAATTTGATTGTCTTTGTCTTAATATGATTATATTTTGGATTGTTATGATACATAATTTTTAACAGATTTATTTTCTTTCAGTTTATTATCTAAATATATAAATGAACTGATTTTAAAATACAGTCCTCAGATTTCATCAACACTATCTGTTTTTGCATAGGCTATGCCAGTTATATAATAGTATTTTTCAAATTTAGAAACACTAAAGAAAAAGCAAGAAAAAGAGTCTGTAGAAACAAAGAAAGGTAAAAACATAGACGGTTTTAAAAAGTACATAACTGGCTTAATGGCTAATGGGTTACATGCGTTAATGGTGAATACTGTGATAATACAGGAGATACTTAAGTATCCAATATGTATAATCGAAACAGCTTTACCATTAGTGTAGGAAATGCCCACTGGGGGAAAATAAAAATAAAACTGGGCAGATAGGGAATAGTCGTTTAGTTGTATATGAGAAAAGGTACAGACAATTCATTTTGTAAGAAGACTGAGAAGAGCATGGATAGGGACATATAAGATAGTCCAGTGCATCATATGTGACAAATTGATATAGATTTTTATTACTGTTCCTGTATTGTTGTCTACATGTAATATCTTCACTACTTATTTTGAGTTTTAAAAAATTGAAAGAAGGATGTGCTGTGTTTGAATACACTTTAAACCATAAGATGGCTGTTATGTTTTGGTATATGTAATTGGACATATGTGCAGAAAGAGATCTGATGGTGGTCCAATACTGTACCATTCAGAATAAATATGGAACATTCCAAATTCAATTACTGCACTATATATGGATTTAGTATACTTTATGAATAAAGCAATGAAAAATGTTTAAGGTTCCATAAACTGATAAAGTGTAGTTGAGGAGGCAAGCAGAGATAGAGCTATTATCTATACTGGGATGACCAGTAAAAAAGGTAATTGTGATAATTCAGTCATTTGAAACATTCTAGCTATTGAAACAAGAGCTTTTAAGAGACATTTTAGGTTATCAATCTAGCATTTATAGAAGATGTGGATTACCACTTATTCACTAGCAATTTTCATTTTGTGACACTATTCAAAAACATGAAGAAACGTCAGAGCCAAAGATAGAGAAACTAAATATTTTATTTAATCTAAAATGAAATCCTTTTTGTAGAAAATTTTCAATATGCACTGTCACTCAATGGTTAACAATTTATTTTGCAGAGACACAAGTGACAAAAGCTAAAGAACCAGCAAAAGAGAAGAAAGGTAAACATAAGCAGTATTTTAACTTTCCTGAAGTGTTTCAGGATAATTCACTGTAGCTCAAGTTTTTCTGGAACCGGTAATAGGAACTTTGGGAAGTAGATGGCTTTTACTGTTACAGCACAAATATAAAAAGCACAATTCTAATTAAAAACTATACTGACTCTATGTCAGACCTCCATTGCTATAGATGAGTTAATGAGGTATGAATATGATCAATAAAGTTCCTTGTTATTTGTGAGAGCTTGGACCCCGATAAACAAATTTAAATTGTAATTATTTTATGAATGAATTCTCCACTGTGGCACTATTATTGAGAGGAATTTGTTGTTAAGTAGTTATCTTATAGAAATCATACAACCTCTTCACTATTATAGACATTGATTGTGATTGGTATAGAAAAAAAGCTATTTTCTTGACTGATATGTTAATTTGAGCATATGCTTATAATAATTAATTATAGTGACCCATTGAAGCCAATACAGTACTTATTTTTGAGCTAAACTCATGGAACATAGCATTTATGATAAAAGGCAGATAGTACATTACTCACTAGTCATCTCTTTTTTAGATTCCCTAGTGAAAAAACATGAGGAGCCAGCAGAACTAAAGACAGGTAACCATATAAAGTATCTTATCTAGATGAGAAAAAACAATACCCAACTATTAACTAAAATGTTATGATGCTTGAGACCCACTCATTGACAAATTTATTTTCAGAAAAACAAGTGAAAAAACTTGAAGAACCAACAAAACCAAAGAAAGGTAACCTAATTCATAACCTTACATGTCATGCTTATGGTTGAAAAATTTTAATTATGAAGAGTTAAGTCAAAAACTTTGATTCCTTAAAATAAATATATCACCAGGTATTTTAATGCAATTGTGTTATTCTTTACAGTAGTGCCTCTTGTTAAAATATAGGCCCTCCTTTACAAAATAGCCTTTGCTAACAAAGAACATTTTCCTCACGTGATTCATTTCACCTGTACTAGTGAAGTTTATTCACATTTTTTATGTACTATACTCTATCCTTATCACCATTACTTCTGTTCTCTCCAACTAAACTTGGTGTTTCAGAAGGCATTGGGGGTCATTCCGAGTTGATCGCTCGCTAGTTTTAGCAGCCGTGCAAATGCTATGCCGCTGCACACTGGGCGGTAAATTTACTGAGATTGGAGTTCTATTTAAGATGGGATGTTGCCCATAGCAACCAATCAGATTCTACATCTCATTTATCTGGCACCTTCTAGAAGATAATACTTGGAATCTGATTGGTTGCTATGGGCAACATCCCATCTTAAATAGAACTCCCATCTTAGTAAATTTACCACTCAGAGTGTATTTTAGCTTAGCAGAAGTGCGAACGGTTGTATTGCAGAGTGCCTGCAATTTTTTTGGGTAGTTTTTGAGTAACTCAAAACCTACTCAGCACTTGCAATCCCTTCAGACTATTCAGTTCCGTATTTGACTTCACAAACCCACCCAGCGTTTGCCCAGCCATGCCTGCATTTTTCTGCACACTCCCTGAATACAGACAGTTGCCACCCAGAAATGCCCACTTCATGTCAATCACTCTGCAACAAGCAGTGCGACTGAAATGCATCACTAAACCCTGTGCAAAACTATATCGTTCGTTGTGCCCGTACGTCATGCGTGTTCATTGCGCCGCATATGCATGTGCAAAACTGATGTTTTTTAGCTTGATTGCTACGCTGCGAACAAATTCAGCTAGCGATCAACTCAGAATGACCCCCATTGACATAGATGCATAATACAATATATAGTCAAGGATAAAAATCTTTTCATTTGACTTGGACTAAGGTCTTCCTCAACACTTGCACAGCATATGGGGGCCATCTGGTTTGCCAAGATTAGGCAATTAATTAACTTAAAATGCTCTTTTGTGGAATGAAAATTCATAAACACAATAAATATTTGAATAAATATTTGCAAATGATTCTCCTTACTGTATGCTAAAAGAAAAAAATGGAAAATTATAGTCCAGTACACATTAAGATAAACAGTAGTACTTGCCCAAATAACCTGGCTGTTGATTAATTTGGAAGAAGTGGTTTCAAATATAAAATGGACAGAGTTGGCTATGTTTAATCAAAGAGGCTGCAAAGTGTGCAGTCCCTTTCTTATCTTTCTACAGCTAATAATGGACTACACAATACATACAGAAATTTGATTGATTTGATTGTCTTTGTCTTAATATGATTATATTTTGGATTGTTATGATACATAACTTTTTAACAGATTTGTTTTCTTTCAGTTTAATATCTAAATATATAAATGAACTGATTTTAAAATACATTCCTCAGATTTCATCAACATTATCTATTTTTGCATGGTCTATGCCAGTTATATAATAATATTTTTCAAATTTAGAAACACCAGAGAAAAAGCAAGAAAAAGAGTCTGTAGAAACAAAGAAAGGTAAAAACATAGATGGTTTGAAAAAGTACATGATTGGCTTAATGGCTAATGGGTTACATGCGTTAATGGTGAATAATGTGATAATACAGGAGATACTTAAATATCCAATATGTATAATCGAAACAGCTTTACCATTAGTATAGGAAATGCGCACTGGGTGCTATGAAAAATAAAACTGGGCAGGTAGGGAATAGTCGTTTAGTTGTATATGAGAAAAGGTACAGACATGTCATTTTGTAAGAAGACTGAGAAGAGCATGGATAGGGACATATAAGATAGTCCAGTGCATCATATGTGACAAATTGATATAGATTTTTAGTACTGTTGCTGTATTGTTGTCTACATGTAATATCTTCACTACCTATTTTGAGTTTTAAAAAATTGAAAGAAGGATGTGCGGTGTTTGAATACACTTTAAACCATAAGATGGCTGTTATGTTTTGGTATGTGTAATTGGACATATGTGCTGAAAGAGATCTGATAGTGGTCCAATACTGTACCATTCAGAATAAATATGGAACATTCCAAATTCAATTACTGCAATGTATGTGGATTTAGTATACTTTACGTATAAAGCAATGACAAATGTTTAAGGTTCCATAAACAGATAAAGTGTAGTTGAGGAGGCAAGCAGAGATGGAGCCATTATCTATACTTTGATGACCAGAAAAAAAGGTAATTGTAATAATTCAGTCATTTGAAACATTCTACCTATTGTAACAAGAGCTTTTAAGAGACATTTTAGGTTATCAATCTAGCATTTATAGAAGCTGTGGATTGCCACTTATTCACTAGCAATTTTCATTTTGTGACACTATTCAAAAACATGAAAAAACTTCAGTGCCAAAGATACAGAAAAAAATATTTTATTTAATCTAAAATGAAATCCTTTTTGTAGAAAAATTTCAATATGCACTGTCACTCAATCGTTATCAATTTCTTTTGCAGAGACACAAGTGAAAAAAGCTGAAGAACCAGCAAAAGAGAAGAAAGGTAAACATATGCAGTATTTTAACTTTCCTGAAGTGTTTCAGGACAATTGACTCTAGCTCAAATTTATCTGGAACCGGTAATAGGGACTTTGGGAAGTAGATGGCTTTCACTGTTACAGCACAAATCTAAAAAGCGCAATTCTAATTAAAAACTGTACTGACTCTATGTCAGACCTCGATTGCAAAAGATGAGTTAATGAGGTATGAAGATGATCAATAAAGTTCCTTGTTATTTGTGAGGGCTTGGACCCCGATAAACAAATTTAAATTGTAATTATTTTATAAATGAATTCTCCACTGTGGCACTATTATTGAGAGGAATTTGTTGTTAAGTAGTTATCTTATAGAAATCATACAACCTCTTCACTATTATAGACATTGATTGTGATTGGTATAGAAAAAAGCTATTTTCTTGACTGATATGTTAATTTGAGCATATGCTTATAATAATTAATTATAGTGACCCATTGAAGCCAATACAGCACTTATTTTTGAGCTAAACTCATGGAACATAGCATTTATGATAAAAGGCAGATAGTACATCACTCACTAGTCATCTCTTTTTTAGATTCCCTAGTGAAAAAACATGAGGAGCCAGCAGAACTAAAGACAGGTAACCATATAAAGTATCTTATCTAGATGAGAAAAAACAATACCCAACTATTAACTAAAATGTTATGATGCTTGAGACCCACTCATTGACAAATTTATTTTCAGAAAAACAAGTGAAAAAACTTGAAGAACCAACAAAACCAAAGAAAGGTAACCTAATTCATAACCTTACATGTCATGCTTATGGTAGAAACATTTTAATTATGAAGAGTTAAGTCAAAAACTTTGATTCCTTAAAATAAATATATCACCAGGTATTTTAATGCAATTGTGTTATTCTTTACAGTAGTGCCTCTTGTTAAAATATAGGCCCTCCTTTACAAAATAGCCTTTGCTAACAAAGAACATTTTCCTCACGTGATTCATTTCACCTGTACTAGTGAAGTTTATTCACATTTTTTATGTACTATACTCTATCCTGATCACCATTACTTCTGTTCTCTCCAACTAAACTTGGTGTTTCAGAAGGCATTGGGGGTCATTCCGAGTTGATCGCTCGCTAGTTTTAGCAGCCGTGCAAATGCTATGCCGCTGCACACTGGGCGGTAAATTTACTGAGATGGGAGTTCTATTTAAGATGGGATGTTTCCCATAGCAACCAATCAGATTCTACATCTCATTTATCTGGCACCTTCTAGAAGATAATACTTGGAATCTGACTGGTTGCTATGGGCAACATCCCATCTTAAATAGAACTCCCATCTTAGTAAATTTACCACTCAGAGTGTATTTTAGCTTAGCAGAAGTGCGAACGGTTGTATTGCAGAGTGCCTGCAATTTTTTTGGGGTAGTTTTTGAGTAACTCAAAACCTACTCAGCACTTGCAATCCCTTCAGACTATTCAGTTCCGTATTTGACTTCACAAACCCACCCAGCGTTTGCCCAGCCATGCCTGCATTTTTCTGCACACTCCCTGAATACAGACAGTTGCCACCCAGAAATGCCCACTTCATGTCAATCACTCTGCAACAAGCAGTGCGACTAAAATGCATCACTAAACCCTGTGCAAAACTATATCGTTCGTTGTGCCCGTACGTCATGCGTGTGCATTGCGCCGCATATGCATGTGCAAAACTGATGTTTTTTAGCTTGATTGCTGCGCTGCGAACAAATTCAGCTAGCGATCAACTCAGAATGACCCCCATTGACATAGATGCATAATACAATATATAGTCAAGGATAAAAATCTTTTCATTTGACTTGGACTAAGGTCTTCCTCAACACTTGCACAGCATATGGGGGCCATCTGGTTTGCCAAGATTAGGCAATCAATTAACTTAAAATGCTCTTTTGTGGAATGAAAATTCATAAACACAATAAATATTTGAATAAATATTTGCAAATGATTCTCCTTACTGTATGCTAAAAGAAAAAAATGGAAAATTATAGTCCAGTACACATTAAGAATAACAGTAGAACTTGCCCAAATAACCTGGCTGTTGATTAATTTGGAAGAAGTGGTTTCAAATATAAAATGGACAGAGTTGGCTATGTTTAATCAAAGAGGCTGCAAAGTGTGCAGTCCCTTTGCTATCTTTCTACAGCTAATAATGGACTACACAATACATACAGAAATTTGATTGATTTGATTGTCTTTGTCTTAATATGATTATATTTTGGATTGTTATGATACATAACTTTTTAACAGATTTGTTTTCTTTCAGTTTAATATCTAAATATATAAATGAACTGATTTTAAAATACATTCCTCAGATTTCATCAACATTATCTATTTTTGCATGGTCTATGCCAGTTATATAATAATATTTTTCAAATTTAGAAACACCAGAGAAAAAGCAAGAAAAAGAGTCTGTAGAAACAAAGAAAGGTAAAAACATAGATGGTTTGAAAAAGTACATGATTGGCTTAATGGCTAATGGGTTACATGCGTTAATGGTGAATAATGTGATAATACAGGAGATACTTAAATATCCAATATGTATAATCGAAACAGCTTTACCATTAGTGTAGGAAATGCGCACTGGGTGCTATGAAAAATAAAACTGGGCAGGTAGGGAATAGTCGTTTAGTTGTATATGAGAAAAGGTACAGACATGTCATTTTGTAAGAAGACTGAGAAGAGCATGGATAGGGACATATAAGATAGTCCAGTGCATCATATGTGACAAATTGATATAGATTTTTAGTACTGTTGCTGTATTGTTGTCTACATGTAATATCTTCACTACCTATTTTGAGTTTTAAAAAATTGAAAGAAGGATGTGCGGTGTTTGAATACACTTTAAACCATAAGATGGCTGTTATGTTTTGGTATATTTAATTGGACATATGTGCTGAAAGAGATCTGATAGTGGTCCAATACTGTACCATTCAGAATAAATATGGAACATTCCAAATTCAATTACTGCAATGTATGTGGATTTAGTATACTTTACGTATAAAGCAATGACAAATGTTTAAGGTTCCATAAACAGATAAAGTGTAGTTGAGGAGGCAAGCAGAGATGGAGCCATTATCTATACTTTGATGACCAGAAAAAAAGGTAATTGTAATAATTCAGTCATTTGAAACATTCTACCTATTGTAACAAGAGCTTTTAAGAGACATTTTAGGTTATCAATCTAGCATTTATAGAAGCTGTGGATTGCCACTTATTCACTAGCAATTTTCATTTTGTGACACTATTCAAAAACATGAAAAAACTTCAGTGCCAAAGATACAGAAAAAAATATTTTATTTAATCTAAAATGAAATCCTTTTTGTAGAAAAATTTCAATATGCACTGTCACTCAATCGTTATCAATTTCTTTTGCAGAGACACAAGTGAAAAAAGCTGAAGAACCAGCAAAAGAGAAGAAAGGTAAACATATGCAGTATTTTAACTTTCCTGAAGTGTTTCAGGACAATTGACTCTAGCTCAAATTTATCTGGAACCGGTAATAGGGACTTTGGGAAGTAGATGGCTTTCACTGTTACAGCACAAATCTAAAAAGCGCAATTCTAATTAAAAACTGTACTGACTCTATGTCAGACCTCGATTGCAAAAGATGAGTTAATGAGGTATGAAGATGATCAATAAAGTTCCTTGTTATTTGTGAGGGCTTGGACCCCGATAAACAAATTTAAATTGTAATTATTTTATAAATGAATTCTCCACTGTGGCACTATTATTGAGAGGAATTTGTTGTTAAGTAGTTATCTTATAGAAATCATACAACCTCTTCACTATTATAGACATTGATTGTGATTGGTATAGAAAAAAGCTATTTTCTTGACTGATATGTTAATTTGAGCATATGCTTATAATAATTAATTATAGTGACCCATTGAAGCCAATACAGCACTTATTTTTGAGCTAAACTCATGGAACATAGCATTTATGATAAAAGGCAGATAGTACATCACTCACTAGTCATCTCTTTTTTAGATTCCCTAGTGAAAAAACATGAGGAGCCAGCAGAACTAAAGACAGGTAACCATATAAAGTATCTTATCTAGATGAGAAAAAACAATACCCAACTATTAACTAAAATGTTATGATGCTTGAGACCCACTCATTGACAAATTTATTTTCAGAAAAACAAGTGAAAAAACTTGAAGAACCAACAAAACCAAAGAAAGGTAACCTAATTCATAACCTTACATGTCATGCTTATGGTAGAAACATTTTAATTATGAAGAGTTAAGTCAAAAACTTTGATTCCTTAAAATAAATATATCACCAGGTATTTTAATGCAATTGTGTTATTCTTTACAGTAGTGCCTCTTGTTAAAATATAGGCCCTCCTTTACAAAATAGCCTTTGCTAACAAAGAACATTTTCCTCACGTGATTCATTTCACCTGTACTAGTGAAGTTTATTCACATTTTTTATGTACTATACTCTATCCTGATCACCATTACTTCTGTTCTCTCCAACTAAACTTGGTGTTTCAGAAGGCATTGGGGGTCATTCCGAGTTGATCGCTCGCTAGTTTTAGCAGCCGTGCAAATGCTATGCCGCTGCACACTGGGCGGTAAATTTACTGAGATGGGAGTTCTATTTAAGATGGGATGTTTCCCATAGCAACCAATCAGATTCTACATCTCATTTATCTGGCACCTTCTAGAAGATAATACTTGGAATCTGACTGGTTGCTATGGGCAACATCCCATCTTAAATAGAACTCCCATCTTAGTAAATTTACCACTCAGAGTGTATTTTAGCTTAGCAGAAGTGCGAACGGTTGTATTGCAGAGTGCCTGCAATTTTTTTGGGGTAGTTTTTGAGTAACTCAAAACCTACTCAGCACTTGCAATCCCTTCAGACTATTCAGTTCCGTATTTGACTTCACAAACCCACCCAGCGTTTGCCCAGCCATGCCTGCATTTTTCTGCACACTCCCTGAATACAGACAGTTGCCACCCAGAAATGCCCACTTCATGTCAATCACTCTGCAACAAGCAGTGCGACTGAAATGCATCACTAAACCCTGTACAAAACTATATCGTTCGTTGTGCCCGTACGTCATGCGTGTGCATTGCGCCGCATATGCATGTGCAAAACTGATGTTTTTTAGCTTGATTGCTGCGCTGCGAACAAATTCAGCTAGCGATCAACTCAGAATGACCCCCATTGACATAGATGCATAATACAATATATAGTCAAGGATAAAAATCTTTTCATTTGACTTGGACTAAGGTCTTCCTCAACACTTGCACAGCATATGGGGGCCATCTGGTTTGCCAAGATTAGGCAATCAATTAACTTAAAATGCTCTTTTGTGGAATGAAAATTCATAAACACAATAAATATTTGAATAAATATTTGCAAATGATTCTCCTTACTGTATGCTAAAAGAAAAAAATGGAAAATTATAGTCCAGTACACATTAAGAATAACAGTAGAACTTGCCCAAATAACCTGGCTGTTGATTAATTTGGAAGAAGTGGTTTCAAATATAAAATGGACAGAGTTGGCTATGTTTAATCAAAGAGGCTGCAAAGTGTGCAGTCCCTTTGCTATCTTTCTACAGCTAATAATGGACTACACAATACATACAGAAATTTGATTGATTTGATTGTCTTTGTCTTAATATGATTATATTTTGGATTGTTATGATACATAACTTTTTAACAGATTTGTTTTCTTTCAGTTTAATATCTAAATATATAAATGAACTGATTTTAAAATACATTCCTCAGATTTCATCAACATTATCTATTTTTGCATGGTCTATGCCAGTTATATAATAATATTTTTCAAATTTAGAAACACCAGAGAAAAAGCAAGAAAAAGAGTCTGTAGAAACAAAGAAAGGTAAAAACATAGATGGTTTGAAAAAGTACATGATTGGCTTAATGGCTAATGGGTTACATGCGTTAATGGTGAATAATGTGATAATACAGGAGATACTTAAATATCCAATATGTATAATCGAAACAGCTTTACCATTAGTGTAGGAAATGCGCACCGCACTGGGTGCTATGAAAAATAAAACTGGACAGGTAGGGAATAGTCGTTTAGTTGTATATGAGAAAAGGTACAGACATGTCATTTTGTAAGAAGACTGAGAAGAGCATGGATAGGGACATATAAGATAGTCCAGTGCATCATATGTGACAAATTGATATAGATTTTTAGTACTGTTGCTGTATTGTTGTCTACATGTAATATCTTCACTACCTATTTTGAGTTTTAAAAAATTGAAAGAAGGATGTGCGGTGTTTGAATACACTTTAAACCATAAGATGGCTGTTATGTTTTGGTATATTTAATTGGACATATGTGCTGAAAGAGATCTGATAGTGGTCCAATACTGTACCATTCAGAATAAATATGGAACATTCCAAATTCAATTACTGCAATGTATGTGGATTTAGTATACTTTACGTATAAAGCAATGAAAAATGTTTAAGGTTCCATAAACAGATAAAGTGTAGTTGAGGAGGCAAGCAGAGATGGAGCCATTATCTATACTTTGATGACCAGAAAAAAAGGTAATTGTAATAATTCAGTCATTTGAAACATTCTAGCTATTGTAACAAGAGCTTTTAAGAGACATTTTAGGTTATCAATCTAGCATTTATAGAAGCTGTGGATTGCCACTTATTCACTAGCAATTTTCATTTTGTGACACTATTCAAAAACATGAAAAAACTTCAGTGCCAAAGATACAGAAAAAAATATTTTATTTAATCTAAAATGAAATCCTTTTTGTAGAAAAATTTCAATATGCACTGTCACTCAATCGTTATCAATTTCTTTTGCAGAGACACAAGTGAAAAAAGCTGAAGAACCAGCAAAAGAGAAGAAAGGTAAACATATGCAGTATTTTAACTTTCCTGAAGTGTTTCAGGACAATTGACTCTAGCTCAAATTTATCTGGAACCGGTAATAGGGACTTTGGGAAGTAGATGGCTTTCACTGTTACAGCACAAATCTAAAAAGCGCAATTCTAATTAAAAACTGTACTGACTCTATGTCAGACCTCGATTGCAAAAGATGAGTTAATGAGGTATGAAGATGATCAATAAAGTTCCTTGTTATTTGTGAGGGCTTGGACCCCGATAAACAAATTTAAATTGTAATTATTTTATAAATGAATTCTCCACTGTGGCACTATTATTGAGAGGAATTTGTTGTTAAGTAGTTATCTTATAGAAATCATACAACCTCTTCACTATTATAGACATTGATTGTGATTGGTATAGAAAAAAGCTATTTTCTTGACTGATATGTTAATTTGAGCATATGCTTATAATAATTAATTATAGTGACCCATTGAAGCCAATACAGCACTTATTTTTGAGCTAAACTCATGGAACATAGCATTTATGATAAAAGGCAGATAGTACATCACTCACTAGTCATCTTTTTTTTAGATTCCCTAGTGAAAAAACATGAGGAGCCAGCAGAACTAAAGACAGGTAACCATATAAAGTATCTTATCTAGATGAGAAAAAACAATACCCAACTATTAACTAAAATGTTATGATGCTTGAGACCCACTCATTGACAAATTTATTTTCAGAAAAACAAGTGAAAAAACTTGAAGAACCAACAAAACCAAAGAAAGGTAACCTAATTCATAACCTTACATGTCATGCTTATGGTAGAAACATTTTAATTATGAAGAGTTAAGTCAAAAACTTTGATTCCTTAAAATAAATATATCACCAGGTATTTTAATGCAATTGTGTTATTCTTTACAGTAGTGCCTCTTGTTAAAATATAGGCCCTCCTTTACAAAATAGCCTTTGCTAACAAAGAACATTTTCCTCACGTGATTCATTTCACCTGTACTAGTGAAGTTTATTCACATTTTTTATGTACTATACTCTATCCTGATCACCATTACTTCTGTTCTCTCCAACTAAACTTGGTGTTTCAGAAGGCATTGGGGGTCATTCCGAGTTGATCGCTCGCTAGTTTTAGCAGCCGTGCAAATGCTATGCCGCTGCACACTGGGCGGTAAATTTACTGAGATGGGAGTTCTATTTAAGATGGGATGTTGCCCATAGCAACCAATCAGATTCTACATCTCATTTATCTGGCACCTTCTAGAAGATAATACTTGGAATCTGATTGGTTGCTATGGGCAACATCCCATCTTAAATAGAACTCCCATCTTAGTAAATTTACCACTCAGAGTGTATTTTAGCTTAGCAGAAGTGCGAACGGTTGTATTGCAGAGTGCATGCAATTTTTTTGGGGTAGTTTTTGAGTAACTCAAAACCTACTCAGCACTTGCAATCCCTTCAGACTATTCAGTTCCGTATTTGACCACAAAAAACCCACCCAGCGTTTGCCCAGCCATGCCTGCATTTTTCTGCACACTCCCTGAATACAGACAGTTGCCACCCAGAAATGCCCACTTCATGTCAATCACTCTGCAACAAGCAGTGCGACTGAAATGCATCACCAAACCCTGTGCAAAACGATATCGTTCGTTGTGCCCGTACGTCATGCGTGTGCATTGCGCCGCATATGCATGTTCAAAACTGATGTTTTTTAGCTTGATTGCTGCGCTGCGAACAAATTCAGCTAGCGATCAACTCAGAATGACCCCCATTGACATAGATGCATAATACAATATATAGTCAAGGATAAAAATCTTTTCATTTGACTTGGACTAAGGTCTTCCTCAACACTTGCACAGCATATGGGGGCCATCTGGTTTGCCAAGATTAGGCAATCAATCAACTTAAAATGCTCTTTTGTGGAATGAAAATTCATAAACACAATAAATATTTGAATAAATATTTGCAAATGATTCTCCTTACTGTATGCTAAAATAAAAAAAATGGAAAATTATAGTCCAGTACACATTAAGAATAACAGTAGAACTTGCCCAAATAACCTGGCTGTTGATTAATTTGGAAGAAGTGGTTTCAAATATAAAATGGACAGAGTTGGCTATGTTTAATCAAAGAGGCTGCAAAGTGTGCAGTCCATTTGCTATCTTTCTACAGCTAATAATGGACTACACAATACATACAGAAATTTGATTGATTTGATTGTCTTTGTCTTAATATGATTATATTTTGGATTGTTATGATACACAACTTTTTAACAGATTTGTTTTCTTTCAGTTTAATATCTAAATATATAAATGAACTGATTTTAAAATACATTCCTCAGATTTCATCAACATTATCTATTTTTGCATGGTCTATGCCAGTTATATAATAATATTTTTCAAATTTAGAAACACCAGAGAAAAAGCAAGAAAAAGAGTCTGTAGAAACAAAGAAAGGTAAAAACATAGATGGTTTGAAAAAGTACATGATTGGCTTAATGGCTAATGGGTTACATGCGTTAATGGTGAATAATGTGATAATACAGGAGATACTTAAATATCCAATATGTATAATCGAAACAGCTTTACCATTAGTGTAGGAAATGCGCACTGGGTGCTATGAAATATAAAACTGGGCAGATAGGGAATAGTCGTTTAGTTGTATATGAGAAAAGGTACAGACATGTAATTTTGTAAGAAGACTGAGAAGAGCATGGATAGGGACATATAAGATAGTCCAGTGCATCATATGTGACAAATTGATATAGATTTTTAGTACTGTTGCTGTATTGTTGTCTACATGTAATATCTTCACTACCTATTTTGAGTTTTAAAAAATTGAAAGAAGGATGTGCGGTGTTTGAATACACTTTAAACCATAAGATGGCTGTTATGTTTTGGTATATGTAATTGGACATATGTGCTGAAAGAGATCTGATAGTGGTCCAATACTGTACCATTCAGAATAAATATGGAACATTCCAAATTCAATTACTGCAATGTATGTGGATTTAGTATACTTTACGTATAAAGCAATGAAAAATGTTTAAGGTTCCATAAACAGATAAAGTGTAGTTGAGGAGGCAAGCAGAGATGGAGCCATTATCTATACTTTGATGACCAGAAAAAAAGGTAATTGTAATAATTCAGTCATTTGAAACATTCTAGCTATTGTAACAAGAGCTTTTAAGAGACATATATGGTTATCAATCTAGCATTTATAGAAGCCGTTGATTGCCACTTATTCACTAGCAATTTTCATTTTGTGACACTATTCAAAAACATGAAAAAACTTCAGTGCCAAAGATACAGAAAAAAATATTTTATTTAATCTAAAATGAAATCCTTTTTGTAGAAAAATTTCAATATGCACTGTCACTCAATCGTTAACAATTTCTTTTGCAGAGACACAAGTGAAAAAAGCTGAAGAACCAGCAAAAGAGAAGAAAGGTAAACATATGCAGTATTTTAACTTTCCTGAAGTGTTTCAGGACAATTGACTCTAGCTCAAATTTATCTGGAACCGGTAATAGGGACTTTGGGAAGTAGATGGCTTTCACTGTAACAGCACAAATCTAAAAAGCGCAATTCTAATTAAAAACTGTACTGACTCTATGTCAGACCTCGATTGCAAAAGATGAGTTAATGAGGTATGAAGATGATCAATAAAGTTCCTTGTTATTTGTGAGGGCTTGGACCCCGATAAACAAATTTAAATTGTAATTATTTTATAAATGAATTCTCCACTGTGGCACTATTATTGAGAGGAATTTGTTGTTAAGTAGTTATCTTATAGAAATCATACAACCTCTTCACTATTATAGACATTGATTGTGATTGGTATAGGAAAAAGCTATTTTCTTGACTGATATGTTAATTTGAGCATATGCTTATAATAATTAATTATAGTGACCCATTGAAGCCAATACAGCACTTATTTTTGAGCTAAACTCATGGAACATAGCATTTATGATAAAAGGCAGATAGTACATCACTCACTAGTCATCTCTTTTTTAGATTCCCTAGTGAAAAAACATGAGGAGCCAGCAGAACTAAAGACAGGTAACCATATAAAGTATCTTATCTAGATGAGAAAAAACAATACCCAACTATTAACTAAAATGTTATGATGCTTGAGACCCACTCATTGACAAATTTATTTTCAGAAAAACAAGTGAAAAAACTTGAAGAACCAACAAAACCAAAGAAAGGTAACCTAATTCATAACCTTACATGTCATGCTTATGGTAGAAACATTTTAATTATGAAGAGTTAAGTCAAAAACTTTGATTCCTTAAAATAAATATATCACCAGGTATTTTAATGCAATTGTGTTATTCTTTACAGTAGTGCCTCTTGTTAAAATATAGGCCCTCCTTTACAAAATAGCCTTTGCTAACAAAGAACATTTTCCTCACGTGATTCATTTCACCTGTACTAGTGAAGTTTATTCACATTTTTTATGTACTAAACTCTATCCTGATCACCAGTACTTCTGTTCTCTCCAACTAAACTTGGTGTTTCAGAAGGCATTGGGGGTCATTCCGAGTTGATCGCTCGCTAGTTTTAGCAGCTGTGCAAATGCTATGCCGCTGCACACTGGGCGTTAAATTTACTGAGATGGAAGTTCTATTTAAGATGGGATGTTGCCCATAGCAACCAATCAGATTCTACATCTCATTTATCTGGCACCTTCTAGAAGATAATACTTGGAATCTGATTGGTTGCTATGGGCAACATCCCATCTTAAATAGGACTCCCATCTTAGTAAATTTACCACTCAGAGTGTATTTTAGCTTAGCAGAAGTGCGAACGGTTGTATTGCAGAGTGCCTGCAATTTTTTTGGGGTAGTTTTTGAGTAACTCAAAACCTACTCAGCACTTGCAATCCCTTCAGACTATTCAGTTCCGTATTTGACTTCACAAACCCACCCAGCGTTTGCCCAGCCATGCCTGCATTTTTCTGCACACTCCCTGAATACAGTCAGTTGCCACCCAGAAATGCCCACTTCATATCAATCACTCTGCAACAAGCAGTGCGACTGAAATGCATCACTAAACCCTGTGCAAAACGATATCGTTCGTTGTGCCCGTACGTCATGCATGTGCATTGCGCCGTATATGCATGTGCAAAACTGATGTTTTTTAGCTTGATTGCTGCGCTGCGAACAAATTCAGCTAGCGATCAACTCAGAATGACCCCCATTGACATAGATGCATAATACAATATATAGTCAAGGATAAAAATCTTTTCATTTGACTTGGACTAAGGTCTTCCTCAACACTTGCACAGCATATGGGGGCCATCTGGTTTGCCAAGATTAGGCAATCAATTAACTTAAAATGCTCTTTTGTGGAATGAAAATTCATAAACACAATAAATATTTGAATAAATATTTGCAAATGATTCTCCTTACTGTATGCTAAAAGAAAAAAATGGAAAATTATAGTCCAGTACACATTAAGAATAACAGTAGAACTTGCCCAAATAACCTGGCTGTTGATTAATTTGGAAGAAGTGGTTTCAAATATAAAATGGACAGAGTTGGCTATGTTTAATCAAAGAGGCTGCAAAGTGTGCAGTCCCTTTGCTATCTTTCTACAGCTAATAATGGACTACACAATACATACAGAAATTTGATTGATTTGATTGTCTTTGTCTTAATATGATTATATTTTGGATTGTTATGATACATAACTTTTTAACAGATTTGTTTTCTTTCAGTTTAATATCTAAATATATAAATGAACTGATTATAAAATACATTCCTCAGACTTCATCAACATTATCTATTTTTGCATGGTCTATGCCAGTTATATAATAATATTTTTCAAATTTAGAAACACCAGAGAAAAAGCAAGAAAAAGAGTCTGTAGAAACAAAGAAAGGTAAAAACATAGATGGTTTGAAAAAGTACATGATTGGCTTAATGGCTAATGGGTTACATGCGTTAATGGTGAATAATGTGATAATACAGGAGATACTTAAATATCCAATATGTATAATCGAAACAGCTTTACCATTAGTGTAGGAAATGCGCACTGGGTGCTATGAAAAATAAAACTGGGCAGGTAGGGAATAGTCGTTTAGTTGTATATGAGAAAAGGTACAGACATGTAATTTTGTAAGAAGACTGAGAAGAGCATGGATAGGGACATATAAGATAGTCCAGTGCATCATATGTGACAAATTGATATAGATTTTTAGTACTGTTGCTGTATTGTTGTCTACATGTAATATCTTCACTACCTATTTTGAGTTTTAAAAAATTGAAAGAAGGATGTGCGGTGTTTGAATACACTTTAAACCATAAGATGGCTGTTATGTTTTGGTATATGTAATTGGACATATGTGCTGAAAGAGATCTGATAGTGGTCCAATACTGTACCATTCAGAATAAATATGGAACATTCCAAATTCAATTACTGCAATGTATGTGGATTTAGTATACTTTACGTATAAAGCAATGAAAAATGTTTAAGGTTCCATAAACAGATAAAGTGTAGTTGAGGAGGCAAGCAGAGATGAAGCCATTATCTATACTTTGATGACCAGAAAAAAAGGTAATTGTAATAATTCAGTCATTTGAAACATTCTAGCTATTGTAACAAGAGCTTTTAAGAGACATTTTAGGTTATCAATCTAGCATTTATAGAAGCTGTGGATTGCCACTTATTCACTAGCAATTTTCATTTTGTGACACTATTCAAAAACATGAAAAAACTTCAGTGCCAAAGATACAGAAAAAAATATTTTTATTTAATCTAAAATGAAATCCTTTTTGTAGAAAATTTTCAATATGCACTGTCACTCAATCGTTAACAATTTCTTTTGCAGAGACACAAGTGAAAAAAGCTGAAGAACCAGCAAAAGAGAAGAAAGGTAAACATATACAGTATTTTAACTTTCCTGAAGTGTTTCAGGACAATTGACTCTAGCTCAAATTTATCTGGAACCGGTAATAGGGACTTTGGGAAGTAGATGGCTTTCACTGTAACAGCACAAATCTAAAAAGCGCAATTCTAATTAAAAACTGTACTGACTCTATGTCAGACCTCGATTGCAAAAGATGAGTTAATGAGGTATGAAGATGATCAATAAAGTTCCTTGTTATTTGTGAGGGCTTGGACCCCGATAAACAAATTTAAATTGTAATTATTTTATAAATGAATTCTCCACTGTGGCACTATTATTGAGAGGAATTTGTTGTTAAGTAGTTATCTTATAGAAATCATACAACCTCTTCACTATTATAGACATTGATTGTGATTGGTATAGGAAAAAGCTATTTTCTTGACTGATATGTTAATTTGAGCATATGCTTATAATAATTAATTATAGTGACCCATTGAAGCCAATACAGCACTTATTTTTGAGCTAAACTCATGGAACATAGCATTTATGATAAAAGGCAGATAGTACATCACTCACTAGTCATCTCTTTTTTAGATTCCCTAGTGAAAAAACATGAGGAGCCAGCAGAACTAAAGACAGGTAACCATATAAAGTATCTTATCTAGATGAGAAAAAACAATACCCAACTATTAACTAAAATGTTATGATGCTTGAGACCCACTCATTGACAAATTTATTTTCAGAAAAACAAGTGAAAAAACTTGAAGAACCAACAAAACCAAAGAAAGGTAACCTAATTCATAACCTTACATGTCATGCTTATGGTAGAAACATTTTAATTATGAAGAGTTAAGTCAAAAACTTTGATTCCTTAAAATAAATATATCACCAGGTATTTTAATGCAATTGTGTTATTCTTTACAGTAGTGCCTCTTGTTAAAATATAGGCCCTCCTTTACAAAATAGCCTTTGCTAACAAAGAACATTTTCCTCACGTGATTCATTTCACCTGTACTAGTGAAGTTTATTCACATTTTTTATGTACTAAACTCTATCCTGATCACCAGTACTTCTGTTCTCTCCAACTAAACTTGGTGTTTCAGAAGGCATTGGGGGTCATTCCGAGTTGATCGCTCGCTAGTTTTAGCAGCTGTGCAAATGCTATGCCGCTGCACACTGGGCGGTAAATTTACAGAGATGGGAGTTCTATTTAAGATGGGATGTTGCCCATAGCAACCAATCAGATTCTACATCTCATTTATCTGGCACCTTCTAGAAGATAATACTTGGAATCTGATTGGTTGCTATGGGCAACATCCCATCTTAAATAGGACTCCCATCTTAGTAAATTTACCACTCAGAGTGTATTTTAGCTTAGCAGAAGTGCGAACGGTTGTATTGCAGAGTGCCTGCAATTTTTTTGGGGTAGTTTTTGAGTAACTCAAAACCTACTCAGCACTTGCAATCCCTTCAGACTATTCAGTTCCGTATTTGACTTCACAAACCCACCCAGCGTTTGCCCAGCCATGCCTGCATTTTTCTGCACACTCCCTGAATACAGTCAGTTGCCACCCAGAAATGCCCACTTCATATCAATCACTCTGCAACAAGCAGTGCGACTGAAATGCATCACTAAACCCTGTGCAAAACGATATCGTTCGTTGTGCCCGTACGTCATGCATGTGCATTGCGCCGCATATGCATGTGCAAAACTGATGTTTTTTAGCTTGATTGCTGCGCTGCGAACAAATTCAGCTAGCGATCAACTCAGAATGACCCCCATTGACATAGATGCATAATACAATATATAGTCAAGGATAAAAATCTTTTCATTTGACTTGGACTAAGGTCTTCCTCAACACTTGCACAGCATATGGGGGCCATCTGGTTTGCCAAGATTAGGCAATCAATTAACTTAAAATGCTCTTTTGTGGAATGAAAATTCATAAACACAATAAATATTTGAATAAATATTTGCAAATGATTCTCCTTACTGTATGCTAAAAGAAAAAAATGGAAAATTATAGTCCAGTACACATTAAGAATAACAGTAGAACTTGCCCAAATAACCTGGCTGTTGATTAATTTGGAAGAAGTGGTTTCAAATATAAAATGGACAGAGTTGGCTATGTTTAATCAAAGAGGCTGCAAAGTGTGCAGTCCCTTTGCTATCTTTCTACAGCTAATAATGGACTACACAATACATACAGAAATTTGATTGATTTGATTGTCTTTGTCTTAATATGATTATATTTTGGATTGTTATGATACATAACTTTTTAACAGATTTGTTTTCTTACAGTTTAATATCTAAATATATAAATGAACTGATTATAAAATACATTCCTCAGACTTCATCAACATTATCTATTTTTGCATGGTCTATGCCAGTTATATAATAATATTTTTCAAATTTAGAAACACCAGAGAAAAAGCAAGAAAAAGAGTCTGTAGAAACAAAGAAAGGTAAAAACATAGATGGTTTGAAAAAGTACATGATTGGCTTAATGGCTAATGGGTTACATGCGTTAATGGTGAATAATGTGATAATACAGGAGATACTTAAATATCCAATATGTATAATCGAAACAGCTTTACCATTAGTGTAGGAAATGCGCACTGGGTGCTATGAAAAATAAAACTGGGCAGGTAGGGAATAGTCGTTTAGTTGTATATGAGAAAAGGTACAGACATGTAATTTTGTAAGAAGACTGAGAAGAGCATGGATAGGGACATATAAGATAGTCCAGTGCATCATATGTGACAAATTGATATAGATTTTTAGTACTGTTGCTGTATTGTTGTCTACATGTAATATCTTCACTACCTATTTTGAGTTTTAAAAAATTGAAAGAAGGATGTGCGGTGTTTGAATACACTTTAAACCATAAGATGGCTGTTATGTTTTGGTATATGTAATTGGACATATGTGCTGAAAGAGATCTGATAGTGGTCCAATACTGTACCATTCAGAATAAATATGGAACATTCCAAATTCAATTACTGCAATGTATGTGGATTTAGTATACTTTACGTATAAAGCAATGAAAAATGTTTAAGGTTCCATAAACAGATAAAGTGTAGTTGAGGAGGCAAGCAGAGATGAAGCCATTATCTATACTTTGATGACCAGAAAAAAAGGTAATTGTAATAATTCAGTCATTTGAAACATTCTTTGTAACAAGAGCTTTTAAGAGACATTTTAGGTTATCAATCTAGCATTTATAGAAGCTGTGGATTGCCACTTATTCACTAGCAATTTTCATTTTGTGACACTATTCAAAAACATGAAAAAACTTCAGTGCCAAAGATACAGAAAAAAATATTTTTATTTAATCTAAAATGAAATCCTTTTTGTAGAAAATTTTCAATATGCACTGTCACTCAATCGTTAACAATTTCTTTTGCAGAGACACAAGTGAAAAAAGCTGAAGAACCAGCAAAAGAGAAGAAAGGTAAACATATGCAGTATTTTAACTTTCCTGAAGTGTTTCAGGACAATTGACTCTAGCTCAAATTTATCTGGAACCGGTAATAGGGACTTTGGGAAGTAGATGGCTTTCACTGTAACAGCACAAATCTAAAAAGCGCAATTCTAATTAAAAACTGTACTGACTCTATGTCAGACCTCGATTGCAAAAGATGAGTTAATGAGGTATGAAGATGATCAATAAAGTTCCTTG
This sequence comes from Pseudophryne corroboree, assembly GCF_028390025.1. NCBI lineage: Eukaryota > Metazoa > Chordata > Amphibia > Anura > Myobatrachidae > Pseudophryne > Pseudophryne corroboree. The sequence continues at coordinate 524,308,389 of NC_086447.1, read as the reverse complement.
TTATTTGTGAGGGCTTGGACCCCGATAAACAAATTTAAATTGTAATTATTTTATAAATGAATTCTCCACTGTGGCACTATTATTGAGAGGAATTTGTTGTTAAGTAGTTATCTTATAGAAATCATACAACCTCTTCACTATTATAGACATTGATTGTGATTGGTATAGGAAAAAGCTATTTTCTTGACTGATATGTTAATTTGAGCATATGCTTATAATAATTAATTATAGTGACCCATTGAAGCCAATACAGCACTTATTTTTGAGCTAAACTCATGGAACATAGCATTTATGATAAAAGGCAGATAGTACATCACTCACTAGTCATCTCTTTTTTAGATTCCCTAGTGAAAAAACATGAGGAGCCAGCAGAACTAAAGACAGGTAACCATATAAAGTATCTTATCTAGATGAGAAAAAACAATACCCAACTATTAACTAAAATGTTATGATGCTTGAGACCCACTCATTGACAAATTTATTTTCAGAAAAACAAGTGAAAAAACTTGAAGAACCAACAAAACCAAAGAAAGGTAACCTAATTCATAACCTTACATGTCATGCTTATGGTAGAAACATTTTAATTATGAAGAGTTAAGTCAAAAACTTTGATTCCTTAAAATAAATATATCACCAGGTATTTTAATGCAATTGTGTTATTCTTTACAGTAGTGCCTCTTGTTAAAATATAGGCCCTCCTTTACAAAATAGCCTTTGCTAACAAAGAACATTTTCCTCACGTGAATCATTTCACCTGTACTAGTGAAGTTTATTCACATTTTTTATGTACTAAACTCTATCCTGATCACCAGTACTTCTGTTCTCTCCAACTAAACTTGGTGTTTCAGAAGGCATTGGGGGTCATTCCGAGTTGATCGCTCGCTAGTTTTAGCAGCTGTGCAAATGCTATGCCGCTGCACACTGGGCGGTAAATTTACTGAGATGGGAGTTCTATTTAAGATGGGATGTTGCCCATAGCAACCAATCAGATTCTACATCTCATTTATCTGGCACCTTCTAGAAGATAATACTTGGAATCTGATTGGTTGCTATGGGCAACATCCCATCTTAAATAGGACTCCCATCTTAGTAAATTTACCACTCAGAGTGTATTTTAGCTTAGCAGAAGTGCGAACGGTTGTATTGCAGAGTGCCTGCAATTTTTTTGGGGTAGTTTTTGAGTAACTCAAAACCTACTCAGCACTTGCAATCCCTTCAGACTATTCAGTTCCGTATTTGACTTCACAAACCCACCCAGCGTTTGCCCAGCCATGCCTGCATTTTTCTGCACACTCCCTGAATACAGTCAGTTGCCACCCAGAAATGCCCACTTCATATCAATCACTCTGCAACAAGCAGTGCGACTGAAATGCATCACTAAACCCTGTGCAAAACGATATCGTTCGTTGTGCCCGTACGTCATGCATGTGCATTGCGCCGCATATGCATGTGCAAAACTGATGTTTTTTAGCTTGATTGCTGCGCTGCGAACAAATTCAGCTAGCGATCAACTCAGAATGACCCCCATTGACATAGATGCATAATACAATATATAGTCAAGGATAAAAATCTTTTCATTTGACTTGGACTAAGGTCTTCCTCAACACTTGCACAGCATATGGGGGCCATCTGGTTTGCCAAGATTAGGCAATCAATTAACTTAAAATGCTCTTTTGTGGAATGAAAATTCATAAACACAATAAATATTTGAATAAATATTTGCAAATGATTCTCCTTACTGTATGCTAAAAGAAAAAAATGGAAAATTATAGTCCAGTACACATTAAGAATAACAGTAGAACTTGCCCAAATAACCTGGCTGTTGATTAATTTGGAAGAAGTGGTTTCAAATATAAAATGGACAGAGTTGGCTATGTTTAATCAAAGAGGCTGCAAAGTGTGCAGTCCCTTTGCTATCTTTCTACAGCTAATAATGGACTACACAATACATACAGAAATTTGATTGATTTGATTGTCTTTGTCTTAATATGATTATATTTTGGATTGTTATGATACATAACTTTTTAACAGATTTGTTTTCTTACAGTTTAATATCTAAATATATAAATGAACTGATTATAAAATACATTCCTCAGACTTCATCAACATTATCTATTTTTGCATGGTCTATGCCAGTTATATAATAATATTTTTCAAATTTAGAAACACCAGAGAAAAAGCAAGAAAAAGAGTCTGTAGAAACAAAGAAAGGTAAAAACATAGATGGTTTGAAAAAGTACATGATTGGCTTAATGGCTAATGGGTTACATGCGTTAATGGTGAATAATGTGATAATACAGGAGATACTTAAATATCCAATATGTATAATTGAAACAGCTTTACCATTAGTGTAGGAAATGCGCACTGGGTGCTATGAAAAATAAAACTGGGCAGGTAGGGAATAGTCGTTTAGTTGTATATGAGAAAAGGTACAGACATGTAATTTTGTAAGAAGACTGAGAAGAGCATGGATAGGGACATATAAGATAGTCCAGTGCATCATATGTGACAAATTGATATAGATTTTTAGTACTGTTGCTGTATTGTTGTCTACATGTAATATCTTCACTACCTATTTTGAGTTTTAAAAAATTGAAAGAAGGATGTGCGGTGTTTGAATACACTTTAAACCATAAGATGGCTGTTATGTTTTGGTATATGTAATTGGACATATGTGCTGAAAGAGATCTGATAGTGGTCCAATACTGTACCATTCAGAATAAATATGGAACATTCCAAATTCAATTACTGCAATGTATGTGGATTTAGTATACTTTACGTATAAAGCAATGAAAAATGTTTAAGGTTCCATAAACAGATAAAGTGTAGTTGAGGAGGTAAGCAGAGATGAAGCCATTATCTATACTTTGATGACCAGAAAAAAAGGTAATTGTAATAATTCAGTCATTTGAAACATTCTAGCTATTGTAACAAGAGCTTTTAAGAGACATTTTAGGTTATCAATCTAGCATTTATAGAAGCTGTGGATTGCCACTTATTCACTAGCAATTTTCATTTTGTGACACTATTCAAAAACATGAAAAAACTTCAGTGCCAAAGATACAGAAAAAAATATTTTATTTAATCTAAAATAAAATCCTTTTTGTAGAAAAATTTCAATATGCACTGTCACTCAATCGTTAACAATTTCTCTTGCAGAGACACAAGTGAAAAAAGCTGAAGAACCAGCAAAAGAGAAGAAAGGTAAACAGATGCAGTATTTTAACTTTCCTGAAGTGTTTCAGGACAATTGACTCTAGCTCAAATTTATCTGGAACCGGTAATAGGGACTTTGGGAAGTTGATGGCTTTCACTGTTACAGCACAAATCTAAAAAGCGCAATTCTAATTAAAAACTGTACTGACTCTATGTCAGACCTCGATGCAAAAGATGAGTTAATGAGGTATGAAGATGATCAATAAAGTTCCTTGTTATTTGTGAGGGCTTGGACCCCGATAAATAAATTTAAATTGTAATTATTTTATAAATGAATTCTCCACTGTGGCACTATTATAAGAGGAATTTGTTGTTAAGTAGTTATCTTGTAGAAATCATACAACCTCTTCACTATTATAGACATTGATTGTGATTGGTATAGAAAAAAGCTATTTTTTTGACTGATATGTTAATCTGAGCATATGCTTATAATAATTAACTATAGTGACCCATTGACGCCAATACAGCACTTATTTTTGAGCTAAACTCATGGAACATAGCATTTATGATAAAAGGCAGATAGTACATCACTCACTAGTCATATCTTTTTTAAATTCCCTAGTGAAAAAACATGAGGAGCCAGCAGAACTAAAGACAGGTAACCATATAAAGTATCTTATCTAGATGAGAAAAAACAATACCCAACTATTAACTAAAATGTTATGATGCTTGAGACCCACTCATTGACAAATTTATTTTCAGAAAAACAAGTGAAAAAACTTGAAGAACCAACAAAACCAAAGAAAGGTAACCTAATTCATAACCTTACATGTCATGCTTATGGTAGAAACATTTTAATTATGAAGAGTTAAGTCAAAAACTTTGATTCCTTAAAATAAATATATCACCAGGTATTTTAAAGCAATTGTGTTATTCTTTACAGTAGTGCCTCTTGTTAAAATATAGGCCCTCCTTTACAAAATAGCCTTTGCTAACAAAGAACATTTTCCTCACGTGATTCATTTCACCTGTACTAGTGAAGTTTATTCACATTTTTTATGTACTATACTCTATCCTGATCACCATTACTTCTGTTCTCTCCAACTAAACTTGGTGTTTCAGAAGGCATTGGGGGTCATTCCGAGTTGATCGCTCGCTAGTTTTAGCAGCCGTGCAAATGCTATGCCGCTGCACACTGGGCGGTAAATTTACTGAGATGGGAGTTCTATTTAAGATGGGATGTTGCCCATAGCAACCAATCAGATTCTACATCTCATTTATCTGGCACCTTCTAGAAGATAATACTTGGAATCTGATTGGTTGCTATGGGCAACATCCCATCTTAAATAGAACTCCCATCTTAGTAAATTTACCACTCAGAGTGTATTTTAGCTTAGCAGAAGTGCGAACGGTTGTATTGCAGAGTGCCTGCAATTTTTTTGGGGTAGTTTTTGAGTAACTCAAAACCTACTCAGCACTTGCAATCCCTTCAGACTATTCAGTTCCGTATTTGACTTCACAAACCCACCCAGCGTTTGCCCAGCCATGCCTGCATTTTTCTGCACACTCCTTGAATACAGTCAGTTGCCACCCAGAAATGCCCACTTCATGTCAATCACTCTGCAACAAGCAGTGCGACTGAAATGCATCACTAAACCCTGTGCAAAACTATATCGTTCGTTGTGCCCGTACGTCATGCGTGTGCATTGCGCCGCATATGCATGTGCAAAACTGATGTTTTTTAGCTTGATTGCTGCGCAGCGAACAAATTCAGCTAGCGATCAACTCAGAATGACCCCCATTGACATAGATGCATAATACAATATATAGTCAAGGATAAAAATCTTTTCATTTGACTTGGACTAAGGTCTTCCTCAACACTTGCACAGCATATGGGGGCCATCTGGTTTGCCAAGATTAGGCAATCAATTAACTTAAAATGCTCTTTTGTGGAATGAAAATTCATAAACACAATAAATATTTGAATAAATATTTGCAAATGATTCTCCTTACTGTATGCTAAAAGAAAAAAATGGAAAATTATAGTCCAGTACACATTAAGAATAACAGTAGAACTTGCCCAAATAACCTGGCTGTTGATTAATTTGGAAGAAGTGGTTTCAAATATAAAATGGACAGAGTTGGCTATGTTTAATCAAAGAGGCTGCAAAGTGTGCAGTCCCTTTGCTATCTTTCTACAGCTAATAATGGACTACACAATACATACAGAAATTTGATTGATTTGATTGTCTTTGTCTTAATATGATTATATTTTGGATTGTTATGATACATAACTTTTTAACAGATTTGTTTTCTTACAGTTTAATATCTAAATATATAAATGAACTGATTATAAAATACATTCCTCAGACTTCATCAACATTATCTATTTTTGCATGGTCTATGCCAGTTATATAATAATATTTTTCAAATTTAGAAACACCAGAGAAAAAGCAAGAAAAAGAGTCTGTAGAAACAAAGAAAGGTAAAAACATAGATGGTTTGAAAAAGTACATGATTGGCTTAATGGCTAATGGGTTACATGCGTTAATGGTGAATAATGTGATAATACAGGAGATACTTAAATATCCAATATGTATAATTGAAACAGCTTTACCATTAGTGTAGGAAATGCGCACTGGGTGCTATGAAAAATAAAACTGGGCAGGTAGGGAATAGTCGTTTAGTTGTATATGAGAAAAGGTACAGACATGTAATTTTGTAAGAAGACTGAGAAGAGCATGGATAGGGACATATAAGATAGTCCAGTGCATCATATGTGACAAATTGATATAGATTTTTAGTACTGTTGCTGTATTGTTGTCTACATGTAATATCTTCACTGCCTATTTTGAGTTTTAAAAAATTGAAAGAAGGATGTGCGGTGTTTGAATACACTTTAAACCATAAGATGGCTGTTATGTTTTGGTATATGTAATTGGACATATGTGCTGAAAGAGATCTGATAGTGGTCCAATACTGTACCATTCAGAATAAATATGGAACATTCCAAATTCAATTACAGCAATGTATGTGGATTTAGTATACTTTACGTATAAAGCAATGAAAAATGTTTAAGGTTCCATAAACAGATAAAGTGTAGTTGAGGAGGTAAGCAGAGATGAAGCCATTATCTATACTTTGATGACCAGAAAAAAAGGTAATTGTAATAATTCAGTCATTTGAAACATTCTAGCTATTGTAACAAGAGCTTTTAAGAGACATTTTAGGTTATCAATCTAGCATTTATAGAAGCTGTGGATTGCCACTTATTCACTAGCAATTTTCATTTTGTGACACTATTCAAAAACATGAAAAAACTTCAGTGCCAAAGATACAGAAAAAAATATTTTATTTAATCTAAAATAAAATCCTTTTTGTAGAAAAATTTCAATATGCACTGTCACTCAATCGTTAACAATTTCTTTTGCAGAGACACAAGTGAAAAAAGCTGAAGAACCAGCAAAAGAGAAGAAAGGTAAACAGATGCAGTATTTTAACTTTCCTGAAGTGTTTCAGGACAATTGACTCTAGCTCAAATTTATCTGGAACCGGTAATAGGGACTTTGGGAAGTAGATGGCTTTCACTGTTACAGCACAAATCTAAAAAGCGCAATTCTAATTAAAAACTGTACTGACTCTATGTCAGACCTCGATGCAAAAGATGAGTTAATGAGGTATGAAGATGATCAATAAAGTTCCTTGTTATTTGTGAGGGCTTGGACCCCGATAAATAAATTTAAATTGTAATTATTTTATAAATGAATTCTCCACTGTGGCACTATTATAAGAGGAATTTGTTGTTAAGTAGTTATCTTGTAGAAATCATACAACCTCTTCACTATTATAGACATTGATTGTGATTGGTATAGAAAAAAGCTATTTTCTTGACTGATATGTTAATCTGAGCATATGCTTATAATAATTAACTATAGTGACCCATTGACGCCAATACAGCACTTATTTTTGAGCTAAACTCATGGAACATAGCATTTATGATAAAAGGCAGATAGTACATCACTCACTAGTCATATCTTTTTTAAATTCCCTAGTGAAAAAACATGAGGAGCCAGCAGAACTAAAGACAGGTAACCATATAAAGTATCTTATCTAGATGAGAAAAAACAATACCCAACTATTAACTAAAATGTTATGATGCTTGAGACCCACTCATTGACAAATTTATTTTCAGAAAAACAAGTGAAAAAACTTGAAGAACCAACAAAACCAAAGAAAGGTAACCTAATTCATAACCTTACATGTCATGCTTATGGTAGAAACATTTTAATTATGAAGAGTTAAGTCAAAAACTTTGATTCCTTAAAATAAATATATCACCAGGTATTTTAAAGCAATTGTGTTATTCTTTACAGTAGTGCCTCTTGTTAAAATATAGGCCCTCCTTTACAAAATAGCCTTTGCTAACAAAGAACATTTTCCTCACGTGATTCATTTCACCTGTACTAGTGAAGTTTATTCACATTTTTTATGTACTATACTCTATCCTGATCACCATTACTTCTGTTCTCTCCAACTAAACTTGGTGTTTCAGAAGGCATTGGGGGTCATTCCGAGTTGATCGCTCGCTAGTTTTAGCAGCCGTGCAAATGCTATGCCGCTGCACACTGGGCGGTAAATTTACTGAGATGGGAGTTCTATTTAAGATGGGATGTTGCCCAGAGCAACCAATCAGATTCTACATCTCATTTATCTGGCACCTTCTAGAAGATAATACTTGGAATCTGATTGGTTGCTATGGGCAACATCCCATCTTAAATAGAACTCCCATCTTAGTAAATTTACCACTCAGAGTGTATTTTAGCTTAGCAGAAGTGCGAACGGTTGTATTGCAGAGTGCCTGCAATTTTTTTGGGGTAGTTTTTGAGTAACTCAAAACCTACTCAGCACTTGCAATCCCTTCAGACTATTCAGTTCCGTATTTGACTTCACAAACCCACCCAGCGTTTGCCCAGCCATGCCTGCATTTTTCTGCACACTCCTTGAATACAGTCAGTTGCCACCCAGAAATGCCCACTTCATGTCAATCACTCTGCAACAAGCAGTGCGACTGAAATGCATCACTAAACCCTGTGCAAAACTATATCGTTCGTTGTGCCCGTACGTCATGCGTGTGCATTGCGCCGCATATGCATGTGCAAAACTGATGTTTTTTAGCTTGATTGCTGCGCAGCGAACAAATTCAGCTAGCGATCAACTCAGAATGACCCCCATTGACATAGATGCATAATACAATATATAGTCAAGGATAAAAATCTTTTCATTTGACTTGGACTAAGGTCTTCCTCAACACTTGCACAGCATATGGGGGCCATCTGGTTTGCCAAGATTAGGCAATCAATTAACTTAAAATGCTCTTTTGTGGAATGAAAATTCATAAACACAATAAATATTTGAATAAATATTTGCAAATGATTCTGCTTACTGTATGCTAAAAGAAAAAAATGGAAAATTATAGTCCAGTACACATTAAGAATAACAGTAGAACTTGCCCAAATAACCTGGCTGTTGATTAATTTGGAAGAAGTGGTTTCAAATATAAAATGGACAGAGTTGGCTATGTTTAATCAAAGAGGCTGCAAAGTGTGCAGTCCCTTTGCTATCTTTCTACAGCTAATAATGGACTACACAATACATACAGAAATTTGATTGATTTGATTGTCTTTGTCTTAATATGATTATATTTTGGATTGTTATGATACATAACTTTTTAACAGATTTGTTTTCTTTCAGTTTAATATCTAAATATATAAATGAACTGATTTTAAAATACATTCCTCAGATTTCATCAACATTATCTATTTTTGCATGGTCTATGCCAGTTATATAATAATATTTTTCAAATTTAGAAACACCAGAGAAAAAGCAAGAAAAAGAGTCTGTAGAAACAAAGAAAGGTAAAAACATAGATGGTTTGAAAAAGTACATGATTGGCTTAATGGCTAATGGGTTACATGTGTTAATGGTGAATAATGTGATAATACAGGAGATACTTAAATATCCAATATGTATAATCGAAACAGCTTTACCATTAGTGTAGGAAATGCGCACTGGGTGCTATGAAATATAAAACTGGGCAAGTAGGGAATAGTCGTTTAGTTGTATATGAGAAAAGGTACAGACATGTAATTTTGTAAGAAGACTGAGAAGAGCATGGATAGGGACATATAAGATAGTCCAGTGCATCATATGTGACAAATTGATATAGATTTTTAGTACTGTTGCTGTATTGTTGTCTACATGTAATATCTTCACTACCTATTTTGAGTTTTAAAAAATTGAAAGAAGGATGTGCGGTGTTTGAATACACTTTAAACCATAAGATGGCTGTTATGTTTTGGTATATGTAATTGGACATATGTGCTGAAAGAGATCTGATAGTGGTCCAATACTGTACCATTCAGAATAAATATGGAACATTCCAAATTCAATTACTGCAATGTATGTGGATTTAGTATACTTTACGTATAAAGCAATGAAAAATGTTTAAGGTTCCATAAACAGATAAAGTGTAGTTGAGGAGGCAAGCAGAGATGGAGCCATTATCTATACTTTGATGACCAGAAAAAAAGGTAATTGTAATAATTCAGTCATTTGAAACATTCTAGCTATTGTAACAAGAGCTTTTCAGAGACATTTAGGTTATCAATCTATCATTTATAGAAGCTGTGGATTGCCACTTATTCACTAGCAATTTTCATTTTGTGACACTATTCAAAAACATGAAAAAACTTCAGTGCCAAAGATACAGAAAAAAATATTTTATTTAATCTAAAATGAAATCCTTTTTGTAGAAAAATTTCAATATGCACTGTCACTCAATCGTTAACAATTTCTTTTGCAGAGATACAAGTGAAAAAAGCTGAAGAACCAGCAAAAGAGAAGAAAGGTAAACATATGCAGTATTTTAACTTTCCTGAAGTGTTTCAGGACAATTGACTGTAGCTTAAGTTTATCTGGAACCGGTAATAGGGACTCTGGGAAGTAGATGGCTTTCACTGTTACAGCACAAATCTAAAAAGCGCAATTCTAATAAAAAACTGTACTGACTCTATGTCAGACCTCGATTGCAAAAGATGAGTTAATGAGGTATGAAGATGATCAATAAAGTTCCTTGTTATTTGTGAGGGCTTGGACCCTGATAAACAAATTTAAATTGTAATTATTTTATAAATGAATTCTCCACTGTGGCACTATTATTGAGAGGAATTTGTTGTTAAGTAGTTATCTTATAGAAATCCTACAACCTCTTCACTATTATAGACATTGATTGTGATTGGTATAGAAAAAAGCTATTTTCTTGACTGATATGTTAATTTGAGCATATGCTTATAATAATTAATTATAGTGACCCATTGAAGCCAATACAGCACTTATTTTTGAGCTAAACTCATGGAACATAGCATTTATGATAAAAGGCAGATAGTACATCACTCACTAGTCATCTCTTTTTTAGATTCCCTAGTGAAAAAACATGAGGAGCCAGCAGAACTAAAGACAGGTAACCATATAAAGTATCTTATCTAGATGAGAAAAAACAATACCCAACTATTAACTAAAATGTTATGATGCTTGAGACCCACTCATTGACAAATTTATTTTCAGAAAAACAGGTGAAAAAACTTGAAGAACCAACAAAACCAAAGAAAGGTAACCCAATTCATAACCTTACATGTCATGCTTATGGTAGAAAAATTTTAATTATGAAGAGTTAAGTCAAAAACTTTGATTCCTTAAAATAAATATATCACCAGGTATTTTAATGCAATTGTATTATTCTTTACAGTAGTGCCTCTTGTTAAAATATAGGCCCTCCTTTACAAAATAGCCTTTGCTAACAAAGAACATTTTCCTCACGTGATTCATTTCACCTGTACTAGTGAAGTTTATTCACATTTTTTATGTACTATACTCTATCCTGATCAACATTACTTCTGTTCTCTCCAACTAAACTTGGTGTTTTAGAAGGCATTGGGGGTCATTCCGAGTTGATCGCTCGCTAGTTTTAGCAGCCGTGCAAATGCTATGCCGCTGCACACTGGGCGGTAAATTTACTGAGATGGGAGTTCTATTTAAGATGGGATGTTGCCCATAGCAACCAATCAGATTCTACATCTCATTTATCTGGCACCTTCTAGAAGATAATACTTGGAATCTGATTGGTTGCTATGGGCAACATCCCATCTTAAATAGAACTCCCATCTTAGTAAATTTACCACTCGGAGTGTAGTTTAGCTTAGCAGAAGTGCGGACGGTTGTATTGCAGAGTGCCTGCAATTTTTTTGGGGATAGTTTCTGAGTAACTCAAAACCTACTCAGCACTTGCAATCCCTTCAGACTATTCAGTTCCGGATTTGACATCACAAACCCACCCAGCGTTTGCCCAGCCATGCCTGCATTTTTCTGCACACTCCCTGAATACAGACAGTTGCCACCCAGAAATGCCCACTTCATGTCAATCACTCTGCAACAAGCAGTGCGACTGAAATGCATCACTAAACCCTGTGCAAAACTATATCGTTTGTTGTGCCCGTACGTCATGCGTGTGCATTGCGCCGCATATGCATGTGCAAAACTGATGTTTTTTAGCCTGATTGCTGCGCTGCGAACAAATTCAGCTAGCGATCAACTCAGAATGACCCCCATTGACATAGATACATAATACAATATATAGTCAAGGATAAAAATCTTTTCATTTGACTTGGACTAAGGTCTTCCTCAACACTTGCACAGCATATGGGGGCCATCTGGTTTGCCAAGATTAGGCAATCAATTAACTTAAAATGCTCTTTTGTGGAATGAAAATTCATAAACACAATAAATATTTGAATAAATATTTGCAAATGATTCTCCTTACTGTATGCCAAAAGAAAAAATGGAAAATTATAGGCCAGTACACATTAAGAATAACAGTAGAACTTGCCCAAATGGCCTGGCTGCAGATTAATTGGGAAGAAGTGGTATCAAATATAAAATGGACAGAATTGGCTATGTTTAATCAAAGAGTCTGTAAAGTGTGAAGTCCCTTTGCTATCTTTCTACAGCTAATAATGGACTACACAATACATACAGAATTTTGATTGATTTAATTGTCTTTGTCTTAATATGATTATATTTTGGATTGTTATGATACATAACTTTTTAACAGATTTGTTTTCTTTCAGTTTAATATCTAAATATATAAATGAACTGATTTTAAAATACATTCCTCAGATTTCATCAACATTATCTATTTTTGCATGGTCTATGCCAGTTATATAATAATATTTTTCAAATTTAGAAACACCAGAGAAAAAGCAAGAAAAAGAGTCTGTAGAAACAAAGAAAGGTAAAAACATAGATGGTTTGAAAAAGTACATGATTGGCTTAATGGCTAATGGGTTACATTCATTAATGGTGAATACTGTGATAATACAGGAGATACTTAAATATCAAATATGTATAATCGAAACAGTTTAACCATTAGTGTAGGAAATGCGCACTGGGTGCTATGAAATATAAAACTGGGCAGGTAGGGAATAGTCGTTTAGTTGTATATGAGAAAAAGTACAGACATGTCATTTAGTAAGAAGACTGAGAAGAGCATGGATAGGGACATATAAGATAGTCCAGTGCATCATATGTGACAAATTGATATAGATTTTTAGTACTGTTGCTGTATTGTTGTCTACATGTAATATCTTCACTACCTATTTTGAGTTTTAAAAAAATTGAAAGAAGGATGTGCGGTGTTTGAATACACTTTAAACCATAAGATGGCTGTTATGTTTTGGTATATGTAATTGGACATATGTGCTGAAAGAGATCTGATAGTGGTCCTATACTGTACCATTCAGAATAAATATGGAACATTCCAAATTCAATTACTGCAATGTATGTGGATTTAGTATACTTTACGAATAAAGCAATGAAAAATCTTTAAGGTTCCATAAACTGTTAAAGTGTAGTTGAGGAGGCAAGCAGAGATGGAGCCATAATCTATACTTTGATGACCAGTAAAAAAGGTAATTGTGATAATTCAGTCATTTGAAACATCTACCTATTGTAAAAAGAGCATTTAAGAGACATTTTAGGTTATCAATCTAGCATTTATAGAAGCTGTGGATTGCCAATTATTCACTAGCAATTTTAATTTTGTGACACTATTCAATAACATGAAAAAACTTCAGTGCCAAAGATACAGAAAAAAATATTTTATTTAATCTAAAAGGAAATCCTTTTTGTAGAAAAATTTCAATATGCACTGTCACTCAATCGTTAACAATTTCTTTTGCAGAGACACAAGTGAAAAAAGCTGAAGAACCAGCAAAAGAGAAGAAAGGTAAAAATATGCAGTATTTTAACTTTCCTGAAGTGTTTCAGGACAATTGACTCTAGCTCAAATTTATCTGGAACCGGTAATAGGGACTTTGGGAAGTAGATGGCATTCACTGTTACAGTACAAATCTAAAAAGCGCAATTCTAATTTAAATCTGTACTGACTCTATGTCAGACCTCGATTGCAAAAGATGAGTTAATGAGGTATGAAGATGATCAATAAAGTTCCTTGTTATTTGTGAGGGCTTGGACCCTGATAAACAAATTTAAATTGTAATTATTTTATAAATGAATTCTCCACTGTGGCACTATTATTGAGAGGAATTTGTTGTTAAGTAGTTATCTTATAGAAATCCTACAACCTCTTCACTATTATAGACATTGATTGTGATTGGTATAGAAAAAAGCTATTTTCTTGACTGATATGTTAATTTGAGCATATGCTTATAATAATTAATTATAGTGACCCATTGAAGCCAATACAGCACTTATTTTTGAGCTAAACTCATGGAACATAGCATTTATGATAAAAGGCAGATAGTACATCACTCACTAGTCATCTCTTTTTTAGATTCCCTAGTGAAAAAACATGAGGAGCCAGCAGAACTAAAGACAGGTAACCATATAAAGTATCTTATCTAGATGAGAAAAAACAATACCCAACTATTAACTAAAATGTTATGATGCTTGAGACCCACTCATTGACAAATTTATTTTCAGAAAAACAGGTGAAAAAACTTGAAGAACCAACAAAACCAAAGAAAGGTAACCCAATTCATAACCTTACATGTCATGCTTATGGTAGAAAAAATTTAATTATGAAGAGTTAAGTCAAAAACTTTGATTCCTTAAAATAAATATATCACCAGGTATTTTAATGCAATTGTGTTATTCTTTACAGTAGTGCCTCTTGTTAAAATATAGGCCCTCCTTTACAAAATAGCCTTTGCTAACAAAGAACATTTTCCTCACGTGATTCATTTCACCTGTACTAGTGAAGTTTATTCACATTTTTTATGTACTATACTCTATCCTGATCAACATTACTTCTGTTCTCTCCAACTAAACTTGGTGTTTTAGAAGGCATTGGGGGTCATTCCGAGTTGATCGCTCGCTAGTTTTAGCAGCCGTGCAAATGCTATGCCGCTGCACACTGGGCGGTAAATTTACTGAGATGGGAGTTCTATTTAAGATGGGATGTTGCCCATAGCAACCAATCAGATTCTACATCTCATTTATCTGGCACCTTCTAGAAGATAATACTTGGATTCTGATTGGTTGCTATGGGCAACATCCCATCTTAAATAGAACTCCCATCTTAGTAAATTTACCACTCGGAGTGTAGTTTAGCTTAGCAGAAGTGCGGACGGTTGTATTGCAGAGTGCCTGCAATTTTTTTGGGGATTGTTTCTGAGTAACTCAAAACCTACTCAGCACTTGCAATCCCTTCAGACTATTCAGTTCCGGATTTGACATCACAAACCCACCCAGCGTTTGCCCAGCCATGCCTGCATTTTTCTGCACACTCCCTGAATACAGACAGTTGCCACCCAGAAATGCCCACTTCATGTCAATCACTCTGCAACAAGCAGTGCGACTGAAATGCATCACTAAACCCTGTGCAAAACTATATCGTTTGTTGTGCCCGTACGTCATGCGTGTGCATTGCGCCGCATATTCATGTGCAAAACTGATGTTTTTTAGCCTGATTGCTGCGCTGCGAACAAATTCAGCAAGCGATCAACTCAGAATGACCCCCATTGACATAGATACATAATACAATATATAGTCAAGGATAAAAATCTTTTCATTTGACTTGGACTAAGGTCTTCCTCAACACTTGCACAGCATATGGGGGCCATCTTGTTTGCCAAGATTAGGCAATCAATTAACTTAAAATGCTCTTTTGTGGAATGAAAATTCATAAACACAATAAATATTTGAATAAATATTTGCAAATGATTCTCCTTACTGTATGCCAAAAGAAAAAATGGAAAATTATAGGCCAGTACACATTAAGAATAACAGTAGAACTTGCCCAAATGGCCTGGCTGCAGATTAATTGGGAAGAAGTGGTATCAAATATAAAATGGACAGAATTGGCT
This sequence comes from Pseudophryne corroboree, assembly GCF_028390025.1. Lineage (NCBI taxonomy): Eukaryota > Metazoa > Chordata > Amphibia > Anura > Myobatrachidae > Pseudophryne > Pseudophryne corroboree. The sequence continues at coordinate 524,292,793 of NC_086447.1, read as the reverse complement.
ATGTTTAATCAAAGAGTCTGTAAAGTGTGAAGTCCCTTTGCTATCTTTCTACAGCTAATAATGGACTACACAATACATACAGAATTTTGATTGATTTAATTGTCTTTGTCTTAATATGATTATATTTTGGATTGTTATGATACATAACTTTTTAACAGATTTGTTTTTTTTCAGTTTAAAATCTAAATATATAAATGAACTGATTTTAAAATACATTCCTCAGATTTCATCAGCATTATCTATTTTTGCATGGTCTATGCCAGTTATATAATAATATTTTTCAAATTTAGAAACACCAGAGAAAAAGCAAGAAAAAGAGTCTGTAGAAACAAAGAAAGGTAAAAACATAGATGGTTTGAAAAAGTACATGATTGGCTTAATGGCTAATGGGTTACATTCATTAATGGTGAATACTGTGATAATACAGGAGATAATTAAATATCAAATATGTATAATCGAAACAGCTTTACCATTAGTGTAGGAAATGCGCACTGGGTGCTATGAAATATAAAACTGGGCAGGTAGGGAATAGTCGTTTAGTTGTATATGAGAAAAGGTACAGACAAGTCATTTAGTAAGAAGACTGAGAAGAGCATGGATAGGGACATATAAGATAGTCCAGTGCATCATATGTGACAAATTGATATAGATTTTTAGTACTGTTGCTGTATTGTTGTCTACATGTAATATCTTCACTACCTATTTTGAGTTTTAAAAAAATTGAAAGAAGGATGTGCGGTGTTTGAATACACTTTAAACCATAAGATGGCTGTTATGTTTTGGTATATGTAATTGGACATATGTGCTGAAAGAGATCTGATAGTGGTCCTATACTGTACCATTCAGAATAAATATGGAACATTCCAAATTCAATTACTGCAATGTATGTGGATTTAGTATACTTTACGAATAAAGCAATGAAAAATCTTTAAGGTTCCATAAACTGTTAAAGTGTAGTTGAGGAGGCAAGCAGAGATGGAGCCATAATCTATATTTTGATGACCAGTAAAAAAGGTAATTGTGATAATTCAGTCATTTGAAACATCTACCTATTGTAAAAAGAGCATTTAAGAGACATTTTAGGTTATCAATCTAGCATTTATAGAAGCTGTGGATTGCCACTTATTCACTAGCAATTTTAATTTTGTGACACTATTCAATAACATGAAAAAACTTCAGTGCCAAAGATACAGAAAAAAATATTTTATTTAATCTAAAAGGAAATCCTTTTTGTAGAAAAATTTCAATATGCACTGTCACTCAATCGTTAACAATTTCTTTTGCAGAGACACAAGTGAAAAAAGCTGAAGAACCAGCAAAAGAGAAGAAAGGTAAAAATATGCAGTATTTTAACTTTCCTGAAGTGTTTCAGGACAATTGACTCTAGCTCAAATTTATCTGGAACCGGTAATAGGGACTTTGGGAAGTAGATGGCATTCACTGTTACAGTACAAATCTAAAAAGCGCAATTCTAATTTAAATCTGTACTGACTCTATGTCAGACCTCGATTGCAAAAGATGAGTTAATGAGGTATGAAGATGATCAATAAAGTTCCTTGTTATTTGTGAGGGCTTGGACCCTGATAAACAAATTTAAATTGTAATTATTTTATAAATGAATTCTCCACTGTGGCACTATTATTGAGAGGAATTTGTTGTTAAGTAGTTATCTTATAGAAATCCTACAACCTCTTCACTATTATAGACATTGATTGTGATTGGTATAGAAAAAAGCTATTTTCTTGACTGATATGTTAATTTGAGCATATGCTTATAATAATTAATTATAGTGACCCATTGAAGCCAATACAGCACTTATTTTTGAGCTAAACTCATGGAACATAGCATTTATGATAAAAGGCAGATAGTACATCACTCACTAGTCATCTCTTTTTTAGATTCCCTAGTGAAAAAACATGAGGAGCCAGCAGAACTAAAGACAGGTAACCATATAAAGTATCTTATCTAGATGAGAAAAAACAATACCCAACTATTAACTAAAATGTTATGATGCTTGAGACCCACTCATTGACAAATTTATTTTCAGAAAAACAGGTGAAAAAACTTGAAGAACCAACAAAACCAAAGAAAGGTAACCCAATTCATAACCTTACATGTCATGCTTATGGTAGAAAAAATTTAATTATGAAGAGTTAAGTCAAAAACTTTGATTCCTTAAAATAAATATATCACCAGGTATTTTAATGCAATTGTGTTATTCTTTACAGTAGTGCCTCTTGTTAAAATATAGGCCCTCCTTTACAAAATAGCCTTTGCTAACAAAGAACATTTTCCTCACGTGATTCATTTCACCTGTACTAGTGAAGTTTATTCACATTTTTTATGTACTATACTCTATCCTGATCAACATTACTTCTGTTCTCTCCAACTAAACTTGGTGTTTTAGAAGGCATTGGGGGTCATTCCGAGTTGATCGCTCGCTAGTTTTAGCAGCCGTGCAAATGCTATGCCGCTGCACACTGGGCGGTAAATTTACTGAGATGGGAGTTCTATTTAAGATGGGATGTTGCCCATAGCAACCAATCAGATTCTACATCTCATTTATCTGGCACCTTCTAGAAGATAATACTTGGATTCTGATTGGTTGCTATGGGCAACATCCCATCTTAAATAGAACTCCCATCTTAGTAAATTTACCACTCGGAGTGTAGTTTAGCTTAGCAGAAGTGCGGACGGTTGTATTGCAGAGTGCCTGCAATTTTTTTGGGGATTGTTTCTGAGTAACTCAAAACCTACTCAGCACTTGCAATCCCTTCAGACTATTCAGTTCCGGATTTGACATCACAAACCCACCCAGCGTTTGCCCAGCCATGCCTGCATTTTTCTGCACACTCCCTGAATACAGACAGTTGCCACCCAGAAATGCCCACTTCATGTCAATCACTCTGCAACAAGCAGTGCGACTGAAATGCATCACTAAACCCTGTGCAAAACTATATCGTTTGTTGTGCCCGTACGTCATGCGTGTGCATTGCGCCGCATATTCATGTGCAAAACTGATGTTTTTTAGCCTGATTGCTGCGCTGCGAACAAATTCAGCAAGCGATCAACTCAGAATGACCCCCATTGACATAGATACATAATACAATATATAGTCAAGGATAAAAATCTTTTCATTTGACTTGGACTAAGGTCTTCCTCAACACTTGCACAGCATATGGGGGCCATCTTGTTTGCCAAGATTAGGCAATCAATTAACTTAAAATGCTCTTTTGTGGAATGAAAATTCATAAACACAATAAATATTTGAATAAATATTTGCAAATGATTCTCCTTACTGTATGCCAAAAGAAAAAATGGAAAATTATAGGCCAGTACACATTAAGAATAACAGTAGAACTTGCCCAAATGGCCTGGCTGCAGATTAATTGGGAAGAAGTGGTATCAAATATAAAATGGACAGAATTGGCTATGTTTAATCAAAGAGTCTGTAAAGTGTGAAGTCCCTTTGCTATCTTTCTACAGCTAATAATGGACTACACAATACATACAGAATTTTGATTGATTTAATTGTCTTTGTCTTAATATGATTATATTTTGGATTGTTATGATACATAACTTTTTAACAGATTTGTTTTTTTTCAGTTTAAAATCTAAATATATAAATGAACTGATTTTAAAATACATTCCTCAGATTTCATCAGCATTATCTATTTTTGCATGGTCTATGCCAGTTATATAATAATATTTTTCAAATTTAGAAACACCAGAGAAAAAGCAAGAAAAAGAGTCTGTAGAAACAAAGAAAGGTAAAAACATAGATGGTTTGAAAAAGTACATGATTGGCTTAATGGCTAATGGGTTACATTCATTAATGGTGAATACTGTGATAATACAGGAGATAATTAAATATCAAATATGTATAATCGAAACAGCTTTACCATTAGTGTAGGAAATGCGCACTGGGTGCTATGAAATATAAAACTGGGCAGGTAGGGAATAGTCGTTTAGTTGTATATGAGAAAAGGTACAGACAAGTCATTTAGTAAGAAGACTGAGAAGAGCATGGATAGGGACATATAAGATAGTCCAGTGCATCATATGTGACAAATTGATATAGATTTTTAGTACTGTTGCTGTATTGTTGTCTACATGTAATATCTTCACTACCTATTTTGAGTTTTAAAAAAATTGAAAGAAGGATGTGCGGTGTTTGAATACACTTTAAACCATAAGATGGCTGTTATGTTTTGGTATATGTAATTGGACATATGTGCTGAAAGAGATCTGATAGTGGTCCTATACTGTACCATTCAGAATAAATATGGAACATTCCAAATTCAATTACTGCAATGTATGTGGATTTAGTATACTTTACGAATAAAGCAATGAAAAATCTTTAAGGTTCCATAAACTGTTAAAGTGTAGTTGAGGAGGCAAGCAGAGATGGAGCCATAATCTATATTTTGATGACCAGTAAAAAAGGTAATTGTGATAATTCAGTCATTTGAAACATCTACCTATTGTAAAAAGAGCATTTAAGAGACATTTTAGGTTATCAATCTAGCATTTATAGAAGCTGTGGATTGCCACTTATTCACTAGCAATTTTAATTTTGTGACACTATTCAATAACATGAAAAAACTTCAGTGCCAAAGATACAGAAAAAAATATTTTATTTAATCTAAAAGGAAATCCTTTTTGTAGAAAAATTTCAATATGCACTGTCACTCAATCGTTAACAATTTCTTTTGCAGAGACACAAGTGAAAAAAGCTGAAGAACCAGCAAAAGAGAAGAAAGGTAAAAATATGCAGTATTTTAACTTTCCTGAAGTGTTTCAGGACAATTGACTCTAGCTCAAATTTATCTGGAACCGGTAATAGGGACTTTGGGAAGTAGATGGCATTCACTGTTACAGTACAAATCTAAAAAGCGCAATTCTAATTTAAATCTGTACTGACTCTATGTCAGACCTCGATTGCAAAAGATGAGTTAATGAGGTATGAAGATGATCAATAAAGTTCCTTGTTATTTGTGAGGGCTTAGACCACGAGAAACAAATTTAAATTGTAATTATTTTATAAATGAATTCTCCACTGTGGCACTATTATTGAAAGGAATTTGTTGTTAAGTAGTTATCTTGTAGAAATCATACAACCTCTTCACTATTATAGACATTGATTGTGATTGGTATAGAAAAAAGCTATTTTCTTGACTGATATGTTAATTTGAGCATATGCTTATAATAATTAATTATAGTGACCCATTGAAGCCAATATAGCACTTATTTTTGAGCTAAACGTATGGAACATAGCATTTATTATAAAAGGCAGATAGTACATCACTCACTAGTCATCTCTTTTTTAGATTCACTAGTGAAAAAACATGAGGAGCTAGCAGAACTAAAGACAGGTAACCATATAAAGTATCTTATCTAGATGAGAAAAAAACAATACCCAACTATTAACTAAAATGTTATGATGCTTGAGACCCACTCATTGACAATTTATTTTCAGAAAAACAAGTGAAAAAACTTGAAGAACCAACAAAACCAAAGAAAGGTAACCTAATACAAAACCTTACATGTCATGCTTATCGTAGAAAAATGTTAACTATGAAGAGTTAAGTCTAGAACTTTGATTCCTTCAAATAAATATATCACCAGGTATTTTAATGCAATTGTGTTATTCTTTACAGTAGTGCCTCTTGTTAAAATATAGGCCCTCCTTTACAAAATAGCCTTTGCTAATAAAGAACATTTTCCTCACGTGATTCATTTCACCTGTACTAGTGAAGTTTATTCACATTTTTTATGTGCTCTACTCTATCCTGATCACCATTACTTCTGTTCTCTCCAATTAAACTTGGTGTTTCAGAAGACATTGGGGGTCATTCCGAGTTGATCGCTCACTAGTTTTAGCAGCTGTGCAAATGCTATGCCGCTGCACACTGGGGGGAAAATTTACTAAGATGGGAGTTCTATTTAAGATGGGATGTTGCCCATAGCAACCAATCAGATTCTACTTCTCATTTATCTGGCACCTTCTAGAAGATAATACTTGGAATCTGATTGGTTGCTATGGGCAACATCCCATCTTAAATAGAACTCCCATCTTAGTAAATTTACTACTCGGAGTGTATTTTATCTTAGCAGAAGTGCGAACGGTTGTATCACAGAGTGCCTGCAAATTTTTTGGGGTAGTTTCTGAGTAGCTCAAAACCTACTCAGCACTTGCAATCACTTCAGACTATTCAGTTCCGGATTTGACGTCACAAACCCACCCAGTGTTTGCCCAGCCATGCCTGCGTTTTTCTGCACACTCCCTGAATACAGTCAGTTGCCACCCAGAAATGCCCACTTCATGTCAATCACTCTGCAGCAAGCAGTGCGACTGAAATGCATCACTAAACCCTGTGCAAAACTATATCGTTCATTGTGCCCATACGTCATGTGTGTGCATTGCGCCACATATGCATGTGCAAAACTGATGTTTTTTAGCCTGATTGCTGCACTGCGAACAAATTCAGCTAGCGATCAACTCAGAATGACCCCCAATGACATATATGCATAATACAATATATAGTCAAGGATAAAAATCTTTTCATTTGACTTGGACTAAGGTCTTCCTCAACACTTGCACAGCATATGGGGGCCATCTGGTTTGCCAAGATTAGGCAATCAATTAACTTAAAATGCTCTTTTGTGGAATGAAAATTCATAAACACAATAAATATTTGAATAAATATTTGCAAATGATTCTCCTTACTGTATGTTAAAAGAAAAAAATGGAAAATTATAGTCCAGCACACATTAAGAATAACAGTAGAACTTGCCCAAATGGCCTGGCTGTAGTTTAATTGGGAAGAAGTGGTCTCAAATATAAAATGGACAGAGTTGGCTATGTTTAATCAAAGGGGCTGCAAAGTGTGCAGTCCCTTTGCTATCTTTCTACAGATAATATTGGACTACACAATACATACAGAAATTTGATTGATGTGATTGTCTTTGTCTTAATATGATTATATTTTGGATTGTTATGATACATAACTTTTTAACAGATTTGTTTTCTTTCAGTTTAATATTTAAATGTATAAATGAACTGATTTTAAAATACATTCCTCAGATTTCATCAACATTATCAATTTTGCATGGTCTTTGCCAGTTATATAATAATATTTTTCAAATTTAGAAACACCAGAGAAAAAGCAAGAAAAAGAGTCTGTAGAAACAAAGAAAGGTAAAAACATAGATGGTTTGAAAAAGTACATGATTGGCTTAATGGATAATGGGCTACATGCGTTAATGGTGAATACTGTGGTAATATAGGAGATACTTAAATATCCAATATGTATAATCGAAACAGCTTTACCATTAGTGTAGGAAATGCGCACTGGGGGCTTTGAAAAATAAAACTGGGCAGGTAGGGAATAGTCGTTTAGTTGTATCTGAGAAAAGGTACAGACATGTCATTTTGTAAGAAGACTGAGAAGAGCATGGATAGGGACATATAAGATAGTCCAGTGCATCATATGTGACAAATTGATATAGATTTTTAGTACTGTTGCTGTATTGTTGTCTACATGTAATATTTTCACTACCTATTATGAGTTTTAAAAATTGAAAGAAGGATGTGCGGTGTTTGAATACACTTTAAACCATAAGATGGCTGTTATGTTTTGGTATATGTAATTGGACATATGTGCTGAAAGAGATCTGATAGTGGTCCTATACTGTACCATTCAGAATAAATATGGAACATTCCAAATTCAATTACTGCAATGTATGTGGATTTAGTATACTTTACGAATAAAGCAATGAAAAATCTTTAAGGTTCCATAAACTGTTAAAGTGTAGTTGAGGAGGCAAGCAGAGATGGAGCCATAATCTATACTTTGATGACCAGTAAAAAAGGTAATTGTGATAATTCAGTCATTTGAAACATCTACCTATTGTAAAAAGAGCATTTAAGAGACATTTTAGGTTATCAATCTAGCATTTATAGAAGCTGTGGATTGCCAATTATTCACTAGCAATTTTAATTTTGTGACACTATTCAATAACATGAAAAAACTTCAGTGCCAAAGATACAGAAAAAAATATTTTATTTAATCTAAAAGGAAATCCTTTTTGTAGAAAAATTTCAATATGCACTGTCACTCAATCGTTAACAATTTCTTTTGCAGAGACACAAGTGAAAAAAGCTGAAGAACCAGCAAAAGAGAAGAAAGGTAAAAATATGCAGTATTTTAACTTTCCTGAAGTGTTTCAGGACAATTGACTCTAGCTCAAATTTATCTGGAACCGGTAATAGGGACTTTGGGAAGTAGATGGCATTCACTGTTACAGTACAAATCTAAAAAGCGCAATTCTAATTTAAATCTGTACTGACTCTATGTCAGACCTCGATTGCAAAAGATGAGTTAATGAGGTATGAAGATGATCAATAAAGTTCCTTGTTATTTGTGAGGGCTTGGACCCTGATAAACAAATTTAAATTGTAATTATTTTATAAATGAATTCTCCACTGTGGCACTATTATTGAGAGGAATTTGTTGTTAAGTAGTTATCTTATAGAAATCCTACAACCTCTTCACTATTATAGACATTGATTGTGATTGGTATAGAAAAAAGCTATTTTCTTGACTGATATGTTAATTTGAGCATATGCTTATAATAATTAATTATAGTGACCCATTGAAGCCAATACAGCACTTATTTTTGAGCTAAACTCATGGAACATAGCATTTATGATAAAAGGCAGATAGTACATCACTCACTAGTCATCTCTTTTTTAGATTCCCTAGTGAAAAAACATGAGGAGCCAGCAGAACTAAAGACAGGTAACCATATAAAGTATCTTATCTAGATGAGAAAAAACAATACCCAACTATTAACTAAAATGTTATGATGCTTGAGACCCACTCATTGACAAATTTATTTTCAGAAAAACAGGTGAAAAAACTTGAAGAACCAACAAAACCAAAGAAAGGTAACCCAATTCATAACCTTACATGTCATGCTTATGGTAGAAAAAATTTAATTATGAAGAGTTAAGTCAAAAACTTTGATTCCTTAAAATAAATATATCACCAGGTATTTTAATGCAATTGTGTTATTCTTTACAGTAGTGCCTCTTGTTAAAATATAGGCCCTCCTTTACAAAATAGCCTTTGCTAACAAAGAACATTTTCCTCACGTGATTCATTTCACCTGTACTAGTGAAGTTTATTCACATTTTTTATGTACTATACTCTATCCTGATCAACATTACTTCTGTTCTCTCCAACTAAACTTGGTGTTTTAGAAGGCATTGGGGGTCATTCCGAGTTGATCGCTCGCTAGTTTTAGCAGCCGTGCAAATGCTATGCCGCTGCACACTGGGCGGTAAATTTACTGAGATGGGAGTTCTATTTAAGATGGGATGTTGCCCATAGCAACCAATCAGATTCTACATCTCATTTATCTGGCACCTTCTAGAAGATAATACTTGGATTCTGATTGGTTGCTATGGGCAACATCCCATCTTAAATAGAACTCCCATCTTAGTAAATTTACCACTCGGAGTGTAGTTTAGCTTAGCAGAAGTGCGGACGGTTGTATTGCAGAGTGCCTGCAATTTTTTTGGGGATTGTTTCTGAGTAACTCAAAACCTACTCAGCACTTGCAATCCCTTCAGACTATTCAGTTCCGGATTTGACATCACAAACCCACCCAGCGTTTGCCCAGCCATGCCTGCATTTTTCTGCACACTCCCTGAATACAGACAGTTGCCACCCAGAAATGCCCACTTCATGTCAATCACTCTGCAACAAGCAGTGCGACTGAAATGCATCACTAAACCCTGTGCAAAACTATATCGTTTGTTGTGCCCGTACGTCATGCGTGTGCATTGCGCCGCATATTCATGTGCAAAACTGATGTTTTTTAGCCTGATTGCTGCGCTGCGAACAAATTCAGCAAGCGATCAACTCAGAATGACCCCCATTGACATAGATACATAATACAATATATAGTCAAGGATAAAAATCTTTTCATTTGACTTGGACTAAGGTCTTCCTCAACACTTGCACAGCATATGGGGGCCATCTTGTTTGCCAAGATTAGGCAATCAATTAACTTAAAATGCTCTTTTGTGGAATGAAAATTCATAAACACAATAAATATTTGAATAAATATTTGCAAATGATTCTCCTTACTGTATGCCAAAAGAAAAAATGGAAAATTATAGGCCAGTACACATTAAGAATAACAGTAGAACTTGCCCAAATGGCCTGGCTGCAGATTAATTGGGAAGAAGTGGTATCAAATATAAAATGGACAGAATTGGCTATGTTTAATCAAAGAGTCTGTAAAGTGTGAAGTCCCTTTGCTATCTTTCTACAGCTAATAATGGACTACACAATACATACAGAATTTTGATTGATTTAATTGTCTTTGTCTTAATATGATTATATTTTGGATTGTTATGATACATAACTTTTTAACAGATTTGTTTTTTTTCAGTTTAAAATCTAAATATATAAATGAACTGATTTTAAAATACATTCCTCAGATTTCATCAGCATTATCTATTTTTGCATGGTCTATGCCAGTTATATAATAATATTTTTCAAATTTAGAAACACCAGAGAAAAAGCAAGAAAAAGAGTCTGTAGAAACAAAGAAAGGTAAAAACATAGATGGTTTGAAAAAGTACATGATTGGCTTAATGGCTAATGGGTTACATTCATTAATGGTGAATACTGTGATAATACAGGAGATACTTAAATATCAAATATGTATAATCGAAACAGCTTTACCATTAGTGTAGGAAATGCGCACTGGGTGCTATGAAATATAAAACTGGGCAGGTAGGGAATAGTCGTTTAGTTGTATATGAGAAAAGGTACAGACAAGTCATTTAGTAAGAAGACTGAGAAGAGCATGGATAGGGACATATAAGATAGTCCAGTGCATCATATGTGACAAATTGATATAGATTTTTAGTACTGTTGCTGTATTGTTGTCTACATGTAATATCTTCACTACCTATTTTGAGTTTTAAAAAAATTGAAAGAAGGATGTGCGGTGTTTGAATACACTTTAAACCATAAGATGGCTGTTATGTTTTGGTATATGTAATTGGACATATGTGCTGAAAGAGATCTGATAGTGGTCCTATACTGTACCATTCAGAATAAATATGGAACATTCCAAATTCAATTACTGCAATGTATGTGGATTTAGTATACTTTACGAATAAAGCAATGAAAAATCTTTAAGGTTCCATAAACTGTTAAAGTGTAGTTGAGGAGGCAAGCAGAGATGGAGCCATAATCTATATTTTGATGACCAGTAAAAAAGGTAATTGTGATAATTCAGTCATTTGAAACATCTACCTATTGTAAAAAGAGCATTTAAGAGACATTTTAGGTTATCAATCTAGCATTTATAGAAGCTGTGGATTGCCACTTATTCACTAGCAATTTTAATTTTGTGACACTATTCAATAACATGAAAAAACTTCAGTGCCAAAGATACAGAAAAAAATATTTTATTTAATCTAAAAGGAAATCCTTTTTGTAGAAAAATTTCAATATGCACTGTCACTCAATCGTTAACAATTTCTTTTGCAGAGACACAAGTGAAAAAAGCTGAAGAACCAGCAAAAGAGAAGAAAGGTAAAAATATGCAGTATTTTAACTTTCCTGAAGTGTTTCAGGACAATTGACTCTAGCTCAAATTTATCTGGAACCGGTAATAGGGACTTTGGGAAGTAGATGGCATTCACTGTTACAGTACAAATCTAAAAAGCGCAATTCTAATTTAAATCTGTACTGACTCTATGTCAGACCTCGATTGCAAAAGATGAGTTAATGAGGTATGAAGATGATCAATAAAGTTCCTTGTTATTTGTGAGGGCTTAGACCACGAGAAACAAATTTAAATTGTAATTATTTTATAAATGAATTCTCCACTGTGGCACTATTATTGAAAGGAATTTGTTGTTAAGTAGTTATCTTGTAGAAATCATACAACCTCTTCACTATTATAGACATTGATTGTGATTGGTATAGAAAAAAGCTATTTTCTTGACTGATATGTTAATTTGAGCATATGCTTATAATAATTAATTATAGTGACCCATTGAAGCCAATATAGCACTTATTTTTGAGCTAAACGTATGGAACATAGCATTTATGATAAAAGGCAGATAGTACATCACTCACTAGTCATCTCTTTTTTAGATTCACTAGTGAAAAAACATGAGGAGCTAGCAGAACTAAAGACAGGTAACCATATAAAGTATCTTATCTAGATGAGAAAAAAACAATACCCAACTATTAACTAAAATGTTATGATGCTTGAGACCCACTCATTGACAATTTATTTTCAGAAAAACAAGTGAAAAAACTTGAAGAACCAACAAAACCAAAGAAAGGTAACCTAATACAAAACCTTACATGTCATGCTTATCGTAGAAAAATGTTAACTATGAAGAGTTAAGTCTAGAACTTTGATTCCTTCAAATAAATATATCACCAGGTATTTTAATGCAATTGTGTTATTCTTTACAGTAGTGCCTCTTGTTAAAATATAGGCCCTCCTTTACAAAATAGCCTTTGCTAATAAAGAACATTTTCCTCACGTGATTCATTTCACCTGTACTAGTGAAGTTTATTCACATTTTTTATGTGCTCTACTCTATCCTGATCACCATTACTTCTGTTCTCTCCAATTAAACTTGGTGTTTCAGAAGACATTGGGGGTCATTCCGAGTTGATCGCTCACTAGTTTTAGCAGCTGTGCAAATGCTATGCCGCTGCACACTGGGGGGAAAATTTACTAAGATGGGAGTTCTATTTAAGATGGGATGTTGCCCATAGCAACCAATCAGATTCTACTTCTCATTTATCTGGCACCTTCTAGAAGATAATACTTGGAATCTGATTGGTTGCTATGGGCAACATCCCATCTTAAATAGAACTCCCATCTTAGTAAATTTACTACTCGGAGTGTATTTTATCTTAGCAGAAGTGCGAACGGTTGTATCACAGAGTGCCTGCAAATTTTTTGGGGTAGTTTCTGAGTAGCTCAAAACCTACTCAGCACTTGCAATCACTTCAGACTATTCAGTTCCGGATTTGACGTCACAAACCCACCCAGTGTTTGCCCAGCCATGCCTGCGTTTTTCTGCACACTCCCTGAATACAGTCAGTTGCCACCCAGAAATGCCCACTTCATGTCAATCACTCTGCAGCAAGCAGTGCGACTGAAATGCATCACTAAACCCTGTGCAAAACTATATCGTTCATTGTGCCCATACGTCATGTGTGTGCATTGCGCCACATATGCATGTGCAAAACTGATGTTTTTTAGCCTGATTGCTGCACTGCGAACAAATTCAGCTAGCGATCAACTCAGAATGACCCCCAATGACATATATGCATAATACAATATATAGTCAAGGATAAAAATCTTTTCATTTGACTTGGACTAAGGTCTTCCTCAACACTTGCACAGCATATGGGGGCCATCTGGTTTGCCAAGATTAGGCAATCAATTAACTTAAAATGCTCTTTTGTGGAATGAAAATTCATAAACACAATAAATATTTGAATAAATATTTGCAAATGATTCTCCTTACTGTATGTTAAAAGAAAAAAATGGAAAATTATAGTCCAGCACACATTAAGAATAACAGTAGAACTTGCCCAAATGGCCTGGCTGTAGTTTAATTGGGAAGAAGTGGTCTCAAATATAAAATGGACAGAGTTGGCTATGTTTAATCAAAGGGGCTGCAAAGTGTGCAGTCCCTTTGCTATCTTTCTACAGATAATATTGGACTACACAATACATACAGAAATTTGATTGATGTGATTGTCTTTGTCTTAATATGATTATATTTTGGATTGTTATGATACATAACTTTTTAACAGATTTGTTTTCTTTCAGTTTAATATTTAAATGTATAAATGAACTGATTTTAAAATACATTCCTCAGATTTCATCAACATTATCAATTTTGCATGGTCTTTGCCAGTTATATAATAATATTTTTCAAATTTAGAAACACCAGAGAAAAAGCAAGAAAAAGAGTCTGTAGAAACAAAGAAAGGTAAAAACATAGATGGTTTGAAAAAGTACATGATTGGCTTAATGGATAATGGGCTACATGCGTTAATGGTGAATACTGTGGTAATATAGGAGATACTTAAATATCCAATATGTATAATCGAAACAGCTTTACCATTAGTGTAGGAAATGCGCACTGGGGGCTTTGAAAAATAAAACTGGGCAGGTAGGGAATAGTCGTTTAGTTGTATCTGAGAAAAGGTACAGACATGTCATTTTGTAAGAAGACTGAGAAGAGCATGGATAGGGACATATAAGATAGTCCAGTGCATCATATGTGACAAATTGATATAGATTTTTAGTACTGTTGCTGTATTGTTGTCTACATGTAATATTTTCACTACCTATTATGAGTTTTAAAAATTGAAAGAAGGATGTGCGGTGTTTGAATACACTTTAAACCATAAGATGGCTGTTATGTTTTGGTATATGTAATTGGACATATGTGCTGAAAGAGATCTGTTAGTGGTCCAATACTGTACCATTCAGAATAAATATGGAACATTTCAAATTCAATTACTGCAATGTATGTGGATTTAGTATACTTTACGAATAAAGCAATGAAAAATGTTTAAGGTTCCATAAACTGATAAAGTGTAGTTGAGGAGGCAAGCAGAGATGGAGCCATTATCTATACTTTGATGACCAGTAAAAATGGTAATTGTGATAATTCAGTCATTTGAAACATTCTACCTATTGTAACAAGAGCTTTTAAGAGACATTTTAGGTTATCAATCTAGCATTTATAGAAGCTGTGGATTGCCACTTATTCACTAGCAATTTTCATTTTGTGACACTATTCAAAAACATGAAAAAACTTCAGTGCCAAAGATACAGAAAAAAATATTTTATTTAATCTAAAATGAAATCAATTTTGCAGAAAAATTTCAATATGCACTGTCACTCAATCGTTAACAATTTCTTTTGCAGAGACACAAGTGAAAAAAGCTGAAGAACCAGCAAAAGAGAAGAAAGGTAAACATATGCAGTATTTTAACTTTCCTGAAATGTTTCAGGACAATTGACTCTAGCTCAAATTTATCTGGAACCGGTAATAGGGACTTTGGGAAGTAGATGGCTTTCACTGTTACAGCACAAATCTAAAAAGCACAATTCTAATTAAAAACTGTACTGACTCTATGTCAGACCTCGATTGCAAAAGATGAGTTAATGAGGTATGAAGATGATCAATAAAGTTCCTTGTTATTTGTGAGGGCTTGGACCACGAGAAACAAATTTAAATTGTAATTATTTTATAAATGAATTCTCCACTGTGGCACTATTATTGAGAGGAATTTATTGTTAATTAGTTATCTTGTAGAAATTACACAACCTCTTCACTATTATAGACATTGGGGGTAATTCCAAGTTGATCGCAGCAGGATTTTTGTTAGCAATTGGGCAAAACCATGTGCACTGCAGGGGAGGCAGATTTAACATGTGCAGAGAGAGTTAGATTTGGGTGGGGTGTGTTCAATCTGCAATCTAATTTGCAGTGTAAAAATAAAGCAGCCAGTATTTACCCTGCACAGAAATAAAATAACCCACCCAAATCTAACTCTTTCTGCACATGTTATATCTGCCTCCCCTGCAGTGCACATGGTTTTGCCCAATTGCTATCAAAAATCCTGCTGCGATCAACTTGGAATTACCCCCATTGATTGTGATTGGTGTAGAAAAAAGCTATTTTCTTGACTGATATGTTAATTTGAGCATATGCTTAATAATTAATTATAGTGACCCATTGAAGCCAATATAGCACTTATTTTTGAGCTAAACTTATGGAACATAGCATTTATGATAAAAGGCAGATAGTACATCACTCACTAGTCATCTCTTTTTTAGATTCACTAGTGAAAAAACATGAGGAGCTAGCAGAACTAAAGACAGGTAACCATATAAAGTATCTTATCTAGATGAGAAAAAACAATACCCAACTATTAACTAAAATGTTATAATGCTTGAGACCCACTCATTGACAATTTATTTTCAGAAAAACAAGTGAAAAAACTTGAAGAACCAACAAAACCAAAGAAAGGTAACCTAATACAAAACCTTACATGTCATGCTTATCGTAGAAAAATGTTAACTATGAAGAGTTAAGTCAAGAACTTTGATTCCTTCAAATAAATATATCACCAGGTATTTTAATGCAATTGTGTTATTCTTTACAGTAGTGCCTCTTGTTAAAATATAGGCCCTCCTTTACAAAATAGCCTTTGCTAATAAAGAACATTTCCCTCATGTGATTCATTTCACCTGTACTAGTGAAGTTTATTCACATTTTTTATGTGCTATACTCTATCCTGATCACCATTACTTCTGTTCTCTCCAATTAAACTTGGTGTTTCAGAAGACATTGGGGGTCATTCCGAGTTGATCGCTCGCTAGTTTTAGCAGCCGTGCAAATGCTATGCCGCTGCCCACTGGGGGGTAAATTTACTAAGATGGGAGTTCTATTTAAGATAGGATGTTGCCCATAGCAACCAATCAGATTCTACTTCTCATTTCTCTGGCACCTTCTAGAAGATAATACTTGGAATCTGATTGGTTGCTATGGGCAACACCCCATCTTAAATATAACTCCCATCTTAGTAAATTTACCACTCGGAGTGTATTTTAGCTTAGCAGAAGTGCGAACGGTTGTATCACAGAGTGCCTGCAAATTTTTTTGGGTAGTTTCTGAGTAGCTCAAAACCTACTCAGCACTTGCAATCACTTCAGACTATTCAGTTCCGGATTTGACGTTACAAACCCACCCAGCGTTTGCCCAGCCATGCCTGCGTTTTTCTGCACTCTCCCTGAATACAGTCAGTTGCCACCCAGAAATGCCCACTTCATGTCAATCACTCTGCAGCAATCAGTGCGACTGAAATGCATCACTAAACTCTGTGCAAAACTATATAGTTCATTGTGCCCGTACGTCATGCGTGTGCATTGCGCCGCACGTGCAAAACTGATGTTTTTTAGCCTGATTGTTGCGCTGCGAACAAATTCAGCTAGCGATCATCTCAGAATGACCCCCAATGACATAGATACAATAAATAGTCAAGGATAAAAATCTTTTCATTTGACTTGGACTAAGGTCTTCCTCAACACTTGCACAACATATGGGGGCCATCTGGTTTGCCAAGATTAGGCAATCAATTAACTTAAAATGCTCTTTTGTGGAATGAAAATTCATAAACACAATAAATATTTGAATAAATATTTGCAAATGATTCTCCTTACTGTATGCTAAAAGACAAAAATGGAAAATTATAGTCCAGTACACATTAAGAATACCAGTAGAACTTGCCCAAATGGCCTGGCTGTAGATTAATTGGGAAGAAGTGGTCTCAAATATAAAATGGACAGAGTTGGCTATGTTTAATCAAAGAGGCTGCAAAGTGTGCAGTCCCTTTGCTATCTTTCTACAGCTAATAATGGACTACACAATACATACATCAATTTGATTGATTTGATTGCCTTTGTCTTAATATGATTATATTTTGGATTGTTATGATACATAACTTTTTAACAGATTTGTTTTCTTTCAGTTTAATATTTAAATATATAAATGAACTGATTTTAAAATACATTCCTTAGATTTCATCAACATTATCAATTTTGCATGGTCTATGCCAGTTATATAATAATATTTTTCAAATTTAGAAACACCAGAGAAAAAGCAAGAAAAAGAGTCTGTAGAAACAAAGAAAGGTAAAAACATAGATGGTTTGAAAAAGTACATGATTGTCTTAATGGATAATGGGCTACATGCTTTAATGGTGAATACTGTGGTAATACAGGAGATACTTAAATAACCAATATGTATAATCGAAACAGCTTTACCATTAGTGTAGGAAATGCCCACTGGGGGCTATGAAAAATAAACTGGGCAGGTAGGGAATAGTCGTTTAGTTGTATATGAGAAAAGGTACAGACATTTCATTTTGTAAGAAGACTGAGAAGAACATGGATAGGGACATATAAGATAGTCCAGTGCATCATATGTGACAAATTGATATAGATTTTTAGTACTGTTGCTGTATTGTTGTCTACATGTAATATCTTCACTACTTATTTTGAGTTTTAAAAAATTGAAAGAAGGATGTGCGGTATTTGAATACACGTTAAACCATAAGATGGCTGTTATGATTTGGTATATGTAATTGGACATATGTGCTGAAAGAGATCTGATAGTGGTCCAATACTGTACCATTCAGAATAAATATGGAACATTCCAAATTCAATTACTGCAATGTATGTGGATTTAGTATACTTTACGAATAAAGCAATTAAAAATGTTTAAGGTTCCATAAACTGATAAAGTGTAGTTGAGGAGGCAAGCAGAGGTGGAGCCATTATCTATACTTTGATGACCAGTAAAAATGGTAATTGTGATAATTCAGTCATTTGAAACATTCTACCTATTGTAACAAGAGCTTTTAAGAGACATTTTATGTTATCAATCTAGCATTTATAGAAGCTGTGGATTGCCACTTATTCACTAGCAATTTTCATTTTGTGACACTATTCAAAAACATGGAAAAACTTCAGTGCCAAAGATACAGAAAAAAATATTTTATTTAATCTAAAATGAAATCCTTTTTGTAGAAAAATTTCAATATGCACTGTCACTCAATCGTTAACAATTTCTTTTGCAGAGACACAAGTGAAAAAAGCTGAAGAACCAGCAAAAGAGAAGAAAGGTAAACATATGCAGTATTTTAACTTTCCTGAAGTGTTTCAGGACAATTGACTCTAGCTCAAATTTATCTGGACCCGGTAATAGGGACTTTGGGAAGTAGATGGCTTTCACTGTTACAGCACAAATCTAAAAAGCGCAATTCTAATTAAAAACTGTACTGACTCTATGTCAGACCTCGATTGCAAAAGATGAGTTAATGAGGTTTGAAGATGATCAATAAAGTTCCTTGTTATTTGTAAGGGCTTGGACCACGAGAAACACATTTAAATTGTAATTATTTTATAAATTAATTCTCCACTGTGGCACTATTATTGAGAGGAATTTGTTGTTAAATAGTTATCTTGTAGAAATCATTCAACCTCTTCACTATTATAGACATTGATTGTGATTGGTGTAGAAAAAAGCTATTTTCTTGACTGATATGTTAATTTGAGCATATGCTTATAATAATTAATTATAGTGACCCATTGAAGCCAATACAGCACTTATTTTTGAGAGAAACTCATGAAACATAGCATTTATGATAAAAGGCAGATAGTACATCACTCACTAGTCATCTCTTTTTTAGATTCACTAGTAAAAAAACATGAGGAGCCAGCAGAACTAAAGACAGGTAACCATATAAAGTATCTTATCTAGATGAGAAAAAACAATACCCAACTATTAACTAAAATGTTATGATGCTTGAGACCCACTCATTGACAATTTATTTTTCAGAAAAACAAGTGAAAAAACTTGAAGAACCAACAAAACCAAAGAAAGGTAACCTAATTCATAACCTTACATGTCATGTTTATGGTATAAAAAATTTAATTATGAAGAGTTAAGTCAAAAACTTTGATTCTTTCAAATAAATGTATCACCAGTTATTTTAATGCAATTGTGTTATTCTTTACAGTAGTGCCTCTTGTTAAAATATAGGCCCTCCTTTACAAAATAGCCTTTGCTAATAAAGAACATTTTCCTCACGTGATTCATTTCACCTGTACTAGTGAAGTTTATTCACATATTTTATGTGCTATACTCTATCCTGATCACCATTACTTCTGTTCTCTCCAATTAAACTTGGTGTTTCAGAAGACATTGGGGGTCATTCCGAGTTGATCGCTCGCTAGTTTTAGCAGCCGTGCAAATGCTATGCCGCTGCACACTGGGGGGTAAATTTACTAAGATGGGAGTTCTATTTAAGATGGGATGTTGCCCATAGCAACCAATCATATTCTACTTCTCATTTATCTGGCACCTTCTAGAAGATAATACTTGGAATCTGATTGGTTGCTATGGGCAACATCCATTCTTAAATAGAACTCCCATCTTAGTAAATTTACCACTCGGAGTGTATTTTAGCTTAGCAGAAGTGCAAACGGTTGTATCACAGAGTGCCTGCAAATTTTTTGGGGTAGTTTCTGAGTAGCTCAAAACCTACTCAGCACTTGCAATCACTTCAGACTATTCAGTTCCGGATTTGACGTCACAAACCCACCCAGCGTTTGCCCAGCCATGCCTGCGTTTTTCTGCACACTCCCTGAATACAGTCAGTTGCCACCCAGAAATGCCCACTTCATGTCAATCACTCTGCAGCAAGCAGTGCGACTGAAATGCATCACTAAACCCTGTGCAAAACTATATCATTCATTGTGCCCATACGTCATGCGTGTGCATTGCGCCGCATATGCATGTGCAAAACTGATGTTTTTTAGCCTGATTGCTGCACTGCGAACAAATTCAGCTAGCGATCAACTCAGAATGACCCCCAATGACATAGATGCATAATACAATATATAGTCAAGGATAAAAATCTTTTCATTTGACTTGGACTAAGGTCTTCCTCAACACTTGCACAACATATGGGGGCCATCTGGTTTGCCAAGATTAGGCAATCAATTAACTTAAAATGCTCTTTTGTGGAATGAAAATTCATAAACACAATAAATATTTGTAAATGATTCTCCTTACTGTATGCTAAAAGAAAAAAATGGAAAATTATAGTAAAGTACACATTAAGAATAACAGTAGAACTTGCCCAAATGGCCTGGCTGTAGATTAATTGGGAAGAAGTGGTCTCAAATATAAAATGGACAGAGTTGGCTATGTTTAATCAAAGAGGCTGCAAAGTGTGAAGTCCCTTTGCTATCTTTCTACAGATAATAATGGACTACACAATACATACAGAAATTTGATTGATTTGATTGTCTTTGTCTTAATATGATTATATTTTGGATTGTTATGATACATAACTTTTTAACAGATTTGTTTTCTTTCAGTTTAATATCTAAATATATAAATGAACTGATTTTAAAATACGTTCCTCAGATTTCATCAACATTATCAATTTTGCATGGTCTTTGCCAGTTATATAATAATATTTTTCAAATTTAGAAACACCAGAGAAAAAGCAAGAAAAAGAGTCTGTGGAAACAAAGAAAGGTAAAAACATAGATGGTTTGAAAAAGTATATGATTGGCTTAATGGATAATGGGCTACATGCGTTAATGGTGAATACTGTGGTAATATAGGAGATACTTAAATATCCAATATGTATAATCGAAACAGCTTTACCATTAGTGTAGGAAATGCCCACTGGGGGCTATGAAAAATAAAACTGGGCAGGTAGGGAATAGTCGTTTAGTTGTATATGAGAAAAGGTACAGACATTTCATTTTTTAAGAAGACTGAGAAGAGCATGGATAGGGACATATAAGATAGTCCAGTGCATCATATGTGACAAATTGATATAGATTTTTAGTACTGTTGCTGTATTGTTGTCTACATGTAATATCTTCACTACTTATTTTGAGTTTTAAAAAATTGAAAGAAGGATGTGCGGTATTTGAATACACTTTAAACCATAAGATGGCTGTTATGATTTGGTATATGTAATTGGACATATGTGCTGAAAGAGATCTGATAGTGGTCCAATACTGTACCATTCAGAATAAATATGGAACATTCCAAATTCAGTTACTGCAATGTATGTGGATTTAGTATACTTTACGAATAAAGCAATGAAAAATGTTTAAGGTTCCATAAACTGATAAAGTGTAGTTGAGGAGGCAAGCAGAGATGGAGCCATTATCTATACTTTGATGACCAGTAAAAATGGTAATTGTGACAATTCAGTCATTTGAAACATTCTACCTATTGTAACAAGAGCTTTTAAGAGACATTTTAGGTTATCAATCTAGCATTTATAGAAGCTGTGGATTGCCACTTATTCACTAGCAATTTTCATTTTGTGACACTATTCAAAAACATGAAAAAACTTCAGTGCCAAAGATACAGAAAAAAATATTTTATTTAATCTAAAATGAAATCCTTTTTGTAGAAAAATTTCAATATGCACTGTCACTCAATCGTTAACAATTTCTTTTGCAGAGACACAAGTGAAAAAAGCTGAAGAACCAGCAAAAGAGAAGAAAGGTAAACATATGCAGTATTTTAACTTTCCTGAAGTGTTTCAGGACAATTAAGTCTAGCTCAAATTTATCTGGAACCGGTAATAGGGACTTTGGGAAGAAGATGGCTTTCACTGTTACAGCACAAATCTAAAAAGTGCAATTCTAATTAAAAACTGTACTGACTCTATGTCAGACCTCGATTGCAAAAGATGAGTTAATGAGGTATGAAGATGATCAATAAAGTTCCTTGTTTTTTGTGAGGGCTTGGACCACGAGAAACAAATTTAAATTGTAATTATTTTATAAATGAATTCTCCACTGTGGCACTATTATTGAGAGGAATTTGTTGTTAATTAGTTATCTTGTAGAAATCACACAACCTCTTCACTATTATAGACATTGATTGTGATTGGTGTAGAAAAAAGCTATTTTCTTGACTGATATGTTAATTTGAGCATATGCTTAATAATTAATTATAGTGACCCATTAAAGCCAATATAGCATTTATTTTTGAGCTAAACTTATGGAACATAGCATTTATGATAAAAGGCAGATAGTACATCACTCACTAGTCATCTCTTTTTTAGATTCACTAGTGAAAAAACATGAGGAGCTAGCAGAACTAAAGACAGGTAACCATATAAAGTATCTTATCTAGATGAGAAAAAACAATACCCAACTATTAACTAAAATGTTATAATGCTTGAGACCCACTCATTGACAATTTATTTTCAGAAAAACAAGTGAAAAAACTTGAAGAACCAACAAAACCAAAGAAAGGTAACCTAATACAAAACCTTACATGTCATGCTTATCGTTGAAAAATGTTAACTATGAAGAGTTAAGTCAAGAACTTTGATTCCTTCAAATAAATATATCACCAGGTATTTTAATGCAATTGTGTTATTCTTTACAGTAGTGCCTCTTGTTAAAATATAGGCTCTCCTTTACAAAATAGCCTTTGCTAATAAAGAACATTTTCCTCACGTGATTCATTTCACCTGTACTAGTGAAGTTTATTCACATTTTTTATGTGCTATACTCTATCCTGATCACCATTACTTCTGTTCTCTCCAATTAAACTTGGTGTTTCAGAAGCCATTGGGGGTCATTCCGAGTTGATCGCTCGCTAGTTTTAGCAGCCGTGCAAATGCTATGCCACTGCACACTGGGGGGTAAATTTACTAAGATGGGAGTTCTATTTAAGATGGGATGTTGCCCATAGCAACCAATCAGATTCTACTTCTCATTTATCTGGCACCTTCTAGAAGATAATACTTGGAATCTGATTGTTTGCTATGGGCAACATCCCATCTTAAATAGAACTCCCATCTTAGTAAATTTACCACTCGGAGTGTATTCTAGCTTAGCAGAAGTGCGAACGGTTGTATCACAGAGTGCCTGCAATTTTTTTTGGGTAGTTTCTGAGTAGCTCAAAACCAACTCAGCACTTGCAATCACTTCAGACTATTCAGTTCCGGATTTGCCATCACAAACCCACCCAGCGTTTGCCCAGCCATGCCTGCGTTTTTCTGCACACTCCCTGAATACAGTCAGTTGCCACCCAGAAATGCCCACTTCATGTCAATCACTATGCAGCAATCAGTGCGACTGAAATGCATCACAAAACCCTGTGCAAAACTATATAGTACATTGTGCCCATACGTCATGCGTGTGCATTGCGCCGCATATGCATGTGCAAAACTGATGTTTTTTAGCCTGATTGCTGCACTGCGAACAAATTCAGCTAGCGATCAACTCAGAATGACCCTCATTGACTTAGATGCATAATACAATATATAGTCAAGGATAAAAATCTTTTCATTTGATTTGGACTAAGGTCTTCCTCAACACTTGCACAGCATATGGGGGCCATCTGGTTTGCAAAGATTAGGCAATCAGTTAACTTAAAATGCTCTTTTGTGGTTTGAAAATTCATAAACACAATAAATATTTGAATAAATATTAGCAAATGATTCTCCTTACTGTATGCTAAAAGACAAAAATGGAAAATTATAGACCAGTACACATTAAGAATAACAGTAGAACTTGCCAAAATAACCTGGCTGTAGATTAATTGGGAAGTAGTGGTCTCAAATATAAAATGGACAGAGTTGGCTATGTTTAATCAAAGAGGCTTCAAAGTGTGCAGTCCCTTTGCTATCTTTCTACAGATAATAATGGACTACACAATACATACAGAAATTTGATTGATTTGATTGTCTTTGTCTTAATATGAATATTTTTTGGATTGTTATGATACATAACTTTTTAACAGATTTGTTTTCTTTTAGTTTAATATCTAAATATATAAATAAACTGATTTTAAAATACATTCCTCAGATTTCATCAACATTATCTATTTTTGCATGGTCTATGCCAGTTATATAATAATATTTTTCAAATTTAGAAACACCAGAGAAAAAGCAAGAAAAAGAGTCTGCAGAAACAAAGAAAGGTAAAAACATAGATGGTTTGAAAAAGTACATGATTGGCTTAATGGCTAATGGGTTACATGCGTTAATGGTGAATACTGTGATAATACAGGAGATACTTAAATATCCAATACGTATAATCGAAAGAGCTTTTCTATTAGTGTAGGAAATGCGCACTGGGGGCTATGAAAAATAAAACTGGGCAGGTAGGGAATATTCGTTTAGTTGTATATGAGAAAAGGTACAGACATTTAATTTTGTAAGAAGACTGAGAAGAGCATGGATAGGGACATATAATATAGTCCAGTGCATCATATGTGACAAATTGATATAGATTTTTAGTACTGTTGCTGTATTGTTGTCTACATGTAATATCTTCACTACATATTTTGAGTTTTAAAAAATTGAAAGAAGGATGTGCGGTGTTTGAATACACTTTAAACCATAAGATGGCTGTTATGTTTTGGTATATGTAATTGGACATATGTGCTGAAAGAGATCTGATAGTGGTCCAATACTGTACCATTCAGAATAAATATTGAACATTCCAAATCCAATTACTGCAATGTATGTGGATTTAGTATACATTATGAATAAAGCAATGAAAAATGTTTAAGGTTCCATAAACTGATAAAGTGTAGTTGAGGAGGCAAGCAGAGATGGAGCCATTATCTATACTGTGATGACCAGTAAAAAAGGTAATTGTGATAATTCAGTCATTTGAAACATTCGAGCTATTGTAACTAGAGATGAGCGCCTGAAATTTTTCGGGTTTTGTGTTTTGGTTTTGGGTTCGGTTCCGCGGCCGTGTTTTGGGTTCGAACGCGTTTTGGCAAAACCTCACCGAATTTTTTTTGTCGGATTCGGGTGTGTTTTGGATTCGGGTGTTTTTTTCAAAAAACACTAAAAAACAGCTTAAATCATAGAATTTGGGGGTCATTTTGATCCCAAAGTATTATTAACCTCAAAAACCATAATTTACACTCATTTTCAGTCTATTCTGAATACCTCACACCTCACAATATTATTTTTAGTCCTAAAATTTGCACCGAGGTCGCTGTGTGAGTAAGATAAGCGACCCTAGTGGCCGACACAAACACCGGGCCCATCTAGGAGTGGCACTGCAGTGTCACGCAGGATGTCCCTTCCAAAAAACCCTCCCCAAACAGCACATGACGCAAAGAAAAAAAGAGGCGCAATGAGGTAGCTGACTGTGTGAGTAAGATTAGCGACCCTAGTGGCCGACACAAACACCGGGCCCATCTAGGAGTGGCACTGCAGTGTCACGCAGGATGTCCCTTCCAAAAAACCCTCCCCAAACAGCACATGACGCAAAGAAAAAAAGAGGCGCAATGAGGTAGCTGTGTGAGTAAGATTAGCGACCCTAGTGGCCGACACAAACACCGGGCCCATCTAGCAGTGGCACTGCAGTGTCACGCAGGATGTCCCTTCCAAAAAACCCTCCCCAAACAGCACATGACGCAAAGAAAAAAAGAGGCGCAATGAGGTAGCTGTGTGAGTAAGATTAGCGACCCTAGTGGCCGACACAAACACCGGGCCCATTTAGGAGTGGCACTGCAGTGTCACGCAGGATGTCCCTTCCAAAAAACCCTCCCCAAACAGCACATGACGCAAAGAAAAAAAGAGGCGCAATGAGGTAGCTGACTGTGTGAGTAAGATTAGCGACCCTAGTGGCCGACACAAACACCGGGCCCATTTAGGAGTGGCACTGCAGTGTCACGCAGGATGTCCCTTCCAAAAAACCCTCCCCAATCAGCACATGATGCAAAGAAAAAGAAAAGAAAAAAGAGGTGCAAGATGGAATTGTCCTTGGGCCCTCCCACCCACCCTTATGTTGTATAAACAAAACAGGACATGCACACTTTAACCAACCCATCATTTCAGTGACAGGGTCTGCCACACGACTGTGACTGATATGACGGGTTGGTTTGGACCCCCCCCAAAAAAGAAGCAATTAATCTCTCCTTGCACAAACTGGCTCTACAGAGGCAAGATGTCCACCTCATCATCACCCTCCGATATATCACCGTGTACATCCCCCTCCTCACAGATTATCAATTCGTCCCCACTGGAATCCACCATCTCAGCTCCCTGTGTACTTTGTGGAGGCAATTGCTGCTGGTCAATGTCTCCGCGGAGGAATTGATTATAATTCATTTTAATGAACATCATCTTCTCCACATTTTCTGGATGTAACCTCGTACGCCGATTTCTGACAAGGTGAGCGGCGGCACTAAACACTCTTTCGGAGTACACACTTGTGGGAGGGCAACTTAGGTAGAATAAAGCCAGTTTGTGCAAGGGCCTCCAAATTGCCTCTTTTTCCTGCCAGTATAAGTACGGACTGTGTGACGTGCCTACTTGGATGCGGTCACTCATATAATCCTCCACCATTCTATCAATGTTGAGAGAATCATATGCAGTGACAGTAGATGACATGTCCGTAATCGTTGTCAGGTCCTTCAGTCCGGACCAGATGTCAGCATCAGCAGTCGCTCCAGACTGCCCTGCATCACCGCCAGCGGGTGGGCTCGGAATTCTGAGCCTTTTCCTCGCACCCCCAGTTGCGGGAGAATGTGAAGGAGGAGATGTTGACAGGTCGCGTTCCGCTTGACTTGACAATTTTGTCACCAGCAGGTCTTTCAACCCCAGCAGACTTGTGTCTGCCGGAAAGAGAGATCCAAGGTAGGCTTTAAATCTAGGATCGAGCACGGTGGCCAAAATGTAGTGCTCTGATTTCAACAGATTGACCACCCGTGAATCCTTGTTAAGCGAATTAAGGGCTCCATCCACAAGTCCCACATGCCTAGCGGAATCGCTCCGTGTTAGCTCCTCCTTCAATGTCTCCAGCTTCTTCTGCAAAAGCCTGATGAGGGGAATGACCTGACTCAGGCTGGCAGTGTCTGAACTGACTTCACGTGTGGCAAGTTCAAAGGGCATCAGAACCTTGCACAACGTTGAAATCATTCTCCACTGCGCCTGAGACAGGTGCATTCCACCTACTATATCGTGCTCAATTGTATAGGCTTGAATGGCCTTTTGCTGCTCCTCCAACCTCTGAAGCATATAGAGGGTTGAATTCCACCTCGTTACCACTTCTTGCTTCAGATGATGGCAGGGCAGGTTCAGTAGTTTTTGGTGGTGCTCCAGTCTTCTGTACGTGGTGCCTGTACGCCGAAAGTGTCCCGCAATTCTTCTGGCCACCGACAGCATCTCTTGCACGCCCCTGTCGTTTTTTAAAAAATTCTGCACCACCAAATTCAAGGTATGTGCAAAACATGGGACGTGCTGGAATTTGCCCATATTTAATGCACACACAATATTGCTGGCGTTGTCCGATGCCACAAATCCACAGGAGAGTCCAATTGGGGTAAGCCATTCCGCGATGATCTTCCTCAGTTGCCGTAAGAGGTTTTCAGCTGTGTGCGTATTCTGGAAACCGGTGATACAAAGCGTAGCCTGCCTAGGAAAGAGTTGGCGTTTGCGAGATGCTGCTACTGGTGCCGCCGCTGCTGTTCTTGCGGCGGGAGTCCATACATCTACCCAGTGGGCTGTCACAGTCATATAGTCCTGACCCTGCCCTGCTCCACTTGTCCACATGTCCGTGGTTAAGTGGACATTGGGTACAGCTGCATTTTTTAGGACACTGGTGACTCTTTTTCTGAAGTCTGTGTACATTTTCGGTATCGCCTGCCTAGAGAAATGGAACCTAGATGGTATTTGGTACCGGGGACACAGTACCTCCAACAAGTCTCTAGTTGGCACTGCAGTAATGATGGATACCGGAACCACGTTTCTCACCACCCAGGATGTCAAGGCCTCAGTTATCCGCTTTGCAGTAGGATGACTGCTGTGATATTTCATCTTCCTCGCAAAGGACTGTTGGACAGTCAATTGCTTGGTGGAAGTAGTAAAAGTGGTCTTACGACTTCCCCTCTGGGATGACCATCGACTCCCAGCAGCAACAACAGCAGCGCCAGCAGCAGTAGGCGTTACACGCAAGGATGCATCGGAGGAATCCCAGGCAGGAGAGGACTCGTCAGAATTGCCAGTGACATGGCCTGCAGGACTATTGGCATTCCTGGGGAAGGAGGAAATTGACACTGAGGGAGTTGGTGGGGTGGTTTGCGTGAGCTTGGTTACAAGAGGAAGGGATTTACTGGTCAGTGGACTGCTTCCGCTGTCGGCCCAAGTTTTTGAACTTGTCACTGACTTATTATGAATGCGCTGCAGGTGACGTATAAGGGAGGATGTTCCGAGGTGGTTAACGTCCTTACCCCTACTTATTACAGCTTGACAAAGGGAACACACGGCTTGACACCTGTTGTCCGCATTTCTGGTGAAATACTTCCACACCGAAGAGCTGATTTTTTTGGTATTTTCACCAGGCATGTCAACGGCCATATTCCTACCACGGACAACAGGTGTCTCCCCGGGTGCCTGACTTAAACAAACCACCTCACCATCAGAATCCTCCTGGTCAATTTCCTCCCCAGCGCCAGCAACACCCATATCCTCCTCATCCTGGTGTACTTCAACACTGACATCTTCAATCTGACTATCAGGAACTGGACTGCGGGTGCTCCTTCCATCACTTGCAGGGGGCGTGCAAATGGTGGAAGGCGCATGCTCTTCACGTCCAGTGTTGGGAAGGTCAGGCATCGCAACCGACACAATTGGAGTTGGACTCTCCTTGTGGATTTGGGATTTCGAAGAACGCACAGTTCTTTGCGGTGCTACTGCTTTTGCCAGCTTTAGTCTTTTCATTTTTCTAGCGAGAGGCTGAGTGCTTCCATCCTCATGTGAAGCTGAACCACTAGCCATGAACATAGGCCAGGGCCTCAGCCGTTCCTTGCCACTCCGTGTGGTAAATGGCATATTGGCAAGTTTACGCTTCTCCTCCGACAATTTTATTTTAGGTTTTGGAGTCCTTTTTTTACTGATATTTGGTGTTTTGGATTTGACATGCTCTGTACTATGACATTGGGCATCGGCCTTGGCAGACGACGTTGCTGGCATTTCATCATCTCGGCCATGACTAGTGGCAGCAGCTTCAGCACGAGGTGGAAGTGGATCTTGATCTTTCCCTAATTTTGGAACCTCAACATTTTTGTTCTCGATATTTTAATAGGCACAACTAAAAGGCACCTCAGGTAAACAATGGAGATGGATACTAGTATACAATTATGGACTGCCTGCCGACTGCAGACACAGAGGTAGCCACAGCCGTGAACTACCGTACTGTACTGTGTCTGCAGCTAATATAGACTGGTTGATAAAGAGAAGATGTCTATGTAACTATGTATGTATAAAGAAGAATGAAAAAAATCCACGGTTAGGTGGTATACAATTATGGACGGACTGCCTGCCGAGTGCAGACACAGAGGTAGCCACAGCCGTGAACTACCGTACTGTACTGTGTCTGCAGCTAATATAGACTGGTTGATAAAGAGAAGATGTCTATGTAACTATGTATGTATAAAGAAGACTGAAAAAAATCCACGGTTAGGTGGTATACAATTATGGACGGACTGCCTGCCGAGTGCAGACACAGAGGTAGCCACAGCCGTGAACTACCGTACTGTACTGTGTCTGCAGCTAATATAGACTGGTTGATAAAGAGAAGATGTCTATGTAACTATGTATGTATAAAGAAGAATGAAAAAAATCCACGGTTAGGTGGTATTACAATTATGGACGGACTGCCTGCCGAGTGCAGAGACACAGAGGTAGCCACAGCCGTGAACTACCGTACTGTGTCTGCTGCGACTGGATGATAAATGATATAAAAAATATATATATATCACTACTGCAGCCGGACAGGTATATATTATATATTATATAATGACGGACCTGCTGGACACTGTCTGTCAGTAGAATGAGTTTTATTTTTATAGAATAAAAAAAAACACACAAGTGAAGTCACACGACGAGTGTTTAACTTTTTCAGGCAATCACAATATAAGTATACTACTAACTATACTGGTGGTCAGTGTGGTCAGGTCACTGGTCAGTCACACTGGCAGTGGCACTCCTGCAGCAAAAGTGTGCACTGTTTAATTTTAATATAATATGTACTCCTGGCTCCTGCTATAACCTATAACTGGCACTGCAGTAGTGCTCCCCAGTCTCCCCCACAATTATAAGCTGTGTGAGCTGAGCAGTCAGACAGATATATAATATATATAGATGATGCAGCACACTGGCCTGAGCCTGAGCAGTGCACTGCACAGTGCACACAGATATGGTATGTGACTGACTGAGTCACTGTGTGTATCGCTTTTTTCAGGCAGAGAACGGATATATTAAATAAACTGCACTGTGTGTCTGGTGGTCACTCACTATATAATATATTATGTACTCCTGGCTCCTGCTATAACCTATAACTGGCACTGCAGTAGTGCTCCCCAGTCTCCCCCACAATTATAAGCTGTGTGAGCTGAGCAGTCAGACAGATATATATAATATTATATATAGATAATAGATGATGCAGCACACTGGCCTGAGCCTGAGCAGTGCACACAGATATGGTATGTGACTGACTGAGTCACTGTGTGTATCGCTTTTTTCAGGCAGAGAACGGATATATTAAATAAACTGCACTGTGTGTCTGGTGGTCACTCACTATATAATATATTATGTACTCCTGGCTCCTGCTATAACCTATAACTGGCACTGCAGTAGTGCTCCCCAGTCTCCCCCACAATTATAAGCTGTGTGAGCTGAGCAGTCAGACAGATATATATAATATTATATATAGATATTAATAGATGATGCAGCACACTGGCCTGAGCCTGAGCAGTGCACACAGATATGGTATGTGACTGAGTCACTGTGTGCTGTGTATCGCTTTTTTCAGGCAGAGAACGGATTATAAAGTAAACTGCACTGTCCTCACTAGTAAACTCTCTCCACTCAGTCTCTACACTTCTACAGTAACAGTACTCCTCCTAGTCAGCTCCAGTAAATCTCTCTCAGTCTCTTATAATCTAAATGGAGAGGACGCCAGCCACGTCCTCTCCCTATCAATCTCAATGCACGTGTGAAAATGGCGGCGACGCGCGGCTCCTTATATAGAATCCGAGTCTCGCGAGAATCCGACAGCGTCATGATGACGTTCGGGCGCGCTCGGGTTAACCGAGCAAGGCGGGAAGATCCGAGTCTGCTCGGACCCGTGAAAAAAACCATGAAGTTCTGGCGGGTTCGGATTCAGAGAAACCGAACCCGCTCATCTCTAGTGAAAATGGCGGCGACGCGCGGCTCCTTATATAGAATCCGAGTCTCGCGAGAATCCGACAGCGTCATGATGACGTTCGGGCGCGCTCGGGTTAACCGAGCAAGGCGGGAAGATCCGAGTCTGCTCGGACCCGTGAAAAAAACCATGAAGTTCTGGCGGGTTCGGATTCAGAGAAACCGAACCCGCTCATCTCTAATTGTAACAAGAGCTTTTAAGAGACATTTTAGGTTATCAATCTAGCATTTATAGAAGTTGTGGATTGCCACTTATTTACTAGCAATTTTCCTGTTGTGACACTATTCAAAAACATGAAGAAACTTCATAGCCAAAGATAGAGAAAAAATATGTTATTTAATCTAAAATGAAATCCTTTTTGTAGAAAATTTTGAATATGCACTGTCACTCAATCGTTAACAATTTCTTTTGCAGAGACACAAGTAAAAAAAGCTGAAGAACCAGCAAAAGAGAAGAAAGGTAAACATATGCAGTATTTTAACTTTTCTGAAGTGTTTCAGGACAATTGAGTCTAGCTCAAATTTATCTGGAACCGGTAATAGGGACTTTGGGAAGTAGATAGCTTACACTGTTACAGCACAAATTTAAAAATGGAAATTATAATTAAAAACTGTACTGACTCTATGTCAGACCTCCATTGCTACAGATGAAGTAATGAGGTATGAAGATGATCAATAAAGTTCCTTGTTATTTGTGAGAGCTTGGACCACGAGAAACAATTTTAAATTGTAATTATTTTATAAATGAATTCTCCACTGTGGCACTATTATTGAGAGGGATTTGTTGTTAAGTAGTTATCTTATAGAAATAATACAACCTCTTCACTATTATAGACATTGATTGTGATTGGTGTAGAAAAAAGCAATTTTCTTGACTGATATGTTAATTTGAGCATATGCTAATAATAATTAATTATAGTGACCCATTGAAGCCAATACAGCACTTATTTTTGGGCTAGACTCATGGCACATAGCATTTATGATAAAAGGCCGATAGTCCATCACTCATTAGTCATCTCTTTTTTAGATTCACTAGTGAAAAAACATGAGGAGCCAGCAGAACTAAAGACAGGTAACCATATAAAGTATCTTATCTAGATGAGAAAAAATAATACCCAACTATTAACTGAAATGTTATGATGCTTGAGACTCACTCATTGACAAATTTATTTTCAGAAAAACAAGTGAAAAAACTTGAAGAACCAACAAAACCAAAGAAAGGTAACCTAATTCATAACCTTACATGTCATGCTTATCGTAGAAAAATTTAAATTATGAAGAATTAAGTCAAAAACTTTGATTACTTAAAATAAATATATCACCAGGTCTTTTAATGCAATTGTGTTATTCTTTACAGTAGTGTCTCTTGCTAAAATATAGCCCCTCCTTCACAAAATAGCTTTTGCTAATAAATAACATTTTCCTCACGTGATTCATTTCACCTGTATTAGTGAAGTTTATTCACATTTTTTTATGTGCTATGCTCTATCCTGATCACAATAACTTCTGTTCTCTCCAATTAAACTTGGTGATTCAGAAGACATTGGGGGTCATTCCAAGTTGATCGCTCGCTAGCTAGTTTTAGCAGCCGTGCAAACGCTATGCCACCGCCCACTGGGAGTGTATTTTAGCTTAGCAGAAGTGCGAATGGTTGTATCGCAGAGCGCCTGCAAAACATTTTTTGTGTAGTTTCTGAGTAGCTCAAAACCTACTAAGCACTTGCAATCACTTCAGACTATTAAGTTCTGAATTTAACTGCACACTCCCTGAAAACAGTCAGTTGCCACCCAGAAATGCCCACTTCATGTCAATCACTCTGCGGCAAGCAGTGCGACTGAAATGCATCGAAATACCCTGTGCAAAACTACATCGTTCGTTGTGCCCGTACATCGCGTGTGCATTAAGCCACATACGCATTTGCAGAACTGAAAGTTTTTTTAGCCTGATCGCTGCGCTACGAACAAATTCAGCTAGCGATCAACTCAGAATGACCCCCATTGACATAGATGCATATTACAATATATAGTCAAGGATAAAAATATTTTCATTTGACTTGGACTAAGGTCTTCCTCAACATTTGCACAGCATATGGGGGCCATCTGGTTTGCCAAGATTAGGCAATCATTTAACTAAAAAGGCTCTTTTGTGGAATGAAAATTCATAAATACAATAAATATTTGAGTAAATATTTGCAAATGATTCTCCTTACTGTATGCTAAAAGAAAAAAATGGAAAATTGTAGTCCAGTACACAAAAATAATAACAGTAGAACTTGCCCAAATGGCCTGGCTGTAGATCAATTGGGAAGTGGTCTCAAATATAAGATGGACAGAGTTGGCTATGTTTAATCAAAGAGGCTGCAAAGTGTGCAGGTCCTTTGCTATGTTTCTACAGCTAATAATGGACTACACAATACATACAGAAGTTTGATTGATTTGATTGTCTTTGTCTTAGTATGATAATATTTTGGATTGTTATGATACATAACTTTTTAACAGATTTGTTTTCTTTCAGTTTAATATCTAAATTTATAAATGAACTGATTTTAAAATACATTGATCAGATTTCATCAACATTATCTATTTTTGCATGGTCTATGCCAGTTATATAATAATATTTTTCAAATTTAGAAACACCAGAGAAAAAGCAAGAAAAAGAGTCTGAAGAAACAAAGAAAGGTAAAAACATAGATGGTTTGAAAAAGTACATAATTGGCTTAATGGATAATGGGCTACATGAGTTAATGGTAAATACTGTGGTAATACAGGAGATACTTAAATATCCAATATGTATAATCGAAACAGCTTTACCATTAGTGTAGTACATGCCCACTGGGGGCTATGAAAAATAAAACTGGGCAGGTAGGGAATAGTCGTTTAGTTGTATATGAGAAAAGTACAGACATTTCATGTTGTAAGAAGACTGAGAAGAGCATGGATAGGGACATATAAGATAGTCCAGTGCATCATATGTGACAAATTGATATAGATTTTTAGTACTGTTGCTGTATTGTTGTCTACATGTAATATCTTCACTATCTATTTTGAGTTTTAAAAAATTGAAAGAATGATGTGCGGTGTTTGAATACACTTTAAATCATAAGATGGCTGTTATGATTTGGTATATGTAAATGGACATATGTGCTGAAAGAGATCTGATGGTGGTCCAGTACTGGCCCTCATTCCGAGTTGTTCGCTCATTATTTTCCTTCGCATCGGTGCGTTTTTCCGCTAACTGCGCATGCGCAATGTTCGCACTGCGGCTGCGTCAATTAAATTTGCTAAGAAGTTTGGTATTTTACTCACGGCATTACGAGGATTTTTCTTCGTTCTGGTGATCGGAGTGTGATTGACAGGAAGTGGGTATTTCTGGGCGGAAACTTGCCGTTTTATGGGTGTGTGTGAAAAAACGCTGCCGTTTCTTGGAAAAACGCGGGAGTGGCTGGAGAAATGGGAGAGTGTCTGGGCGAACGCTGGGTGTGTTTGTGACATCAAACCAGGAACGAAACTGACTGAACTGATCGCTGTGGCAGAGTAAGTCTCGAGCTACTTAGAAACTGCTAAGAAATATCTATTCGCAATTTTGCAAATCTATCGTTCGCAATTCTGCTAAGCTAAGATTCACTCCCAGAGGGCGGCGGCTTAGCATGTGCAATGCTGCTAAAAGCAGCTAGCGAGCGAACAACTCGGAATGAGGGCCCCTGTACCATTCAGAATAAATATGGAACATTCCAAATTCAATTACTGCAATGTATGTGGATTTAGTATACTTTATGAATAAAGCAATGAAAAAGTTTAATGTTCTATAAACTGATAACATGTAGTTGAAGAGGCAAGCAGACATGGAGCCATTATCTATACAGTGATGGCCAGTAAAAAAGGTAATTGTGATAATTCAGTCATTTGAAACATTCTAGCTATTATAACAAGAGCTTTTAAGAGACATTTTAGGTTATCAATCTAGCATTTGTAGAAGCTGTGGATTGCCACTTATTCACTAGCACTTTTCCATTCGTGACACTATTCAAAAACATGAAGAAACTTCAAATCCAAAGATAGAGAAAAAAATGTTATTTAATCTAAAATGAAATCCTTTTTGTAGAAAATGTTCAATATGCACTGTCACTCAATCGTTAACAATTTCTTTTGCAGAGACACAAGTGAAAAAAGCTGAAGAACCAGCAAAAGAGAAGAAAGGTAAACATATGCAGTATTTTAACTTTCCTGAATTGTTTCAGGTCAATTGAGTCTAGCTCAAATTTATCTTGAACCGGTAATAGGGACTTTGGGAAGTAGATAGCTTACACTGTTACATCACAAATTTAAAAAGGGCAATTCTAATTAAAAACTGTACTGACTCTATGTCAGACCTCCATTGCTACAGATGAGTTAATGAGGTATGAAGATGATCAATAAAGTTCCTTGTTATTTGTGAGAGCTTGGACAACGAGAAACAAATTTAAATTGTAATTTTTTTTATAAATGAATTCTCCACTGTGGCACTATTATTGAGAGGGATTTGTTGTAAAGTAGTTATCTTATAGAAATCATACAACCTCTTCACTATTATAGACATTGATTGTGATTGGTGTAGAAAAAAGCCATTTTCTTGACTGATATGTTAATTTGAGCATATGCTAATAATAATTATTTATAGTGACCCATTGAAGCCAATACAGCACTTATTTTTGGGCTAGACTCATGGCACATAGCATTTATGATAAAAGGCTGATAGTCCATCACTCATTAGTCATCTCTTTTTTAGATTCACTAGTGAAAAAACATGAGGAGCCAGCAGAACTAATGACAGGTAACCATATAAAGTATCTTATCTAGATGAGAAAAAATAATACCCAACTATTAACTGAAATGTTATGATGCTTGAGACTCACTCATTGACAAATTTATTTTCAGAAAAACAAGTGAAAAAACTTGAAGAACCAACAAAACCAAAGAAAGGTAACCTAATTCATACCTTACATGTCATGCTTATGGTAGAAAAATTTAAATTATGAAGAATTAAGTCAAAAACTTTGATTCCTTAAAATAAATATATCACCAGGTCTTTTAATGCAATTGTGTTATTCTTTACAGTAGTGCCTCTTGCTAAAATATAGCCCCTCCTTCACAAAATAGCTTTTGCTAATAAAGAACATTTTCCTCACGTGATTCATTTCACCTGTATTAGTGAAGTTTATTCACATTTTTTATGTGCTATGCTCTATCCTGATCACAATTACTTCTGTTCTCTCCAATTAAACTTGGTGTTTCAGAAGACATTGGGGGTCATTCCAAGTTGATCGCTTGCTAGCTAGTTTTAGCAGCCGTGCAAACGCTATGCCACCGCCCACTGGGAGTGTATTTTAGCTTAGCAGAAGTGCGAATGGTTGTATCGCAGAGCGCCTGCAAAAAAATTTTTGTGTAGTTTCTGAGTAGCTCAAAACCTACTAAGCACTTGCAATCACTTCAGACTATTAAGTACTGAATTTAACATCACAAATGCACCCAGCGTTTGCCCAGCCATGCCTGTATTTTTCTGCACACTCCCTGAAAACAGTCAGTTGCCACCCAGAAATGCCCACTTCATGTCAATCACTCTGCGGCAAGCAGTGCGACTGAAATGCATCGAAATACCCTGTGCAAAACTACATCGTTCGTTGTGCCCGTACATCGCGCGTGCACATTAAGCCACATACGCATGTGCAGAACTGAAAGTTTTTTAGCCTGATCGCTGCGCTACGAACAAATTCAGCTAGCGATCAACTCAGAATTACCCCCATTGACATAGATGCATAATACAATATATAGTCAAGGATAAAAATATTTTCATTTGACTTGGACTAAGGTCTTCCTCTACATTTGCACAGCATATGGGGGCCATCTGGTTCGCCAAGATTAGGCAATCATTTAACTTAAAAGGCTCTTTTGTGGAATGAAAATTCATAAATACAATAAATATTTGAGTAAATATTTGCAAATGATTCTCCTTACTGTATGCTAAAAGAAAAAAATGGAAAATTATAGTCCAGTACACAAAAAGAATAACAGTAGAACTTGCCCAAATGGCCTGGCTGTAGATCAATTGGGAAGTGGTCTCAAATATAAGATGGACAGAGTTGGCTATGTTTAATCAAAGAGGCTGCAAAGGGTGCAGTACCTTTGCTATGTTTCTACAGCTAATAATGGACTACACAATACATACAGAAGTTTGATTGATTTGATTGTCTTTGTCTTAGTATGATTATATTTTGGATTGTTATGATACATAACTTTTTAAAAGATTTGTTTTCTTTCAGTTTAATATCTAAATTTATAAATGAACTGATTTTAAAATACATTGATCAGATTTCATCAACATTATCTATTTTTGCATGGCCTATGCCAGTTATATAACAATATATTTCAAATTTAGAAACACCAGAGAAAAAGCAAGAAAAGGAGTCCGAAGAAACAAAGAAAGGTAAAAACATAGATGGTTTGAAAAAGTACATAATTGGCTTAATGGATAATGGGCTACATGCGTTAATGGTAAATAATGTGGTAATACAGGAGATACTTAAATATCCAATATGTATAATCGAAACAGCTTTACCATTAGTGTAGTACTTGCCCACTGGGGGCTATGAAAAATAAAACTGGGCAGGTAGGGAATAGTCCTTTTGGTTGTATATGAGAAAAGGTACAGACATTTCATGTTGTAAGAAGACTGAGAAGAGCATGGATAGGGACATATAAGATAGTCCAGTGCATCATATGTGACAAATTGATATAGATTTTTAGTACTGTTGCTGTATTGTTGTCTACATGTAATATCTTCACTACCTATTTTGAGTTTTAAAAAGTTGAAAGAAGGATGTGCGGTGTTTGAATACACTTTAAACCATAAGATGTCTGTTTTGATTTGGTATATGTAAATGGACATATGTGCTGAAAGAGATCTGATGGTGGTCCAATACTGGCCCTCATTCCGAGTTGTTCGCTCATTATTTTCCTTCGCATCGGTGCGTTTTTCCGCTAACTGTGCATGCGCAATGTTGGCACTGCGGCTGCGTCAATTAAATTTGCTAAGAAGTTTGGTATTTTACTCACGGCATTACAAGGATTTTTCTTTGTTCTGGTGATCGGAGTTTGATTGACAGGAAGTGGGTATTTCTGGGCGGAAACTTGCCGTTTTATGGGTGTGTGTGAAAAAACGCTGCCGTTTCTGGGAAAAACGCGGGAGTGGCTGGAGAAACGGGAGAGTGTCTGGGCGAACGCTGGGTGTGTTTGTGACATCAAACCAGGAACGAAACTGACTGAACTGATCGCAGTGGCAGAGTAAGTCTCGAGCTACTCAGAAACTGCTAAGAAATTTCTATTCGCAATTTTGCAAATCTTTCGTTCGCAATTCTGCTAAGCTAAGATTCACTCCCAGAGGGCGGCGGCTTAGCGTGTGCAATGCTGCTAAAAGCAGCTAGCGAGCGAACAACTCGGAATGAGGGCCCCTGTACCATTCAGAATAAATATGGAATATTCCAAATTCAATTACTGCAATGTATGTGGATTTAGTATACTTTATGAATAAAGCAATGAAAAAGTTTAATGTTCTATAAACTGATAACGTGTAGTTGAAGAGGCAAGCAGACATGGAGCCATTATCTATACAGTGATGACCAGTAAAAAAGGTAATTGTGATAATTCAGTCATTTGAAACATTCTATTTATTATAACAAGAGCTTTTAAGAGACATTTTAGGTTATCAATCTAGCATTTATAGAAGCTGTGGATTGCCACTTATTCACTAGCACTTTTCCTTTCGTGACACTATTCAAAAACATGAAGAAACTTCAGAGCCAAAGATAGAGAAAAAAATATGTTATTTAATCTAAAATGAAATCCTTTTTGTAGAAAATGTTCAATATGCACTGTCACTCAATCGTTAACAATTTCTTTTGCAGAGACACAAGTGAAAAAAGCTGAAGAACCAGCAAAAGAGAAGAAAGGTAAACATATGCAGTATTTTAACTTTCCTGAAGTGTTTCAGGACAATTGAGTCTAGCTCAAATTTATCTGGAACCGGTAAAAGGGACTTTGGGAAGTAGATAGCTTACACTGTTACAGCA
The DNA here is from genome assembly GCF_028390025.1 of Pseudophryne corroboree. NCBI lineage: Eukaryota > Metazoa > Chordata > Amphibia > Anura > Myobatrachidae > Pseudophryne > Pseudophryne corroboree. The sequence goes on along the minus strand of NC_086447.1, from coordinate 524,252,815 downwards.
CAAATTTAAAAAGTGCAATTCTAATTAAAAACTGTACTGACGCTATGTCAGACCTCCATTGCTACAGATGAGTTAATGAGGTATGAAGATGATCAATAAAGTTCCTTGTTATTTGTGAGAGCTCGGACCACGAGAAACAAATTGAAATTGTAATTATTTTATAAATGAATTCTCCACTGTGGCACTATTATTGAGAGGGATTTGTTGTTAAGTAGTTATCTTAAGAAATCATACAATCTCTTCACTATTATAGACATTGATTGTGATTGGTGTAGAAAAAAGCAATTTTCTTGACTGATATGTTAATTTGAGCATATGCTAATAATAATTAATTATAGTGACCCATTGAAGCCAATACAGCACTTATTTTTGGGCTAGACTCATGGCACAATGGCACATAGCATTTATGATAAAAGGCCGATAGTCCATCACTCATTAGTCATCTCTTTTTTAGATTCACTAGTGAAAACACATGAGGAGCCAGCAGAACTAAAGACAGGTAACCATATAAAGTATCTTATCTAGATGAGAAAAAATAATACCCAACTATTAACTGAAATGTTATGATGCTTGAGACTCACTCATTGACAAATTTATTTTCAGAAAAACAAGTGAAAAAACTTGAAGAACCAACAAAACCAAAGAAAGGTAACCTAATTCATAACCTTACATGTTATGCTTATCGTAGAAAAATTTAAATTATGAAGAATTAAGTCAAAATCTTTGATTCCTTAAAATAAATATATCACCAGGTCTTTTAATGCAATTGTGTTATACTTTACAGTAGTGCCTCTTGCTAAAATATAGCCCCTCCTTCACAAAATAGCTTTTGCTAATAAAGAACATTTTCCTCACGTGATTCATTTCACCTGTATTAGTGAAATTTGTTCAAATTTTTTTATGTGCTATGCTCTATCCTGATCACAATAACTTCTGTTTTCTCCAATTAAACTTGGTGTTTCAGAAGACATTGGGGGTCATTCCAAGTTGATCGCTCGCTAGCTAGTTTTAGCAGCCGCGCAAACGCTATGCCACCGCCCACTGGGAGTGTATTTTAGCTTAGCAGAAGTGCGAATGGTTGTATCACAGAGCGCCTGCAAAAAAATTTTTGTGTAGTTTCTGAGTAGCTCAAAACCTACTAAGCACTTGCAATCACTTCAGACTATTAAGTTCTGAATTTAACATCACAAACGCACCCAGCATTTGCCCAGCCATGCCTGTGTTTTTCTGCACACTCCCTGAAAACAGTCAGTTGCCACCCAGAAATGCCCACTTCATGTCAATCACTCTGCGGCAAGCAGTGCGACTGAAATGCATCGAAATACCCTGTGCAAATCTACATCGTTCGTTGTGCCCGTACATCGCGCTTGCACATTAAGCCACATACGCATGTGCAGAACTGAAAGTTTTTTAGCCTGATCGCTGCGCTACGAACAAATTCAGCTAACGATCAACTCAGAATGACCCCCATTGACATAGATGCATAATACAATAGTTAGTCAAGGATAAAAATATTTTCATTTGACTTGGACTAAGGTCTTCCTCTAAATTTGCACAGCATATGGGGGCCATCTGGTTTGCCAAGATTAGGCAATCATTTAACTAAAAAGGCTCTTTTGTGGAATGAAAATTCATAAATACAATAAATATTTGAGTAAATATTTGCAAATGATTCTCCTTACTGTATGCTAAAAGAAAAAAATGGAAAATAATAGTCCAGTACACAAAAAGAATAACAGTAGAACTTGCCCAAATGGCCTGGCTGTAGATCAATTGGGAAGTGGTCTCAAATATAAGATGGACAGAGTTGGCTATGTTTAATCAAAGAGGCTGCAAAGGGTGCAGTACCTTTGCTATGTTTCTACAGCTAATAATGGACTACACAATACATACAGAAGTTTGATTGATTTTATTGTCTTTGTCTTAGTATGATTATATTTTGGATTGTTATGATACATAACTTTTTAACAGATTTGTTTTCTTTCAGTTTAATATCTAAATTTATAAATGAACTGATTTTAAAACACATTGATCAGATTTCATCAACATTACCTATTTTTGCATGGCCTATGCCAGTTATATAACAATATTTTTCAAATTTAGAAACACCAGAGAAAAAGCAAGAAAAAGAGTCTGAAGAAACAAAGAAAGGTAAAAACATAGATGGTTTGAAAAAGTACATAATTGGCTTAATGGCTAATGGGTTACATGCGTTAATGGTAAATACTGTGGTAATACAGGAGATACTTAAATATCCAATATGTATAATCGAAACAGCTTTACCATTAGTGTAGTACATGCCCACTGGGGGCTATGAAAAATAAAACTGGGCAGGTAGGGAATAGTCGTTTAGTTGTATATGAGAAAAGGTACAGACATTTCATGTTGTAAGAAGACTGAGAAGAGCATGGATAGGGACATATAAGATAGTCCAGTGCATCATATGTGACAAATTGATATAGATTTTTAGTACTGCTGCTGTATTGTTGTCTACATGTAATATCTTCACTACCTATTTTGAGTTTTAAAAAATTGAAAGAAGGATGTGCGGTGTTTGAATACACTTTAAACCATAAGATGGCTGTTATGATTTGGTATATGTAAATGGACATATGTGCTGAAAGAGATCTGATGGTGGTCCAATACTGGCCCTCATTCCGAGTTGTTCGCTCATTATTTTTCTTCGCATCGGTGCGTTTTTCCGCTAACTGCGCATGCGCAATGTTCGCACTGCGGCTGCGTCAAGTAAATTTGCTAAGAAGTTTGGTATTTTACTCACGGCATTACGAGGATTTTTCTTCGTTCTGGTGATCGGAGTGTGATTGACAGGAAGTGGGTATTTCTGGGCAGAAACTTGCCGTTTTATGGGTGTGTGTGAAAAAACGCTGCCGTTTCTGTGAAAAACACGGGAGTGGCTGGAGAAACGGGGGAGTGTCTGAGCAAACGCTGGGTGTGTTTGTGACGTCAAACCAGGAACGAAACTGACTGAACTGATCACAGTTGCAGAGTAAGTCTCGAGCTACTTAGAAACTGCTAAGAAATTTCTATTCGCAATTTTGCAAATCTTTCGTTCGCAATTCTGCTAAGCTAAGATTCACTCCCAGAGGGCGGCGGCTTAGCATGTGCAATGCTGCTAAAAGCAGCTAGCGAGCGAACAACTCGGAATGAGGGCCCCTGTACCATTCAGAATAAATATGGAACATTCCAAATTCAATTACTGCAATGTATGTGGATTTAGTATACTTTATGAATAAAGCAATGAAAAAGTTTAATGTTCTATAAACTGATAACGTGTAGTTGAAGAGGCAAGCAGACATGGAGCCATTATCTATACAGTGATGACCAGTAAAAAAGGTAATTGTGATAATTCAGTCATTTGAAACATTCTAGCTATTATAACAAGGGCTTTTAAGAGACATTTTAGGTTATCAATCTAGCATTTATAGAAGCTGTGGATTGCAACTTATTCACTAGCACTTTTCCTTTCGTGACACTATTCAAATACATGAAGAAACTTCAGAGCCAAAGATAGAGAAAAAAATATGTTATTTAATCTAAAATGAAATCCTTTTTGTAGAAAATGTTCAATATGCACTGTCACTCAATCGTTAACAATTTCTTTTGCAGAGACACAAGTGAAAAAAGCTGAAGAACCAGCAAAAGAGAAGAAAGGTAAACATATGCAGTATTTTAACTTTCCTGAAGTGTTTCAGGACAATTGACTCTAGCTCAAATTTATCTGGAACCGGTAATGGGGACTGTAGGAAGTAGATGGCTTTTACTGTTACAGCACAAATCTAAAAAGTGCAATTCTAATTAAAAACTGTACTGACTCTATGTCAGACCTCCATTGCTACAGATGAGTTAATGAGGTATGAAGATGATCAATAAAGTTCCTTGTTATTTGTGAGAGCTCGGACCACGAGAAACAAATTTAAATTGTAATTATTTTATAAATGAATTCTCCACTATGGCACTATTATTGAGAGGGATTTGTTGTTAAGTAGTTATCTTAAGAAATCATACAATCTCTTCACTATTATAGACATTGATTGTGATTGGTGTAGAAATAAGCAATTTTCTTGACTGATATGTTAATTTGAGCATATGCTAATAATAATTAATTATAGTGACCCATTGAAGCCAATACAGCACTTATTTTTGGGCTAGACTCATGGCACATAGCATTTATGATAAAAGGCCGATAGTCCATCACTCATTAGTCATCTCTTTTTTAGATTCACTAGTGAAAACACATGAGGAGCCAGCAGAACTAAAGACAGGTAACCATATAAAGTATCTTATCTAGATGAGAAAAAATAATACCCAACTATTAACTGAAATGTTATGATGCTTGAGACTCACTCATTGACAAATTTATTTTCAGAAAAACAAGTGAAAAAACTTGAAGAACCAACAAAACCAAAGAAAGGTAACCTAATTCATAACCTTACATGTCATGCTTATCGTAGAAAAATTTAAATTATGAAGAATTAAGTCAAAAACTTTGATTCCTTAAAATAAATATATCACCAGGTCTTTTAATGCAATTGTGTTATACTTTACAGTAGTGCCTCTTGCTAAAATATAGCCCCTCCTTCACAAAATAGCTTTTGATAATAAAGAACATTTTCCTCACGTGATTCATTTCACCTGTATTAGTGAAATTTATTCAAATTTTTTTATGTGCTATGCTCTATCCTGATCACAATAACTTCTGTTCTCTCCAATTAAACTTGGTGTTTCAGAAGACATTGGGGGTCATTCCAAGTTGATCGCTCGCTAGCTAGTTTTAGCAGCCGCGCAAACGCTATGCCACCGCCCACTGGGAGTGTATTTTAGCTTAGCAGAAGTGCGAATGGTTGTATCACAGAGCGCCTGCAAAAAAATTTTTGTGTAGTTTCTGAGTAGCTCAAAACCTACTAAGCACTTGCAATCACTTCAGACTATTAAGTTTTGAATTTAACATCACAAACGCACCCAGCGTTTGCCCAGCCATGCCTGTGTTTTTCTGCACACTCCCTGAAAACAGTCAGTTGCCACCCAGAAATGCCCACTTCATGTCAATCACTCTGCGGCAAGCAGTGCGACTGAAATGCATCGAAATACCCTGTGCAAATCTACATCGTTCGTTGTGCCCGTATATCGCGCTTGCACATTAAGCCACATACGCATGTGCAGAACTGAAAGTTTTTTAGCCTGATCGCTGCGCTACGAACAAATTCAGCTAGCGATCAACTCAGAATGACCCCCATTGACATAGATGCATAATACAATATATAGTCAAGGATAAAAATATTTTCATTTGACTTGGACTAAGGTCTTCCTCTAAATTTGCACAGCATATGGGGGCCATCTGGTTTGCCAAGATTAGGCAATCATTTAACTAAAAAGGCTCTTTTGTGGAATGAAAATTCATAAATACAATAAATATTTGAGTAAATATTTGCAAATGATTCTCCTTACTGTATGCTAAAAGAAAAAAATGGAAAATAATAGTACAGTACACAAAAAGAATAACAGTAGAACTTGCCCAAATGGCCTGGCTGTAGATCAATTGGGAAGTGGTCTCAAATATAAGATGGACAGAGTTGGCTATGTTTAATCAAAGAGGCTGCAAAGGGTGCAGTACCTTTGCTATGTTTCTACAGCTAATAATGGACTACACAATACATACAGAAGTTTGATTGATTTTATTGTCTTTGTCTTAGTATGATTATATTTTGGATTGTTATGATACATAACTTTTTAACAGATTTGTTTTCTTTCAGTTTAATATCTAAATTTATAAATGAACTGATTTTAAAATACATTGATCAGATTTCATCAACATTACCTATTTTTGCATGGCCTATGCCAGTTATATAACAATATTTTTCAAATTTAGAAACACCAGAGAAAAAGCAAGAAAAAGAGTCTGAAGAAACAAAGAAAGGTAAAAACATAGATGGTTTGAAAAAGTACATAATTGGCTTAATGGCTAATGGGTTACATGCGTTAATGGTAAATACTGTGGTAATACAGGAGATACCTAAATATCCAATATGTATAATCGAAACAGCTTTACCATTAGTGTAGTACATGCCCACTGGGGGCTATGAAAAATAAAACTGGGCAGGTAAGGAATAGTCGTTTAGTTGTATATGAGAAAAGGAACAGACATTTCATGTTGTAAGAAGACTGAGAAGAACATGGATAGGGACATATAAGATAGTCCAGTGCATCATATGTGACAAATTGATATAGATTTTTAGTACTGTTGCTGTATTGTTGTCTACATGTAATATCTTCACTACCTATTTTGAGTTTTAAAAAATTGAAAGAAGGATGTGCGGTGTTTGAATACACTTTAAACCATAAGATGGCTGTTATGATTTGGTATATGTAAATGGACATATGTGCTGAAAGAGATCTGATGGTGGTCCAATACTGGCCCTCATTCTGAGTTGTTCGCTCATTATTTTCCTTCGCATCGGTGCATTTTTCCGCTAACTGCGCATGCGCAATGTTCGCACAGCGGCTACGTCAAGTAAATTTGCTAAGAAGTTTGGTATTTTACTCACGGCATTACGAGGATTTTTCTTCGTTCTGGTGATCGGAGTGTGATTGACAGGAAGTGGGTATTTCTGGCCGGAAACTTGCCGTTTTATGGGTGTGTGTGAAAAAACGCTGCCGTTTCTGGGAAAAACACGGGAGTGGCTGGAGAAACGGGGGAGTGTCTGGGCAAATGCTGGGTGTGTTTGTGACGTCAAACCAGGAACGAAACTGACTGAACTGATCACAGTTGCAGAGTAAGTCTCGAGCTACTCAGAAACTGCTAAGAAATTTCTATTCGCAATTTTGCAAATCTTTCGTTCGCAATTCTGCTAAGCTAAGATTCACTCCCAGAGGGCGGCGGCTTAGCATGTGCAATGCTGCTAAAAGCAGCTAGCGAGCGAACAACTCGGAATGAGGGCCCCTGTACCATTCAGAATAAATATGGAACATTCCAAATTCAATTACTGCAATGTATGTGGATTTAGTATACTTTATGAAAAAAAGCAATGAAAAAGTTTAATGTTCTATAAACTGATAACGTGTAGTTGAAGAGGCAAGCAGACATGGAGCCATTATCTATACAGTGATGACCAGTAAAAAAGGTAATTGTGATAATTCAGTCATTTGAAACATTCTAGCTATTATAACAAGAGCTTTTAAGAGACATTTTAGGTTATCAATCTAGCATTTATAGAAGCTGTGGATTGCAACTTATTCACTAGCACTTTTCCTTTCGTGACACTATTCAAAAACATGAAGAAACTTCAGAGCCAAAGATAGAGAAAAAAATATGTTATTTAATCTAAAATGAAATCCTTTTTGTAGAAAATTTTCAATATGCACTGTCACTCAATCGTTAACAATTTCTTTTGCAGAGACACAAGTGAAAAAAGCTGAAGAACCAGCAAAAGAGAAGAAAGGTAAACATATGCAGTATTTTAACTTTCCTGAAGTGTTTCAGGACAATTGACTCTAGCTCAAATTTATCTGGAACCGGTAATGGGGACTGTAGGAAGTAGATGGTTTTTACTGTTACAGCACAAATCTAAAAAGCGCAATTCTAATTAAAAACTGTACTGACTCTATGTCAAACCTACATTGCTACAGATGAGTTAATGAGGTATGAAGATAATCAATAAAGTTCCTTGTTATTTGTGAGAGCTTGGACCACGAGAAACAAATTTAAATTGTAATTATTTTATAAATGAATTCTCACCTGTGGCACTATTATTGAGAGAGATTTGTTTTTAAGTAGTTATCTAATAGAAATCATACAACCTCTTCACTATTATAGACATTGATTGTGATTGGTGTAGATAAAAGCAATTTTCTTGACTGATATGTTAATTTGAGCATATGCTTATAATAATTAATTATAGTGACCCATTGAAGCCAATACAACACTTATTTTTGAGCTAAACTCATGGCACACAGCATTTATGATAAAAAGCAGATAGTCCATCACTCACTAGTCATCTCTTTTTTAGATTCACTAGTGAAAAAACATGAGGAGCCAGCAGAACTAAAAACACGTAACCATATAAAGTATCTTATCTAGATGAGAAAAAACAATACCCAACTATTAACTAAAATGTTATGATGCTTGAGACCCACTCATTGACAAATTTATTTTCAGAAAAACAAGTTAAAAAACTTGAAGAACCAACAAAACCAAAGAAAGGTAACCTAATTCATAACCTTTCATGTCATGCTTTTGGTAGAAAAATTAAAATTGTGAAGAATTAAGTCAAAAACTTTGATTCCTTAAAATAATTATATCACCAGGTCTTTTAATGCAATTATGTGTTATTCTTTACAGTAGTGCCTCTTGTAAAAATATATAGCCCCTCCTTTAAAATATAGCCTTTGCTAATAGAGAACATTTTCCTCACATGATTCCTTTCACCTGTACTATTCAAATTTTTGTTTATATACTATCCCTTTATCCTGATCACCATTACTTCTGGTCTCTCAAATTAAACTTGGTTTTTCAGTGGACATTGTCATAGATGCATACTACAATATACATACAAGGACAAAAATCTTTTCAAATGACTTGTACAAAGGTCTTTCTCAAGACTTGCACAGCATATGGGGGCCATCTGGTTTGCCAAGATTAGGCAATCATTTAACTTAAAAGGCTCTTTTGTGGAATAAAAAATCATAAGCACAATAAATATTTGCAAATGGTCTTCTTACTGTATGCTGAGAGAAAAAATGAGAAAATCATAGTCCAGTACACATTAAGAATAACCAGTAGATCTTGCCCAAATGGACTGGCTGTAGATTAATTGGGAAGAAGTGGTCTCAAATATAAGATGGACAGAGTTGGCTATGTTTAATCACAGAAGCTTCAAAGTTTCCAGTACTTTTACTTTCTTTCTACAGCTAATAACAGACTACACAATACATACAGAAATTTGATTGTCTTTGTCTTAAAACGGTTATATTTTAGATTGTTATGATACATTACTTTTAAACAGAGTTTTTTTCCTTTCAGTTTAATACCTAAATACAGTTGTTCTCATAAGTTTACATACCCTAGCAGAATTTGTGATTTTCTGGCCATCTGTCAGAGAATATGAATGATAACTCACAAACTTTTCTTTCATTAATGGTTAGTGGTTGGGTGAACAGAAACTACCCAAATCACCCTGATCAAAAGTTTACATACCCTGGAGATTTTGGCCTGATAACATGCACACAAGTTGATACAAATGGGTTTGAATGGCTACTAAAGGTCACCATCCTCAGCTGTGATCTGTATGCTTGTAATCAGTGTGTGTGTATAAAAGGTCAGTGAGTTTATGGACTCCTGAAAGACCCTTGCATCTTTCATTAAGTGCTGCACTGACGTGTCTGGATTCTGAGTCACGGGGAAAGCAAAAGAATTGTCAAAGGAGATGTGGGAAAAGGTAATTGAACTGTATAAAACAGGAAAGGGATATAAAAAGATATCCAAGCAATTAAGAATGCCAATCAGCAGTGTTCAAACTCTAATTAAGAACTGGAAAATCAGGGATTCTGTGGAAACCAAATCACGGTCAGGTAGACCAACAAAAATTTCAGCAACAACTGCCAGGAAAATTGTTTGTGATGCAAATAAAAATCCACAAATAACTTCAGCTGAAATACAGGACTCTGAAAAAAAGTGGTGTGGTTGTTTCAAGATGCACAATAAGGAGGCATTTGACAAAAAATGGGCTACATCGTCGAGTCGCCAGAAGAAAGCTATTACTACACAAATGCCACAAAGCATTCTGCTTACAGTACTCCAAACAGCACATAGACAAGCCTCAAAACTTCTGGAACAAAGTCATTTGGAGTGATGAGACCAAAATGTAACTTTTTGGCCACAAACATAAACGTTACATTTGGAGAGGAGTCAACAAGGCCTATGATGAAAGGTACACCATTCCTACTGTGAAACACGGAGGTGGATCGCTGATGTTTTGGGGATGTGTGAGCTACAAAGGCACTGGAAACTTGGTCAAAATTGATGGCAAGATGAATGCAGCATGTTATCAGAAAATACTGGTGGAAAATTTGCACTCATCAGCCCGGAAGCTGCGCATGGGACGTACTTGTATGTACCAACATGACAATGATCAAAAACACAAGGCCAAGTCGACCTGTCATTGGCTACAGCAGATTAAAGTGAAGGTTCTGGAGTGGCCATCTCAGTCTCCTCATCTTAATATCATTGAGCCACTCTGGAGAGATCTAAAACATGCAGTTCATGCAAGACAGCCCAAGAATTTACAGAAACTGGAGGTTTTTTCCCAAGAAGAATGGGCAGCTTTACCATCTGAGAAAATAAAGAGCCTCATCCACAACTACCACGAAAGATTTCAAGCTGTCATTGATGTTAAAGGGGGCAATACACGGTATTAATAACTGGGGTATGTAAACTTTTGATCAGGGTCATTTGGGTAGTTTCTGTTGTCATTATGATTTAAAAAGAGTAAACACAGTTGTTTGACAATAAATGGCTTCACCCAACCACTAACCACGAGTGAAAGAAAAGTTTGTGAGTTATAATTCATATTCTCTGACAAATGGCCAGAAAATCACAAATTCTGCTAGGGTATGTAAACTTATGAGCACAACTGTATATAAATGAACTGATTTTAAAATACATTTCTCAGATTTTATTAACATTATCTATTTTTGCATGGGCTATGCCAGTTATATAATAATATTTTTTAAATTTAGAAACACCAGAGAAAAAGCAAGAAAAAGAGTCTGTAGAAACAAATAAAGGTAAAAACATAGAAAGTTTGAAAAAGTACATCATTGGTTTAATTGATAATGGGCTACATGCGTTAATGGTGAATACTGTGGTAATACAGGAAATACTTAAAGATTCAATATGTATAATCGAAACAGCTTTACCATTAGTGTAGAACATGCCCTCTTGGGGCTATGAAAAATAAAACTGGGAAGGTAGGGAATAGTCGTTTAGTTGTATATGAGAAAGGGTACAAAAGTTTTAATGATGTAAGAAGACTGAGAAGAGCATGGATAGGGACATATAAGATAATCCAGAGCATCATATGTGACAAATTTATATAGATTTCTATTACTGTTGCTATATTGTTCTCTACATATAAAATATTCACTACCTATTGAGTATTAAAAAGTTGAGATAAAGTTGTGCGGTGTTTGAATGCACTTTTAACCATAAGATGACTGTTATGTTTTGGTATATGTAATTTAACATATGTGCTGAAAGAGATCTGATGGTGGTCCAATACTGTACCATTCAGAATAATTATGGAACATTCCAAATTCAATTACTGCAATGTATGTGGATTTAGTATACTATATGAATAAAGCAATAAAAAATGTTTAAGAATTTCATAAACTGATAAAGTGTAGTTGAAGAGGCAAGCAGAGATAGTGCTATTATATATACTGTGATGACCAGTTAAAAAAAGGTAATTGTGATAATTCAGTCATTTGAAACATTCTAGCTATTGTAACATTTGCTTTTGAGAGACATTGTAGGTTATCAATCTAGCATTTATAGAAGCTGTGGATTGCCACTTATTTACTAGCAAGTTTTATTTTGTGTCACTATTGAAAAATATGAAGAAACTTCAGAGCCAAAGATAGAGAAACAAAATATTTTATTTAATCTAAATTAAAATAAAATCCTTTTTGTATACATTTTTCAATATGCACTGTCACTCAATCGTTAACAATTTCTTTTGTAGAGACACAAGTGAAAAAAGCTGAAGAACCAGCAAAAGAGAAGAACGGTAAACATATGCAGTATTTTAACTTTCCTGAATTGTTTCAGGACAATTGACTAGCTCAAATTTATCTGGAACCAGTGATAGGGACTTTGGGAAGTAGATGACTAACACTGTTACAGCACAAATCTCTAAAGGGCAATTCTAATTAAAAACCATACTGACTTTACAGTATGTCAGACTTCCATTGCTACAGAATGAGTCAATGAGGTATGAAGATGATCAATAAAGTTCCTTGTTATTTGTGAGAACCTGGACCCTGAGAAACAAATTTAAATTGTAATTATTTTATAAATGAAATTTCCACTATGGCACTATTATTGATAGGGATTTGTTGTTAAGTAGTTATCTTATAGAAATCATTCAACCTCTTCAGTATTATAGACATTGATTGTGATTGGTGTAGAAAAAAGCAATTTTCTTGACTGATATGTTAATTTGAGCATATGCTTATAATAATTAATTATAGTGACCCATTGCAGCCAATACAGCAGTTATGTTTGAGCTAAACTAATGACATATAGCATTTATGATAAAATGCAGATAGTACATCACTCACTAGTCATCTCTTTTTTAGATACACTAGTGAAAAAACATGAGGAGCCAGCAGAACTAAAGACAGGTAACCATATAAAGTATCTTATCTAGTTTAGAAAAAACGATACCCAACTATTAACTAAAATGTTATGATGATAGAGACCCACTCATTGACAATTTATTTTCAGAAAAACAAGTGAAAAAACTTGAAGAACCAACAAAACCAAAGAAAGGTAACCTAATTCATAACCTTACATGTCATGCTTATGGTATAAAAAATAAAATTGTGAAGAATTAAGTCTAAAACTTTGATTTCTTAAAATAAATTTACCACCAGGTCTTTTAATGCAATTATGTGTTATTATTTACAGTAGTGCCTCTTGTAAAAATATAGCCCCTCCTTTACAAAATAGCCTTTGATAATAAAGAACATTTTCCTCACATGATTCATTTCACCTGTACAAGTGACGTTTATTCAAGTTTTTGTTTATATGCTATGCTCTATCCTGATCACCATTACTTCTGTTCTCTCCAATTAAACTTAGTTTTTAAGCGGACATTGACATACAGTAGATGCATAATACAATATATATACACAAGGACAAAAATCTTTTCAAATGACTTATACTAAGATCTTCCTCAAGACTTGCACAGCATATGGAGGCCATCTGGTTTACCAAGATTAGGCAATAATTTAACTTAAAAGGCTCTTTTGAGGAATAAAAATTCATAAACACAATAAATATTTGAGTCAATATTTGCAAATGATTCTACTTACTGTGTGCTGAGAGAAAAAAAATGTGAATTTCATAGTCCAGTAAACATTAAGAATAACAGTAGAACTTGCCCAAATGGCCTGGCTGTAGATTAATTTGGAAGAAGTAGTCTCAAATATAAGATGGACAGAATTGGCTATGTTTAATCAAAGAGGCTGTAAAGTTTGCAGTCCCTTTACTTTCTTTCTACAGCTAATAACAGACTACACAATACATACAGAAATTTGAATGTCTTTGATTGTCTTAAAATGGTTATATTTTGGATTGCTATGATACATAACCTTTTAACAGATTTTTTTTTAATTTCAGTTTAATATCTAAATATATAAATGAACTGATATTAAAATACATTTCTCAGATTTCATCAACATTATCTATTTTTGCATGGGCTATGCCAGTTATATAATAATATTTTTCAAATTTATAAACACCAGAGAAAAAGCAAGAAAAAAAGTCTGTAGAAACAAAGAAAGGTAAAAACATAGATGGTTTGAAAAAGTACATCATTGGTTAAATGGATAATGGGCTACATGCGTTAATGGTTAATACTGTGGTAATACAGGAAATACTTAAAGATTCAATATGTATAACCGAAACAGCTTTACCATTAGTGTAGGACATGCCCTCTTGGGGCTATGAAAAATAAAACTGGGAAGGTAGGGAATAGTCGTTTAGTTGCATATGAGAAAGGGTACAAAAGTTTGATGTTGTAAGAAGACTGAGAAGAGCATGGATAGGGACATATAAGATAATCCCAAGCATCATATGTGACAAATTGATATAGATTTTTAGTACTGTTGCTGTATTGTTCTCTACATATAAAATCTTCACTACCTATTTTGAGTTTTAAAAAGTTGAAAGAAGGATGTGCAGTGTTTGAATACACTTTAAACCATAAGATGGCTGTTATGTTTTGGTATATGTAATTGGACATATGTGCAGAAAGAGATCTGATGGTCGTCCAATACTGTACCATTCAGAATAAATGTGGAACATTCCAAATTCAATTACTGCAATGTATGTGGATTTAGTATACTTTATGAATAAAGCAATAAAAAATGTTTAAGGTTTAATAAACTGATAAAGTGTAGTTGAAGAGGCAAGCAGAGATGGCGCTATTATCTATACTGTGATGACCGATTAAAAAATGTAATTGTGATAATTCAATCATTTAAAATATTCTAGCTATTGTAACAAGTGCTTTTGAGAGACATTGCAGGTTACCAATCTAGCATTTATAGAAGCTGTGGATTGCCACTTATTTACTAGCAATTTTCATTTCGTGTCACTGTTGAAAAATATGAAGAAACTTCAGAGCCAAAGATAGAGAAACAAAATATTTTATTTAATCTAAAATAAAATCCTTTTTGTATAAATTTTTCAATATACACTGTCACTCAATAGTTAACAATTTCTTTTGCAGAGACACAAGTGAAAAAAGCTGAAGAACCAGCAAAAGAGAAGAACGGTAAACATACGCAGTATTTTAACTTTCCTGAAGTGTTTCAGGACAATTGACTCTAGCTCAAATTTATCTAGAACCAGTGATAGGGACTTTGGGCAGTAGATGGCTTTCACTGTTACAGCACAAATCTAAAAAGCGCAATTCTAATTAAAAACCATACTGACTCTATGTCAGACCTCCATTGCTCCAGAATGAGTCAATGAGGTATGAAGATGATCAATAAAGTTCCTTGTTATTTGTAAGAGCTTGGACCCTGAGAAACAAATTTAAATTGTAATTATTTTATAAATGAATTCTCCACTGTGGCACTATTATTGAGAGGGATTTGTTGTTAAGTAGTTATCTTATAGAAATCATACAACCTCTTCAGTATTATAGACATTGATTGTGATTGGTGTAGAAAAAAGCAATTTTCTTGACTGATATGCTAATTTGAGCATATGCTTATAATAATTAATTATAGTGACCCATTGGAGCCAATACAGCACTTATGTTTGAGCCAAACTCATGGCATACAGCATTTATGCCAAAATGCAGATAGTACATCACTCACTAGTAATTTCTATTTTAGAGACACTAGTGAAAAAACATGAGGAGCCAGCAGAACTAAAGACAGGTAACCATATAAAGTATTTTATCTAGATGAGAAAAAATGATACCCAACTATTAACTAAAATGTTATGATTTTGAGACCCACTCATTGATAAATGTATTTAAACTTGAAGAACCAACAAAACCAAAGAAAGGTAGCCTAATTCATAACCTTACATGTCATGCTTATGGTAGAAAAATTTAAATTGTTAAGAATTAAGTCAAAAACTTTGATTCCATAAAATAAATATATCACCAGTTCTTTTAATGCAATTATGTGTTATTCTTTACAGTATTGCCTCTTGTAAAAATATAGTTCCTCCTTTACAAAATAGCCTTTGATAATAAAGAACATTTTCCTCACGTGATTCATTTCACCTGTACTAGTGAAGTTTATTCACATTGTTTTATGTGCTATGCTCTATCCTGATCACCATTACGTCTGTTCTCTCGAATTAAACTTGGTGTTTCAGAGGACATTGTCATAGATGCATAATACATTTTGGAGTATATTCAATAACTGTCGGAAGCTGCCATCTTGTCGGAAAGATGGCAGCTTCCGACAGTTTTAGGTCGGAAGGGGTTCGGACCTATTCATTATGGCCCCTTTTTTTTTTACAAGTTGGGAAACCTGACTTGTCAGAATGCTGTTGGAATGCATGATGATCGGCGGCTTCAGCCGCCGATCAGCGTGCATTGTCGGAACCGGGGCCAAACCCGACAGGTTTTAGCCCCGTTTCCGACAATCTCAGTCCAACTTTAAAAAAAGTCAGATTGAGATATGTGATCTGAGAGCAGGAGACGGAGGGAGCAGCGACCCAGCGACAGCATCCACCCGGCTCCAACAAGCGACGTCCCGCTTGCTGGATCCGGGTGGACACTGCTGTGAGCCTCTGCTGCTGCAGCCACTGCTCCCCTGTCTCCTCCTCTCCTCCCCATCCGCTCTGTCTTCCCCATTGGACTGCCATCAACTCCTCCCGGCATGCTGCCACCCCCTTCTCCCGACGAGCAGCAATCCCCTCCTCCCTGTGGGCTGCCATCACCTCTGCCCTGCGGGCCAATATCCCCCCTTCCCTGGGTGCCAGCTCTGCTGCCTCCACCTCCCTCTGGGCTGCAATCTCCTTCTCCCAGCGCGGCTGTCATCCCCTACACCCGGCGCCACTGACAGCAGCAGACCATGACAACGGGAGAGGCCAAATCCGACAGTAGGATTTTGACGCTCTTTTGAATATGGGTTGTCAGGTCCATTCTGACAACTGCATGTCGGAATGGATCCGACTTCTATTGAATATACCCCTTTATATACAAGGACAAAAATCTTTTCAAATGTCTTGTACTACAGTTTTCCTCAAGACTTGCACAGCATATGGGGGCCATCTGGAATCAGTGATAGGGACTTTGGGCAGTAGATGGCTTACACTGTTACAGCACATATCTCTAAAGTGCAATTCTAATTAAAAACCATACTGACTCTACAGTATGTCAGACCTCAATTGCTACAGAATGAGTCAATGAGGAATGAAGATGATCTATAAAGTTCCTTGTTATTTGTGAGAGCTTGGACCCTGAGAAACAAATTGAAATTGTAATTATTTTATAAATGAAATTTTTACTATGGCACTAATATTGAGAGGGACTTGTTGTTACGTAGTTATCTTATAGAAATCATACAACCTCTTCACTATTATAGACATTTATTGTGATTGGTGTAGAAAAAAGTTATTTTCTTGACTGATATGTTAATTTGAGCATATGCTTATAATAATTAATTATAGAGACCCATTGGAGCCAATACAGCAGTTATGTTTGAGCTAAACTAATGGCATATAGCATTTATGATAAAATGCAGATAGTCTATCACTCACTAGTCATCTCTTTTTTAGATTCCCTAGTGAAAAAACATGAGGAGCCAGCAGAACTAAAGACAGGTAACCATATAAAGTATCTTATTTAGATGAGAAAAAATGATACCCAACTATTAACTAAAATGTTATGATACTTGAGACCCACTCATTGACAAATGTATTTTTAGAAAAACAAATGAAAAAACTTGAAGAACCAACTAAACCAAAGAAAGGTAACCTAATTCATAAGCTTACATGTCATGCTTATGGTAGTTTAATTAAAATTGTGAAGAATTAAGTCAAAAACTTTGACTCCTTAAATTAAATATATCACCAGGTGTTTTAATGCAATTATGTATTATTCTTTACAGTAGTGCCTCTTATAAAAATATAGCCACTCCTTTACAAAATAGCCTTTACTAATAAAAACATTTTCCTCACATGATTCATTTTACCTGTACTAGTGAAGTTTATTCCATTTTTTATTTGCTATGCTCTATCCTGATCACCAGTATGTCTATTCTCTCCAATTAAACTTGGTTTTTCAGAGGACATTGCCATAGATGCATAATACATTATATATACAAGGACAAAAATCTTTTCAAATGTCTTGTACTATGGTTTTCCTCAAGACTTGTACAGCATATGGGGTCCATCTGGTTTGCCAAGATTAGGCAATCATTTAACTTAAAAGACTCTTTTGTGGAATGAAAATTGACAAACACAATAAATATTTGAGTAAATATTTGCAAATGATTCTCCTTACTGTATGCTGAGAGAAAAAAAATGAAAATCATAGTCCAGTATGCATTAAGAATAACTAGTAAAACTTACCCAAATGGCCTGGCTGTAGATCAGTTGGGAAGTGGTCTCAAAAATAAGATGGGCAGAGTTTACTATGTTTAATCAAAGAGGCTGCATAGTGTGCAGTCCCTTTACTTTCTTTCTACAGCTAGTAACGGACTACACAATACATACAGAAATTTGATTGATTTGATTGTCTTTGTCTTAAAATGGTTATATTTTGGATTGTTATGATACATAACCTTTTAACAGGTTTTTTTTTTCATTTTAGTTTAATATCTAAATATATAAATGAAATGATTTTAAAATACATTCCTCAGATTTCATCAACATTATCTATTTTTGCATGAGCTATAACATTTATATAATAATATTTTTCAAATTTAGAAACACCAGAGACAACGCAAGAAAAAGAGTCTGTAGAAACAAAGAAAGGTAAAACCATAGATAGTTTGAACAAGTACATCATTGGCTTAATGGATAATGGACTACATGTGTTAATGGTAAATGCTGTGGTAATACAGGAGATACTTAAAGATCCAAAATACATATAATCAAAACAGTTTTACCATTAGTGTAGGACATTCCCACTGGGGGCTATGAAAAATAAGGTAGGGAATAGTCGTTTAGTTGTTTATGAGAAAGGGTACAGAAGTTTCATGTTGTAAGAAGACTGAGAAGAGCATGGATAGGGACATATATGATAGTCCAGAGCATCATATGCGACAAACTGATAAAGATTTTTAGTACTGTTGCTGTATTATTGTCAACATATAATATCTTCACTACCTACTGTATTTTGAGTAATAAACATTGAAAAAAGGGTGTGCAGTGTTTGAATACGCTTTAAACGATACAGTAAGATGGCTGTTATGTTTTGAAATATGTAATTGGACATATGCGCTGAAAGAGATCCAATATAGATTTTAGTACTGTAGCTGTATGTGTTAATGGTGAATATTGTGGAAAGATCCACTATATATAATCCTAACAGCTTTATTATCAGTGTATGACATGCTTACTGGGGGCTATGAAAAGTTATACTGGGCAGCTAAAATTATACTTCTACAAAATTATAAATTTTATTATTATTTTTTAAAATTATATATTTTATATATAAAAATTATACTGGGAATAGTCATTTGGTGGGATATGAGAAAAAGTTCTGAAGCTTAATGTTGTAAGTATAATACAATACAATGTCTTGCTGCATCCTGTCCTAGTGCTGGTTCTGTTAGTAATGATTGTGGTTGAGATGTCAATGGTGTAATACACTTTACTTAAATATTTCAAGTTCACAAGTATACAATGTGTATGACACTATATGGTATATTGTGTCAAACAATATATACAGAACAGTGTGGTCGATATCCTTAATATTGAACTTGCAAAGAAATGTGCATGTGCAAATTGTCAAAAACAGTAATACAGATATATAAACAGAAAAAAGAGAGGTGATTGGTGTTGCAGTTAGGGGGTCATTCCGAGTTGATCACACATAGCAACTTCTTCCTGCTCGTGTGATCAACCTGACACCGCCTATGGGTGAGTGTATTTTAGCACAGTAGGGCTGTGATCGCTTGTGCAGCCCTGCTATGCTAAAAAAGATTCCTGCAAAACAAGACCAGCCCTGCAGCTACTTACCCAGTGCGACGGATCCAGCGATGAAGGTCCCAGCTGTGACGTCAGATATACGCCCTCCAAACGCCTGGATCCACCAGCATTGGACTCACCACGCCTGGAAAATTGTTAGTATCCACCCTGGAACGCCTCCTGCCTGTCCTTCTTCTTGCTATCGCCGCTGCGATCACTTTTCTTGCAGGCGTCATCGCAGCCCAGAGACGACGCGCGTGCACAATGCATCCGCCGTGCATGCGCATTTCCGACCATTTCACATCACAGCAAAGAAGCACTGCATGCGAACAGGTTGGAATGACCCCCATAGTCTCTACAGGTTCGTACGTAATGTTCTGGTGCTTTTTGTGATGGTGTAAAGGTGGTTGTTTCCAAATGCAATAAGTCTTTGTCTTTGGTAGGAGGGATGAATATCCAACAGTTTATATCCTTAATGGTGTCTTTGAGATGATGTTCTGGAGTATGGCATCCCACTACTCCAGAGGCTAGATACTGGAGTGGTGGATAGGTGGTGTGGCCACAGTGTGGGTATTGAGCACCAGTGGGGATGCAAGAGTACGGATCCCAGTGTTTTACCTGGTGCATTGGTGGTGCACTCAAGGTCCGCCTTGTTGGGATATAGCCTAAGGCACCTTCTATCAGTGCATTGGTGCTTAGTCTGTAAGGAGTGGATACACTGGCTTGGGTCCTGTGAGACCTGTCACTCAGCCCCCCCTTCACTTTCGTTAGTATCATTTAGAATAAATATGGAACATTCCAATATTCAATTACAGCAAAGCATGTGGATTTAGTAAACTTTATAAAAATATAAAGCCATAAAAAATGCTAAAGTTTACATAATTGATAAAGTGTAGTTGAGGAGTCAAGCAGAGAGGTAGCCATTACCTGTATTCAAATGATGAGTAAATAAAAGGTAATTGTGATAATTCAGTTATTTGTAACTCTCTAGCTACTGTATCTTACCAAGTGCCAGTGGCGCACCCTGGGGGGGTTTCCGAGCACCCAGAAACCCCCTTCCACTAAAAAAAAAAAAAAAAAAAAATTTTTTTTTTTTTTTTTTTTTTTTAGCTGCATGAGTATTATTAATGGCTGTCTAGCGTCCTCTGCAGCCTGCTGTCTTCCTGGTGGCACTTGTAAGAGCAATAAAAGTTTATTTTAATTATAGTACATATATATATATTTCCCTCATGTGCTTATCCATTCTTACTTTAATAATCTTCAACTGCATCAACTCCAGCAGTCTTCGGCCACCTGATACTTATTCCAGTGTCATCTGCTGATGTAACTATGTGTATTTACCCTGTACTTGTCCTATACTGTCATCAACTGTAAGTTGCTGTTTTCCTGTTTGATTATTCATGTAATCTGTAATTGGGCGCTGCGGAACCCTTGTGGCGCCATATAAATAAAGGATAATAATAATAATAATAATAATATATCCATGTGCATACATATATACACATGTATATACATACATACATATAAACACACACACATGATATATATATATATATATATATATATACACGTGTGTGTGTGTGTATGTATGTGTATATATATATATATATATATATATATATATATATAATATATAATATATATATATAAATATACTGTATGTGTGTACACACACATATATATATATATATATATATGCATGTTTAATATGCTGTGTGTATGTATATATATATATATATATATATATATATGTGTGTGTGTGTGTGTGTGTGTGTATATATGTACACTAGTTTTACGGACCCAGCATATGCTGGGTCACCTCAGTCCCCACCCCCGTGATTGGCTCCGCCCAGTTCTGGAAACCCCCCCATGCAAATCCTGCGTTTGCCACTGAAGTGCTACTGAGAGACATTGTAGGTTTTCAATCTAGCATTTATAAAAGTTGTGGATTGTTAGAAACTTGTCAGTATTTATAGACTTACCTCCGGTGGGCTCTACCAGGGTTTGCCGTCCTGGTGGTTGGCGCGGTGGCAGGGAGCTGTTTGCAGTGGGTCCTTCAGAATGCATGTGCGGCTTCCGGAGGCCGGGGGCCAGGGTCTGGTGAGCCGGGCGCTGTGGCGGGGAGTTGCTGCAGCAGTGTCCTCTGGCAGTGACACAGTCTCAGGAAGTCAGAGGTTGGAGCTGGGCTAGCTGTGTTTTGCAGCTGAGAGTGTCCCCTGTTCTGGGGATGGCCATGTTGTAGACCTGAGATCTGCCAATAGAGTTCCCACTCTGTGTCCAGCCCTGTGTAGTCTTACCTTATAAAAGGGGGCTGGCTCAGAGAGAGAGTGCCAGTTATTCAAGTTACTTTCTTGTGAAAGGGGCTCTAGCTCTGTGCTCCCAGGTTGCTCATGGTGCCCAGGTTGCAATCATCTGTTTATTACCTATTGCTGTTGCAGTCCTGTTGCTTAAGCTCGTCACCACTCGTGGAAGCGCTCATGGGGTCCCAGGTTGCAGAGGAGCTTCAGGTGCTAATCAGTAGTTTTCGTGGATGTCTTCCAAGCTCAAACCACAGTCTTCATTTCTTGAAATCAGAGTTCTTCAGCCTCATCTTTCAATCATGAACCATAGTCTTCATTTTTTCAAAGTCAAAGTTCTTCAGCCTCATCTTTCAGTTACTGACCACAGTCTTTCAGTTCTTCAAAACCAGTGTTCTTTAGCCTCATCTTCCAATCAGAAACCACAATCTTTCAGTTTTTTAAAACCAGCATTCTTCAGCCTCGTCTTCCAATCACAAACCACGGTTTTCAGTTCTTCAAAACCAGAGTTCTTCAGCCTCTTTCTTCAAGTCATTAACCATATACTTCAGTTCTTTTATTCAGTGTCTTTCAATCCTTTAAGTATCAGTGATCAGTTTGTTACTCATTAAAACTACAGTTATCCTCCTACAGAGTCCTCCTTCTTTCCTTATGCCCTCCTGCCAACTTTAACACTTATTGGGCCTCCACCCCATGAGGCGGAATTACATTCAGCCACCTCGTCTTCTTCGTTCACAAGCAGCTGTCCCTTCAGCCAAAGCTCAGTTGTCGGAACCATAACTTACGCCAAACATGACAGAGCTGTGGATATTCATTTATATTCATATAGCATTTTTCTTTTAGTGACAATATACAAAAACATGAAACTTTATAGCCAGCAATAGATAATCAAAATGTTAAATTTAATCGGAAATAAAAAAAAATTGTAGAAATTTTTCAATATGTACTGTCACTTAATCTTTAGCAATTTCTTATGGTTTTGGATCTGGATGATTTTTGAAAAAAACATAAAAACAGCTAAAATCACAGAATTTGGGGGTAATTTTGATCCTACGGTATTATTAACCTCAATAACATTAATTTCCAATCATTTCCAGTCTATTCTGAAAACCTGACACCTCACAATATTGTTTTTAGGCCAAAAGGTTGCACCGAGTGGCTGTATGACTAAGCTAAGCGACACAAGTGTGCGGCACAAACACCTGGCCCATCTAGGAGTGGCACAGCAGTAGCAGACAGGATGGCAGATTTAAAAAAGTCCCCAAACAGCCCATGATGAAAAGAAGAAAAAGAGGTGCAATGAGGTAGCTGGTTGACTAAGCCAAGCGACACAAGTGTGCAGCACAGACACCTGGCCCATTTAGGAGTGGCACTGCAGTTGCAGACAGGATGGCACTTAAAAAAACTAGGCCCCAAACAGCACATCATGCAAAGAAGTAAAACTGAGAATGCTAAGCAACACATCCACCTGACCCATCTAGTGGTGGCATGCAGTGGCTGAATGTCAAAAGTGTCCCGCAATTTTTCAGTCCACTGACAACATCTCCTTCACGCCCCTGTCATTTTTCAAAAATTCTGCAATTGGTTGACTTATACGGTAGTACCCCTGTACTAATACAGCAGTACCCCGGGACTTATACGGCAGTGTCAGACAGGATGGCACATTAAAAAATCATGCCCCAAACAGCACATGATGCAAAGATAAAAAAGAGGTGCACCAAGATTTCTATATGACTAAGCTAAGTGACACAAGTGTTTGGCACAAACAATTGGCCCATCTAGGAGTGGCATTGCAGTGTCAGACAGGAGGGCACTTGAAAAAATAGTACCCAAACAGCACATCATGCCAAGAAGTAAAAGAGGGCAATGAGGTAACTGTATGACTAAGCTAAGCGACACAAGTGTGCGGCATAAACACCTGGCCCATCTAGGGTTGGCACTGCAGTCCCACTGCACTAGTGGTGGATACCGACTCACATCTAACACCAGCATAGTTGTTATGGCCTCAGTAATCCACTTTGCAACAGGGTATATATATTTACAGCAGTATCACTGGACTGGACTTACAGGCCAGTACCACTGTAATTATACAGCAGGATCACTGGACTTATACGACAGTACCACTGGACATATACGGCAGTATCAATGGACATATAGGGCAGTATCACTGGACATATACGGCAGTATCACTGGGCTGGACTTATACGCCAGTACCACTGTAATTATATGGCAGGATCACTGGATTTATATGGCAGGATCACTGTAATTATACGGCAGGATCACTGGATTTATACGGCAGTACCGCTGGACATATACAGCAGTATCAATGGACATATACGGCAGGATCACTGGATATATAGGGCAGTGTCACAGGACTTGACTTATATGCCAGTACCACTGTAATTATATGACAGGATCACAGGAATTATATGCCAGTATCACGGGAATTATACGGCAATATCACAGGAATTATACGGCAATATCACTATAATTATACGCCAGTATCACGGGAATTATATGGCAATATCACTGTAGTTATACGGCAATATCACAGGAATTATACACCAGTATCCCGAGAATTATACGGCAATATCACTGTAATTATACGCCAGTATCACGGGAATTATACAGCTATATCACGGGAATTATATGGCAATATCACTGGTATTATATGCCAGTAACACTGGATATATGGCAGCAGAGGACACCACCACTGTGACTGGTCACTGGACTGATGCTGCACAAGAGAAACACTACCCCTGGTCTGATGCAAGACAACACAGCAAAACTGCAAGGGACTTATACAGAAGCCAATAGCACTGGGTACATATAGCAGCAGAGTACACCAACACTGTGACTGGCTGGACTGATGCAGCAAAGACACTGACTACACTGGACTGAGCAGCACAAGACAGCACTAGAATCGCCAACCCACTTTCCCGCCCACACAGACACTGAGGACAGAGACACGTCCTCTCACTACACTCTCTGAGACTGGAGTGAAAATGGCCATGGCGCGGCTCTTTATATGTAATCCAAATCCCATGAAAATCCGACAGAGGGATGATGACGTTTTGCCTCGTTCTGGTTTCCGAGTCAGGTGGGAAAACCAGAGCCTGACTAGGATCCGTGCTCATGACATGAAGTCCGGTAGGGTTCGTTTCTCTGAGAACCAAACCCGCTCATCTCTAATTGATATATTGAGTTAATCCAGTAGTGATGATTTTTCAATGAAGTAAAACGTTATATCTATTCTACAGCTTCTATTGACAGAAAAATGTATGTATATGTATATAGTATTTCTAATAGATGTTTATTGATACTTACTCGGAATTTAATTTTAGCAACAAAAGTGTTAAAACTCAAAAAAACATCAGAACCAAAGATAGATTACCAAACAGAATGTCTCAAATATTCTAAACTTAAATTATGTTTTAAAGAAATTTTATACTTTAGATTGATGCTAATTCATTAGTAATTTCCATTGCAGAGACAGAACTGAAAATACATAAAGAATCATTAAAAGAAAAGAATGGTAACCATATATTTCTTACCTAACAAATTATACTGTGTGACAATCGGTTGTAACTGAAATTTAGCTGGAATCAATATTAATGTCATTGGCCAGTGCATGGCTTTCTCTATTTTCAGTAGAGATCTGAAACAGTAGCAGCTCTAATTAAAAGTCATGGAGACACTGTGTTAGATTTCCATTGGCTACAGAGATAGTAAAGCAGGTGTAACTGTAATCAGCAGTGCTTCTGGCTATTTGTGATCACTTGTTCCCTTTTAAATAGATTGAAGTGTTGGGGTTTTAGATAAGAAATACCCACCCTACAACTATTTACTTAGAGGGGAATGGCATTTAATACATTTCTTATACAGTATTTAACAGACAACCTCTTTAATATTTCATATTATTAATTGAGTAAAGGAAGTAGAGGAAGATTTTCATTTTCTTGACTGATATATTGATAAGAACATACGCTATGCTTGTTATATTATAATTTAATGAAAGGTTGTAGCTATTACACACTTTTTTTAGCTAAGTAGTTTGCACATAGTATTTGCATGAAATCCTGATATCCCATTGCTCACTAGCTATTTCTTTTTCAGAGACACTAGTGAAAAAGCTTGAGGAGCCAACAGAACTGAAGAGAGGTAACCATTGAAAGTATCTCATCTAGCCTCATAAAATAGAAATATAATGTTGATTGAGTATCACTCATTAGCAATTTCTCTCTTTTCTTATCTATGGGACATTGCTATACAGTACCTTACTTTGAGGTTTAGAGGGTGCTGTGACAGGTAGAAGGCACATTCTTCAAACCAAAATGTGCCTGTTTATTGTCTCCACTGCACTACTCAACCATATTTTCCTTTTTTTTAAATTGGCCTCTGAGTATGGCATGTTGTAATTTTCTGCTTGACATAAGAAATTTTTATGTATTTCTTTTTACTTTAAAAGAAACTCTGCTCTCTATGAGAACACTACTGTAGAGATAGCCAGCATTAGGAGAGGCATATAAGTAACCAATGTTCTAATCCTCCCCCCACAGCCTAAACCTAACCTTCCCCCCACGGCTTACCTCTCCTCAGGCAGACCCTCATTCGGGATTTTAGTTTGTAAACCTTTTCAGGATGCCTGCATCCTGTCTTTCTCTCATTCCCTCTCTTTCCCAGACACCTTCTCTCTCTCTCTCTCTCTCTCTCTCTCTCTCTCTCTCACACACTGACATCCTCTCTCTCTCTCCCTACCCCACCCTCTCTCTAGCTCCCTGACATCCTCTCTCTCTTTCTTTGTCACTTTCTCTTTCCTGTATTTCTGTCTCAATGACACCCTTTTACTCTCTCTCTGACATCCTCTTTCTCTATTTTGCGCTTATTTCTTTCTACCTGATACCATCTCTCACTATCTCATTCTCCTCTCTACCCCTCTCTCTCCCTTGTTGCCCTCTCTTACTATCTCTCTCCCCGACACCCTCATTGTCTCTCTCACTTCCCTCACTCTCTCTCCTGCTCCCCTAAGGAGAAAAGTAGTGGCAGCAGTGTAGTGCAGAGTCAATTTTATTGGTGGGGGCCCCCACACATTTGATGTCCTGGGGCCCCCACTAGACTTTATCTGGCCATGATTAACATTGATATACTGTCCAATATCACTATTCATAACAGCTACCATTACTCAAAATGCAAATTACTTGAAAGGGCTCCACAGTACAAAAATATCCTTAGATGTTTGGATGTGTTTTAGAAAACTGTTGACACAGTCCTGATTCTTTGAGCTCCTTAGCACTGCCATCTGGCAAATTACTTGCAGCTGCAGCCTAACATGATACCATGAGATGATCCCAAACTGTGTAAGGTTATAAATTCGGAGGGGGATGCTGAGTCTCTTCAGAATTACTTATTTAAACTGGAAACATGGACAGCAAAATGGAGAATGAGGTTCAATACAGACTAGTGTAAGGTAATGCACTTTGGTAGCAAGAACAAAAATACCACCTACATACTACATGGGGTAAAACTAGGGGATTCTGTACTGGAAAAAGACTTAGTTATTCATATAGATAACAAACTTAGCAGTAGTACCTAAAGTAGAATTGCAGCAGAGAAGGCAAAAAGTGTATCAGCATGCATAAAGCGGGGAATTGATGCAAGGGATGAGTGTTTTTTACTCCCATTATATAAATCCCTAGTGAGGCCACATCTCGAATACTGTGCACAATTTTGTGCACCATACTACAAAAAAGATATCCTGGAACTAGAAAAGGTTCAGAGGCGGGCAACCAAATTGATTAGGGGGATGGAGATGCTAAAACACGAGGAAAGGCTTGATAAATTAGGTATGTTCACACTGGAAAAGAGGAGATTAAGAGGGGACATGGTTAACATTTACAAGTATATAAGGGGACAATACACAGAGTTTGTGTGGGATCAGTTTTTGGTAAGATAAACACAGAGGACACGTGGACATCTGCTTAGGTTGGAGTGGAGGAGATTTTGCACACAGAGATAAAAAGGTTTCTTCACAGTAAGGACAATACATGTTTGGAATTCCCTGCCTGAGAGAGTTTTAATGGTGTACTCAGTCATTACTTTTAAGAATGGGCTAGATAAATTCTTAATGGATAAGGATATACAAGGTTATGGTGGGTAGATAACGCACCATATTAAAAAAAACAGGAATAAACATAACGGCCTTCATTCTCAACATATAATGTTTGTGCTAAAAATAATACAGTGTAGGAGACCACTAGTAGGTTGAACTCGATGGGCAAATTGTCTTTTTTCAATCTCAGAAACTATGTTACTATTAGAGATGAGCGGGTTCGGTTCTCAGAGAACCGAACCCTACCGGACTTCACACTCCGAGCGCGGATCCGAGTTAGGCTCGGGTTTTCCCGCCTGACTCGGAAACCAGAACAACGCAAAATGTCATCATCCCGCTGTCGGATTCTAGCGGGGTTAGTATTCTATATAAGGAGCCGCGCGTCGCCACCATTTTCACTCCGGCATTGGAGAGTGTAGAGAGAGGACGTGTCTCCGTTCTCTCAGTGTCCTCAGTGTCCATGTCTTATGCTGCATCTGTCCAGTCACAGTGGTTGTGTCTTCTGCTGCCATATCTCCAGTGCTGTCCAGTGGTGCTGTGTTGTGCTGCATCAGTTCAGTGGTGTTGTGTTGAGCTGCATCAGTCCAGTCAGAGTGGTGGTGTACTCTGCTGCCATATGTCCAGTACTGATGTATAATAAGTCCCTTACAGTGTTGCTGTGTTGTCCTGCATCAGACCAGTGGTAGTGTCCTGTGCATTAGTCCAGTGACCAGTCACAGCGGTGTCCTCTGCTGCCATATGTCCAGTGCTGCTGTATAAATCCAGTACATTGCAGTGGTGCTGTGTTATCCTGCATCAGTGCAGGGGTGGTGTCCCTGTGCTGCCGTATATGTCCAGTGGTACTGTCGTAAATGTCCAGTAGTACTGCCATATATGTCCGTGATCCTGCCATATAAATCCGGTAATACTGCCGTGTAATTCCAGTAATTCTTCCAAATAATTACAGTATTCCTGCTGTCTAATTGCAGTGGTATTGCTGAATAATTCCAGTAATCCTGCTGTATACTTCCAGTGATCCTGCCGTATAATTCCAGTAATCCTGCCGTATAATTACAGTGACCCTGTCGTATAATTCCAGTAATCCTGCCGTCTAATTACAGTGGTACTGCCTTATAATTCCAGTAATCCTGCCGTATAATTCCAGTGATCCTGCCGTATAATTCCAGTAATCCTGCCGTATAATTCCAGTAATTCTGCCATCTAATTACAGTGGCACTGGCATATAACTCCAGTAATCCTGCCGTATAATTCCAGTGATTCTGCCATATAATTCCAGTAATCCTGCCATATAATTCCAGAAACCCTGCCGTATAAATACAGTGAACCTGCTGTATAATTTCAGTAATCCTGCTATATAATTACAGTGGTACTTGCGTATAAATCCAGTATTCCTGCCGTATAATTCCAGTGATCCTGCCGTATAATTCCAGTAATCCTGACATATAATTTCAGTAAACCTGTCGTATAATTCCAGTTGTACTTGCATATAATTCCAGTATTCCTGCCATATAATTCCAGTGACCCTGCTGCATAATTCCAGTAATCCTGCCGTCTAATTACAGTGGTACTGGCATATAATTCCAGTAATCCTGCTGTATAATTCCAGTAATCTTGCCGTATAATTCCAGTGATCCTGCCGTATAATTCCAGAAACCCTGCTGTATAATTACAGTGATCTTGTCGTATAATTCCAGTAATTCTGCGGTATAATTCCAGTAATCCTGATGTATAATTACAGTGGTACTGGCGTATAATTCCAGTAATCCTGCCATATAATTCCAGTAATCCTGCCGTATAATTACAGTGATCCTGCTGTCTAATTACAGTGATACTGCCGTATAATTCCAGTAATAGTGCCATCTAATTACAGTGGTACTGGCGTGTAATTTCAGTAATCCTGCCATATAATTCCAGTGATCCTGCCATATAATTTCAGTAATCCTGCCGTATAATTCCAGTAATCTAGCTGTAAAATTACAGTGATGCTGCCGTATAATTCCAGTAATCCTGCCATTTAATTCCAGTAATCCTGCCATCTAATTACAGTGGTACTGTCATATAATTCCAGTAATCCTGCCACATAATTACAGTAATCCTGCCATCTAATTACAGCGGTACTGTAATATTATTCCCGTAATCCTACCGTCTAATTCCAGTGATCTTGCCGTATAATTACAGTAATCCTGCCATATGATTACAGTAATCCTGCCATATAATTACAGTGATCCTGCCGTATAATTACAGTAATCCTGCCATCTAATTCATGTAATCCTGCCATCTATAACTCCGGAAATCCTGCCATATTATTCCAGTAATCCTGTCGTATAATTCCAGTGGTACTGCTGTATAATTCCAGTAATCCTGCCGTATAATTCCAGAAACCCTGCCGTGTAATTACGGTGATCCTCCTGTATAATTCCAGTAATCCTGCCATATAATTACCATGGTTCTGTCGTATAATTCCAGTAATTCTGATGTAT
This sequence comes from Pseudophryne corroboree, assembly GCF_028390025.1. NCBI lineage: Eukaryota > Metazoa > Chordata > Amphibia > Anura > Myobatrachidae > Pseudophryne > Pseudophryne corroboree. The sequence goes on along the minus strand of NC_086447.1, from coordinate 524,222,524 downwards.
AATTACAGTAATCCTGCCATATAATTACAGTAATCCTGCCATATAATTCCAGTTATCCTGCCGTCTAATTACAGTGGTACTGTTGTATAATTCCAGTAATCCTGCTGTATAATTCCAGTAATCCTGCCGTGTAATTACAGTAATCCTGCTGTATAATTACAGTGACCCTGCTGTATAATTTCAGTAATCCATCTGTATAATTACAGTGGTACTTGCATATAAATCCAGTATTCCTGCCGTATAATTCCAGTGATCCTGCCATATAATTCCAGTGATCCTGCCGTATAATTCCAGTAATCCTGCCGTATAATTTCAGTAATCCTGTCGTATAATTCCAGTTATCCTGCTGTATAATTCCAGTAATCCTGCCGTATAATTCCAGAAACCCTGCCGCGTAATTACGGTGATCCTCCTGTATAATTCCAGTAATCCTGCCGTCTAATTACAGAGGCACTGTCGTATAATTCCAGTAATCCTGCCGTATAATTCCAGTAATCCTGCCATATAATTACAGTAATCCTGCTGTATAATTACAGTGACCCTGCTGTATAATTACATTTATCCTGCCGGACAATTCCAATAATCCTGCCGTATAATTCCAGTAATACAGCCGTAAAATTACAGTGATCCTGACGAATAATTCCAGTAATCCTGACATATATTTACAGTAATCCTGATGTCTAATTACAGTGGTATTGGTGTATAATTCCAGAAAGCCTGCCATATAATTCCAGTAATCTTGCCATATAATTCTATATAAATCCATATAATTCCACATAAATTCAGTCAGTTGTGCTGCCATATAAATCCAATGGTGCTGTCGTGTGCTGTATATTATTTACTCCAAATAAAGGGGTTATTAATATTTAATCCAAATAATTTTTACAGGGTTTGCCCTCTGAGCTGTAGGGATATGCTCTCCTGTGCTGCATATTGTGTTATATAACTCCAGAAAAATTATGGAGAACAAAAATTTGGAGGATAAAATAGGGAAAAATCAAGAACCACTAACTCCTAGTGCTGAAGCTGCTGCCACTAGTCATGACATAGATGATGAAATGCCATCAACATCGTCTGCCAAGGCCGATGCCCAATGTGATAGTAGAGGGCATGTAAAATCCAAAAAGCCAAAGTTCAGTAAAAAGACCCCAAAAAAGAAATTAAAATGGTCTGAGGAGAAACATAAATTTGCCAATATGCCATTTACGACACGTAGTGGCAAAGAACGGCTAATTCCCTGGCCTATGTTCATAACTATGTTCATGTGGTTCAGCTTTACATGACGATGGTAGCCCTCACCCTCCCACTAGAAAAATTATAAAAGTTACGATGGAAAAAGCACAGCAAAGAACTGTGCATTGTAAGATGGTATCACAAATCCCCAAGGAAAGTCCAAGTGTGTCAGTGGTTGCGATGCCTGACCTTCCCAACACTGGATGGGAAGAGGTGGCTCCTTACACCATTTGCACACCCCCTGCAAGTGCTGAAAGGAGCACCCACAGTCCAGTTTCTGATATTCAAATTGAAGATGTCACTGTTGAAGTACACCAGAATGAGGATATGGGTGTTGCTGGCGCTGAGGAGGAAGTTGAAGATGAGAATGCTGATGGTGATGTGGTTTGTTTAAATGAGGCACCGGCGGAGACACCTGTTGTCTGTGGGATGAAGAAGCCCATTGTGATGCCTGGTCAAAATACAAAATAAAACCACCTCTTCAGTGTGGAATTATTTCTCCACAAATCTAGACAACAGGTGTCAAGCTGTGTGTTGCCTCTGTCAATCTGTAATAAGTAGGGTTAATGATGGTAACCACCTAGGAACATCCTCCCTTATACGTCACCTGCAGTGCATTCATCAAAAGTCATTGTCAAGTTCAGAAACTTTGGGTAAGAGCGTAAGCAGTCCACTGACACCTAAATCCCTTCTTGCTCTTGTACCCAAGCTCCTGCAAGCCACACCACCAACTCCCTCAATGTCAATTTCCTCCTCAGTCAGGAACGTCAGTAGTCTTGCAGGACATGTCACTGTCAAGACTGAGGAGTCCTCTCCTTTCATGTATTCCTCCGGAGGATCCTTCAGTGGTACGCCTGCTGTTCCTATCCCAGAGGGGAAGTCGGAAGACCACTTGTGCTACTTCCAGTAAGAAATTGACTGTCCAACAGTACTTTGTGAGGAAGATGAAATATGACAGAAGTCATTCTACTGCAAAGCAGATAACATGTTGGTGTTAGATGTGTGTCCAGTATCAGCCATTAGTTCAGTGGGACTTAGAGAATTGTTTGAGGTACTGTGTCCCCAGTATAAAATCCCATCTAGGTTCCACTTCTCTAGGCAGGTGATACAGAGAATGCACAGAGACGTCAGAAAAAAGTGTCCTCAGTGTCCTACAAAATGCAGTTGTACCCACTGTCCACTTAACCACAAAAATGTGGACAAGTGGAACAGGGCAGACTAAGGACTATATGACTGTGATGTATGGCCTCCCGCAACAAAAACAGCAGCAGCACCAGTATCAGCATATCACAAATGCCAACTCATTCCTAGGCAGGCTACACTATGTATCAACGCTTTCCGTAAGGGGCACACAGCTGACAAGCTCTTACAGAAACTGAGGGACATCATCGCAGAATGGCTTACGCTAATTAGACTCTCCTGGGGATTTGTGATATCGGACAACGCCACCAGTATTGTGCATGCATTACATCTGGGCAAATTCCAGCGTGTCCCATGTTTTGCACATACAATTAATTTGGTGGTGCAGCATTTTTTAGAAAAATTGCGGGACACTTTCAGCATTCAGCCACCGTGTTCCAAGCACCATCAAACACGCCTGAACCTGCCTGCCATCAACTGAAGCAAGAGGTGGTAATGAAGTAGAATTCAACACTCTATATGCTTCAGAGGATGGAGAAGTAGCAAAAGGCCATTCAAGCCTATACATCCACCTACGATATATGCAAAGGAGGGGGAATGCATCTGACTCAAGTGCAATGGAGAATGATTTCCATATTGTGCAAGGTTCTCCAACCCTTCAAACTTGCCACACGTGAAGTCAGTTCATACACGGCCAGCTTCAGTCAGGTCATTCCCCTCATCAGGCTTTTGCGGAAGCAGCTGGAGAAATTGAAGGAGGAGCTAAGATGGAGCTATTCCGCAAAGTATGTGGGACTTGTGGATGAAGCCCTTTTACAAAAGTCGACGTAGTTTAACACAAGCTCTAGCGACGCTTTTCAGTCGCACTGCTGGCCGCAGTGATTGACAGGAAGTGGGTGTTTCTGGGTGGTAACTGGCCGTTTTCGGGGAGTGTGTGTAAAATTGCAGGCGTGCCAGATAAAAACGCAGGAGTGGCTGGAGAAACGGGGGAGTGGCTAGCCGAATGCAGGGCGTGTTTGTGACATCAAAACAGGAACTAAATAGTCTGAAGTGATCGCAAGGTAGGAGTAGGTCTGCAGCTACTCTGCAGCTACTCTGAAACTGCACAATTTTTTGTGTAGCAGTGCTGCGATCCTTTCGTTCACACTTCTTCTAAGCTAAGATACACTCCCAGAGGGTGGCAGCTTAGCGTTTGCACTGCTGCTAAAAGCAGCTAGCGAGCGAACAACTCGGAATGAGGGCCCAGAGCACTACATTTTGGTCACCGTGCTCGATCCTAGGTTTAAAGCCTACGTTGTATCTCTCTTTCTAGCAGACACAAGTCTGCAGAGGTTCAAAGACCTGCTGGTAAGAAAATTGTCAACTCAAGCAGCTCCTCCTTCACTTTCTGCCGCAACTGGGGCTGTGAGGAAAAGAATAAGATTTCTGAGTCCACCTGCTGGAAGCGATGCAGGGCAGTCAGTAGCGAGTGCAAACATATGTTCCGGACTGAAGGAGCAGCCAATGATTACTGACATGTCTACTGTCACTGCATATGAATCTGTCACCATTGAAAGAATGGTGGAGGATTATATGAGTGACAGCATCCAAGTAGGCATGTCAGAAAGTCCGTATGTATACTGCCAGGAAAAAGAGGCAATTTGGGTGCCCTTGGACAAACTGGCTTTATTTTACCTAAGTTGCCCCCCTTCAGTGTATACTCCAAAAGAGTGTTTAGTGCAGCTGGTAACCTTGTCAGCGTAGGAGTTTACTTCCACAAAATGTGGAGAAGATGATGTTCATCAAAATTAATTATAAATTCCCCCAGGAAGACCATTACCAGCAATTGCCTCCAGAAAGTACACAGGGACCTGTGATGGTGGATTCCAGTGGGGACGAATTAATACTCTGTGAGGAGGAGGATGTACACAGTGAAAGGGGTGAGGAATTGGAGGATGAGGAGGACGTCGAGATCTTGCTTCTGTAGAGCCAGTTTGTGCAAGGAGAGATTGATTGCTTCTTTTTTGGTGGGGGCCCAAACAAACCAGTCATTTCAGCCACAGTCGTGTGGCAAACCCTGTTGCTGAAATGATTGGTTTGTTAAAGTGTGCATGTCCTGTTTATACAACATAAGGGTGGGTGGGAAGGCCCAAGGACAATTCCATCTTGCACCTCTTTTTCTTCTTTGCATTATGTGCTGTTTGGGGACTAGTTTTTTAAAGTGCCATCCTGTCTGACACTGCCGTACAACTCCAGGGGTACTGTCGTATAAGTCGAGGAGTACTGCTGTGTAAGTCTAGTCCAGTGGTGATGTCTTGTGCTGCATCAGTCCTGTGCTGGTGTCTTGTGCTGACATAAGTCCAGTGGTGGTGTCCTGTGCTATATATTATTTCCTCCAAATTAAAGGGTTATATACATTACTTATATTATTATCCAAATATTTTTTACACAGTTTGCCCTGTGTAGTGTAGGGGTACGCTCGCCTGTGCTGCATATTATTATAATAGCTTTAAATAAAAGGGTTATTATTATCAAAATAAATTTTACAGGCTTTGCCATGTGTGTTTAGTTTAGGGGTATGCTATCCTGTGCCACCAATATTGTGCCTGTATTACATCTGGGAAAATTCCAGCACATCCCATATTGTTTGTGCCGCACACTTGTGTCGTTTAGCTTAGTTATACAGCTACCTCATTGCACCTCTTTTTCTTCTTTGCATTATGTTCTGTTTGGGGCCTTTTTTTATATCTGCCCTCCTGTCTGACACTGCAGTGCCACTCCTAGATGGGCCAAATGTTTGTGTCGCTTATCTTAGCCATACAGCTACCTCATTGCACCTCTTTTACTTCTTTGATGTGCTGTTTGGGGCCTAGTTTTTTTAAGTGCCATCCTGTCTGCAACTGCAGTGCCCACTCCTAGATGGGACAGGTGTTTGTGCTGCACACTTGTGTCGCTTAGCTTAGTCATCCAGCTACCTCATTGCACCTCTTTTTCTTCTTTGCATCATGTGCTGTTTGGGGCCTATTTTTTAAATCTGCCATCCTGTCTGCCACTGCAGTGCCACTCATAGATGGGCCAGGTGTTTGTGCCACACACTTGTGTCGCTTAGCTTAGTCATACAGCCACCTTGGTGCAACTTTTAGGCCTAAAAACAATATTGTGAGGTGTTCAGAATAGACTGGAAATTAGTGGAAATTAATATTATTGAGGTTAATAATACCGTAGGATCAAAAATACCCCCAAATTATGTGATTTCAGTTGTTTTTATGGTTTTTTCAAAATCCCGACCGCCGGCATACTGACAGCTGGGCGAATGCAAATGAGCCCCTTGCAGGCACGGTGGCGCACTATGCACGCCGGGCTATTTATTCTACCTCCAGGGGGGTCATGGACCCCCAAGAGGGACAAAAGATGTCGGTATGCCGGCGGTCGGGATTCCGTCGCTGGTATGGTGGTCCCCGGGAGGCCGGCCGCCGGCAAACTGAAGACCACCCAGTGCTACATACGGTACTGTACATACTGTACTGTAGGATGAAGTATTATCTTGGTGATGAAACAGTTGTGGTTACAAGTATTATGACTTCCATAAAGCAGCATACTGTATGAATCAGAGATGGCTCCATTGCAATATCCCATTGCAGCTCACTCTAATAGATCTGTGAGCAAATTCTATGTAATGTAGTATGGCTGTTAAAGGAGGCTTATGGTCCTTCTTCATTCATTACGTTTGTAATATGTGATGTTTATGTCTCTAAAAATGACAGTTATGGCCAGAAAGTTTTGCATGCAGCTTTATTTGAGCATATCCTTCCTAGAGGCAGCAGTGAGATGTCCAGTAATATAGCGATGTACTGTAGGATAAAATAAAATAGAGGATTTTTGGCACACACCATTAAAATCCATTTCTTTGACTCCATCTGAGGTACACTGCATTCCAATAAATAATTTAATTCTTTTGTTATTCATTTTATATTTGAGTGTTGTTATGGTTTGAATGTTTTATTCAGATCTCTGCTATTTTATTAAATGGTGAGTACTAATTTATTTTTTTCTCTTCAGAGAAAACATTGAAAAAACTTGAAGAACCAACAAAACCAATTAAAGGTAAACATACTGTATATATGGGAATACATTTCATGTTTTATGGACAGTAACATTGAAATACAGCTAAAATTAATCTTACAAACATTGAATCCTGAAACTAGACTTAGAAAAAAGAAGGCTCTTTTTGGGGGGCACACTTAAGATTGTACTATCCGCAGGGTTGTAATTGCACACAATGAATAGGTTAAAACATAACTTTTATTAATCCATTTAAAAAAAATGGGATTCCCCAGAATACTTTAACATACAAACAATTATTAAATCAAAAGATGCGTAATATATAGCATGAATGCGACCTTCAATACATACATAATCTGCATCATACTGTAATCACTGCTCTAGTCATAAAGGACAATGGGGTATATGCAATAGCGGGCGAAATCGCGGCAATTATCGCCGTTTTTTCAATTCGACCAAATTCGCCAGGTGAATTCCGGAAGGTGGCTTCCGGAATTCACCATATGCAATGAAAAACGGATTCGCCAGAGTCGCGGGCGAAAATCGGCCGATTTTGCGGATTTTACCGCGATTTTAAAAAACGGGAAAAAACGGGGAAAAACCCGAAAAAAAAATGGCGTGGGGTCCCCCCTCCAAAGCATAACCAGCCTCGGGCTCATTGAGCTGGTCCTGGTTCTAAAAATGCGGGGAAAAAATTGACAGGGGATCCCCCGTATTTTTAAAACCAGCACCGGGCTCTGTGCCTGATGCTGGTGCCAAAAATACGGGGGACAAAACGAGTAGGGGTCCCCCGTATTTTTAACACCAGCATCGGGCTCCACTAGCTGGACAGATAATGCCACAGCCGGGGGTCACTTTTATACAGTGCCCTGCGGCCGTGGCATCAAATATCCAACTAGTCACCCCTGGCCGGGGAACCCTGGGGGAATGGGGACCCCTTCAATCAAGGGGTCCCCCCCCCCCAGCCACCCAAGGGCCAGGGGTGAAGCCCGAGGCTGTCCCCCCCCATCCAATGGGCTGCGGATGGGGGGGCTGATAGCCTTTGTGTTCAAAAAAAAAGATATTGTTTTTTCCATTAGTACTACAAGTCCCAGCAAGCCTCCCCTGCAAGCTGGTACTTGGAGAACCACAAGTACCAGCATGCGGGAGAAAAACGGGCCCGCTGGTACCTGTAGTTCTAATGGAAAAAAAATACCCAAATAAAAACAGGACACAGACACCGTCGACAGTAAAACTTTATTACACACTGCCGACACACACATACTTACCTATGTTCACACGCCGACATCGGTCCTCTTCTCCATGTAGAATCCCGGGGTACCTGAAAATAAAAGATCAATTATACTCACCACAACAGGCTCCAGAGATAAATCCACGGACTTGGCAAAAAAAGAAAACGAACAACCGGACCTGCGGACCGAAAGGGGTCCCATGCTGACACATGGGACCCCTCTCCCCGAATGCCGGGACATCACGTGACTCCTGTCACTGATGTCCCTTCAGCCAATCAGGAAGCGCTACTGCCGTGGCGCTCATCTGATTGGCTGGACGCCGTCTGTACTCTGACAGCGCCTCGCACAGCTCCCTCCATTACTTTCAATGGTGGGAACTTAGCGGCTAGCGGTGGGGTCACCCGCCGGTCACCGCTGACCGGCGGGTGACCTCACCGCTAGCCGCTAAGTTCCCACCATTGAATATAATGGAGGGAGCTGTGCGATGCGCTGTCACAGCGATCAGCCAATCAGGTTAGCGCAACGAAGTTGCGCTTCCTAATTGGCTTAGAGACCTGTCAGTGACAACTGTCACTGACAGATCTTAATCGTGGATAGGTGTCCCATGTGTCAGCATGGGACACCTTTCAGTCCGTTTTTGGTGCGGGTAAATGCGCTTTCTTTTTTTGCCAAGTCCGTGGATTTATCTCTGGAGCCTGTTGAGGTGAGTATAATTGATCTTTTATTTTCAGGTACCCCGGGATTCTACATGGAGAAGAGGACCGATGTCGGCGTGTGAACATAGGTAAGTATGTGTGTGTCGGCAGTGTGTAATAAAGTTTTACTGTCGACGGTGTCTGTGTCCTGTTTTTATTTGGGTATTTTTTTTCCATTAGAACTACAGGTACCAGCGGGCCCGTTTTTCTCCCGCATGCTGGTACTTGTGGTTCTCCAAGTACCAGCTTGCAGGGGAGGCTTGCTGGGACTTGTAGTACTAATGGAAAAAACAATATCTTTTTTTTTGAACACAAAAAGGCTACCAGCCCCCCCATCCGCAGCCCATTGGATGGGGGGGGACAGCCTCGGGCTTCACCCCTGGCCCTTGGGTGGCTGGGGGGGGGGGACCCCTTGATTGAAGGGGTCCCCATTCCCCCAGGGTTCCCCGGCCAGGGGTGACTAGTTGGATATTTGATGCCACGGCCGCAGGGCACTGTATAAAAGTGACCCCCGGCTGTGGCATTATCTGTCCAGCTAGTGGAGCCCGATGCTGGTGTTAAAAATACGGGGGACCCCTACTCGTTTTGTCCCCCGTATTTTTGGCACCAGCATCAGGCGCAGAGCCCGGTGCTGGTTTTAAAAATACGGGGGATCCCCTGTCAATTTTTTCCCCGCATTTTTAGAACCAGGACCAGCTCAATGAGCCCGAGGCTGGTTATGCTTTGGAGGGGGGACCCCACGCCATTTTTTCCCCGGATTTTACCGTTCCATCAATAAAAAAAATAAAAAAATAAAAATATTATTTTAAAAAATATATAAATAATATTTGTGCCTCCCCCCAAAAAAAAAAAAAAACCTAATCCCTTCTAATATAAATAGATCTGCTATTCCTAAAAAAAAAAACACAAAAAAAAACATGTTTAAAAATTTTTTATTTGTTTTCACCCTCCAAAGTGTGGCGGAGTGAAAATCGCGAATTTGCTGTCTAAAAGCACTGCAGGCGAATTTCCAAACTTGAATTGAATATGCTGGAGGCGAATTGCAGCATCTGTACCATTGCAGAAAAGGCGAATTCGGAAAAAGGCGAATTGAGAAAAGGCGAATTTTGACGGGCCGTTTTTTTGCGAAAAATGACTGCACTGCATAGGCGAATTGATTTTTGGAGGCGAAAACGGCCCGGAATTCGCCTATTTTGCCAATTCGCCCGCTATTGCATATACCCCATTACCAATAAATATTAAAACACCAAAAAGTTCTAAAGCATTTGCAAAGGACTGAAATTGCACATATAATATAGAGGCAATTCTAATTGCGGACCTCATTCGTTAGCCGCATAATAGGCCCTACACACTGGCCGATCCGCCGCCGAGCTGCCCAACGGCGGATACGGCCGACGGGCGACCTGGCGGCGGGGGGGGCAGTGACGGGGAGAGTGAAGTTTCTTCACTCCCCCCGTCACCCAGCTGCATTGAAGTGCAGGCAAATATGGATGAGATCGTCCATATTGGCCTGCATGTACAGCCGACGGGGGACCAGCGATGAACGAGTGCGGGGCCGCGCATCGTTCATCGCTGGAGCCTCCACACTGCACGATATGAACATTATCTCGTTCATTAATGAACAAGATCATTCATATCGTGCAGTCATGTCGGCCAGTAAAAGTCATAAATAAAAGTTAATAGGCATTAATGGTCCTTAATTATATCATTCCTAAACCACTAATTATTGTAACATTTGAAAGGGACCGCATAGATCTAGACTAGTATATAGTAAGAGTAAACCAGTGCAGAAGAAATCAAATATCACCTCAATTGATCAAACATAGAGGTCCTTGGAAACAATGATATACAGGCTTGTTATAGAGAAAACAAATATCATCTCAATTGATCAAACATAGAGGTCCTTGAGACAACAATGTAGGCTTGTAATATAGGTAACAGAAGCACTGATGTGCTCTAATTGCTACACAGTTTGTTGCTTTAACCACTTAACTGGCTAACATTTTTCCCAAAAATGGCCCCAAAATTGTCGATTTTTTTAAATCAAATTAGGTGAATAATAGCTCTTTAAACCTGATTCAGTATAATATTTTCAACAGAAGTGCAAAAACAAGTTTAAATAGCTATTATTTACATAATGTGATAATGGAAAAAAATTCTGGTCATTAAAAAAAAAAAAGATTTTAGTTCAAATAAAAAAAGTTCTGAAAAAGTGTACGGAGTCGAGGAGGCAATAAATCTGATAGATTGTTAGGTGATGGAGGTACTGTATGGAGAGGAACAGGGGTAGATCGGCAGAGTGGGATGGGGAGGAACGGTACGAGCAGCTGCAGATGTCAGAGTGGGGTTGGTGCAGCAAAAAGAGTGGGTTGGGCCAAAGTGTGTTTGTGTGTGTGTGTGTGTGTGTGTGTGTGTGTGTGTGTGTTTGTGTGTGTGTGTGTGTGTGTGTGTGTGTGTATGTATATATACATAATTTAGCTTTTTTGTTTTATTTTCTGGTATATTTTATGGTTTTATGTTTTTTTTTTATATGTGTCCTGGCCCCAGTACATGTTGTAACTGGGGAAGTGATCCCTATTGGATGGGCTGTGCTCCCAGTGGTGATGTGCCTCGGAGCGATCTGCTGGTGAATCGCAGCCTGTGCATGAGAGAGAGGAGGAGGAGCAGCACCATGTGTGCTGTCCATCAGTGTGCAGGTCTGGGACTCCGGACATGTGGAAGGAGCATGATCTTCAGCAGTTGGATGTGCTCTGAGCCAGTAATAGTTGACCGAGGTGGGGGTGGAAGCGCTGTGCCTGTTAGTTGTAATTGTGCAGGCGGGTGGGGGGTGCCAGTGTCCGCTCGTCACTGCTTGCGACAGTGATCAGGACATCCCGGGAGGAGCCATGGATACAGAGATGTCGGGAGACCACTCTGAGACTGGCGGATGCTTTGCCATTTTCACTTGTGATTTTTCACTTAAAACGACATCATTTCTACAGCAGTCCTCTGAGTGCCACCTGGTTCTTCAAACATAGGGAGTGGGCTGATGCTTACCCCTCTCTAAGTGGTGTATCTACATAAGGAGGGCACCGAGGCAGTTGTCGTATTCTTTGGAGTGCCGACCTATTCAGGTCTCTCTTTCTCTCTCTCTCTCTATATATATATATATATATATATATGTGTGTGTGTGTGTGTGTGTGTGTGTGTGTGTGTGTGTGTGTGTGTATATATATACTGTACATATATCAAGAGCACCTAGGAAAAGAAAAAAATATAAACACAAAACATAAAAAATTACAAATGTTTCATCCATATGTTGGGATTACAGAAGAACACCACTATCTAGTAATAATGGTGCAGATGTATTAACCTGGAGAAGGCATAAGGAAGTGATAAACCAGTGATATGTGCAAGGTGATAACGGCACCAGCCAATCAGCTTCAATATGTAAATTTACAGTTAGGATCTGATTGGCTGCTGCCTTTATCACCTTGCACATATCACTGGTTTATCACTTCCTTATGCCTTCTCCAGGTTAATACATCTGCCCCAATGTTCCTTAATTACATTAACTAATACAATGTTTCCAAATAGCTTAGCTTCAGATTAGCTGGGAAAGGGTGTACTCAGATGTGAGCTGGACAGAACTGCTGTTACTTAAGCAAAGAGAGTGAACTATATTATTACCTTTTCTTTCCTTGATAACATTCTATATACTGGTAATACAGAGGCAGAAAGTTGTTTTATTTCTGTGATCTTGCCTTGTGGTAATATGTTTAGATTTTGAGTTGGTTGAATTGCAAAACCTTTGAACAGTTTTTTTTTTACTTCAATTTAATATCTAACTACGGTTGTACTATTTTTATCATAAACTCATGTTATTAAAATTGACTTTGCTTGATTTATGCCAAAATAAACAAAAATGACCTTAAATTTAATATTTAATATTTAAATATATTATTAGCTAATTTATCATAAATTACTTGACATTTGATCAAATTTTCTGTTTCCCATGGCCTAGACAACCAAAATAATAATATTTGTCAATTTTAGAGGCACCAGAGAAAAAACAAGTTAAAGAATCTATTGGACCAAAGAAAGGTAAATACATAGATGTTTTATACTGGTGACTTGATGAATGCTCTAAATGTGTGAATGGGACATGGAGAGTTAATGGCAAAACCACTTCATAATTCACCATGTACAGTAAGGTCCAATTACAGTTGGCTATTAATTAGTGCAGGATAAGCCCCTTACATGATCAAAGGGAAATACAGCCTTGGAAAAAGAAGGAATAGTCAGTAAGTGAGATGAGACTAAGGTGTGTAAGACACATGATGGATATACAGTAAGCTATGTGAGGGCTGAATAGTTGAATTTTTGATAGTCTTGAGAGGAGCATATGTGAACACATGACATAACCCCTCTCTCAATATATTTTTAGCAAAAAGAGCTTATATTAACATTTTAAATATATTTAGGCCCAGCTCACCATCATACTTATGGTTCCCCAGAACTATTCCCAACACTCTCAAACATCTCCCAAACTTTATATTACATATCTTAAATACCACACAATAAAACATTGTTTCTTCCCAGAATAGCCATCTCCCCTGTAGCTGTACTTGGTCAGTAAATTTTTTTTTTTTTTTTGGGGGGGGTTATAAAATGGAACATATTTTGCATAATTCATTATTCTGCTTCTAAATTTTATAACAGTCAGGGCACTCACAGTCAATCAGCAATCTGTTCCCATGGCAGTGGTTGCTGATTGGCTTGAAGGTCTGAAAATGATTAAAATCACATTGGCTCCAACATTTGTGGAGAGGAGCTACAGATGTGTCTCACTACAGCTTTGCTGCATATACTGTAGCAGTGAACTGTATCAGTATCGCAATACATACACATCACTGCATGTCAAGTGCATACGCATTGCCGCCAGCTCTTATTATTGAAATCAATGGATGACAGAGCATGCATACACACATGACCTCGGGCAGTATGCATAGCAAGAGTGTGCATATGCAGGCGCTCTACTATGCTGTGAGATGTGTGTATGCATTACAGAAACAACATAAGAGGACACATCTGTATATGTGTATATACATAAAGCTCCGCTAGGTCCATATTGGTTTGGGTCACTCATTTTTTCATTATTAAAGCCCTGGAATGCCACAGGGAGAAGTGGACTAATAGGTGCAAGGATAGGTGAGTATTGATTTTTTTACACACACACACCCCTCTGTGTAGAGGATTCTACTGGACAAATGGACTGCGCAGCACCAGGGACAAGGTGAGTATATTTAGGTGTGAGTGAGTGTATTAGAGTTGTACTGTCTATGGTGTCTGTAATACTCTACTTATTTTACAGGGGGAGTAAAGGTACCAGTTGGCCCTTAATGTCCTGCATGCTGGTTCTTGTGGTTCTCCAAGTATGAGCATGTGGGGGAGGCTTTCTGGGACCTGTAGTCCTCCTGTAAAAAACAATATTAGTCTATCTTTTACACAACTGCTATCAACTCGGCACCCACTGCCCAGGGATGCCAGGGATAGCCCGGGCTTCACTCTAGCTCTGGGGGTCCTTGGCAAGGTGACACCTTTTTTTGGGTGTTTCCACTTTCCAAAAAAAACAGGGCTAGGTAGACTATTTGGGGGATGAATGTTTGGTTAGGAGACCACATCAAGTGTGTCCCCTGGATGTGGCATACCCCCACCACTACTAAGAACCCAGTGCTGGTCCTTAAAATATGGTTCACTGAAATACGGGTGCCCCATGCTGTGTCCCCCCATATTTCCTGATTCACACAGCCCGGTGCTGGTTTTGCTTTTGGGGTGACCCCACTCTGTTTTCCCCTAAATTTCCCCTAAAAACTGTTAAATACACTTTAAAACACAAAAACCTGCATGGATCTCACTGATCCTAGCAAGCTTCATAACAAGTACACTGCTTTATTGCAGCCCAAATTTGCACCCCCTAGCATGCAACAAAACAATTCCTATCACTATCTGACAACACGATTCAGCTCAACTTGATTGTTAGTAAATGTGTGATTTGTGACGCAAAACAAATGTTCCGGCAATAAGGGGTGATTAGTGTTCACAGTCCCAAAACAATTCTTAGTAAATTTCCCCCCAAACGTATTATATCTCTGCCACATGGACACATAATGCTCCATATACAATCTTGCTATTTAAAAATATGGAAAGGTAATTAATACTGAAATCAGAAACACATGGCAATAAATTATAACTCACATTTTGTTGGAACCAATGTTGATGACTTTTGATAGTACCTGGGGGGTCATTCAGATCTGATCACTGGGCTGCTAATTTTGCTGTCCTGTGTTCAGATAGTCGCCGCCTCCAGGGGGAGTGTATATTCGCCATGCAAGTGTGCGATCCTATGTGTACGCTGAGCTACTAAAATCCAGTGCCATGCAAGTGTGCGATCCTATGTGTACGCTGAGCTGCTAAAATCCAGTGTGTGCAGTGTGTGCGCAGCCCAGAAGTTACTCCTCCAGTGCAATCACATCAGGCTGATTGGGGCCAGAGCTGATGTCAGACACACACTTGCATATCCCCGGACACATCCAATATACGGTCAGTTACCACCCACAAATGGCCTCTTCATGTCAATCACCTTGTGAACGCCTGTGCGATTGGATTTTTTGCACCATCCCGTCGCTGACCAGCGATGCCCGTTGTTGATGGCCAATGTGCATGCGCATTGTGGTGCATGCGCAGTTAATACCTGATCACTGCTGTGTGAAAATGCACAGCAGCGATCAGATCTGAATGACCCCTTTTATTCTCTCTCCATTGCAGCAGAGATCTGAAAACAGCAGCATCAATTACTAACCACTGTGATGTCTCCATGACTGTTACAGTTAGAGCCATGTAATGTAGGGCCAATGATGGTCAACAGTGTTTCTGACTATTTGTGGTCACTTTGGCCCTGATAAATAAATTGAATGGTGATAATTTTAGAAAAGAACCCTAATTACAGTATTAGGGAATAGAACTTAAAGTGGATGAGTAATGGGGACATATTGTTGATTTATATGTTTATAAATATACACTAATTGAATTTAATGACACATTGTAGCTACAACACATTTTTTGCTAGGTTTTATCCATATGTTGGGTAAAAATGTTTCATCCACATGTTGTGTAATAAAGGATGCAAATAAATAGTAACAAAAATGTATGTAATTACAGTATATTGACCAGGACCAAGATTAGTTGGGAAGAATTGGTCTTAAATGTGAGATGTTTAATTATAGAGGCTACAAACTGCGTAGTCACTTTTCCACAATGCTACTAACAAGAAAAAGTTTATATTAAGCCAAAGAAAGATAAAAACAAATTTTTTGGAAAATACATTTCTAGTGACTTGGTGAATGTGCTAAATGGTGAATTGGGGACCATTAATGTGGGACATGCCCTTTAGGAAAAGATAATAAGTATGATATGATGGTAAGTGTGAAAGTATAGCATAATTGACTACTTTGTTGCCCCCTCCTCTGGAAGAAGACAGCATTGTAGTCATATGGGGAAATGGCCAGGAGGTAAGGTGGGCTGTCCATGGGCGTGGTCAATAGGGAAGTGGCAGTCCAGGGGTGTGGTATCACGATTGCATCATTGTGGCTCTAGCCCCCACTATACAGTTCTGAGAAAATAGGCACTGCATAGCAGGGGACGGAGCTACGATGATGCGATTTAGCGCAAATCACATCATCAGATCCCCTTGGACCCCACTTGTTCTCTGCTGTGGGCAGTTGTGGGGGGGCACGGAGGGGATGGCAGGGTAAGCGAGAGACATGCCCACCTTTCCAGGGGGCTGGGAGGGCCACCTGTTTTTCAGGATCCTCACGGCCATTCCGGGACTGTAGGCAAGTATGAAGAATAGTGATGGATGTAAACTTTAGATATCCATTCAGATCAATGGATTTGATATTATTTTGTGAGGATGATAAACAGTATGACAAGATAACAAAGATGTGCTAGACAAATTGTTGTCTATATTTCATACCATAGCTACAGAACCCATCTTGAAATTAGATTTTTTTAATTAAAAGAAAGGTGAGCAGAACTGCCAACAATTCCGATACAGTTAGTTATCTAATACCCATAGTTGTCTCTTGTGGTACTATGGTTGGATTTTGACTTGGTAAGGTTACAGAATTTTGGAAGTACAATAGCACCTGCAGGGGCTAATGATGACACATAAGTGCACTGCAAACAATGGAGTACAGATCAGAGGATGATATAGGGGGTCATTCCGACCCGTTCGCATGCAGCGGTTCTTTGCTGCGGTGCGAACAGGTAGGAAATGCGCATGCACTGCAGACACATTGAGCATGTGCATCGTCGCCAAGCCGTGACGCCGCCAGCGAGAAAAGAAATCGCAGTGGCGATCGCAAGAAGACGCACAGGCGGGAGGCATTCCGGGGAGGATACTCATCGTTTTGCAGGCGTGGTGAGTCCAACGCAAGCGGATCCAGGCATTTGGAGGGCCGATGTCTGACATCACAGCCGGGACCTTCATCGCTGGATACGTCGCACTGGGTAAGTAGCTGCAGGTCTAGTCTTGTTTTACTAGAAACTTTTTTAAGGCAGCGTCAGGTTGATCGCACAAGCGGCAAAAAGTTGCTACGTGCGATTAACTCGGAATGACCCCCATAGTGCTCACTGGGAAACTTAAGTATCTTTCCAAACAGGTTTGAAGTGACAGTTTCAGAATGCCCATTGCAAAGCATTCTAGGGCACAAAGAAGAATATGTCAGAGACTTCAAAGAGTTGGCATTTGGTTTAAGGAGAGCCTGTAGTTGTATGGGAAAGCACATCTGCCTGTGGTCACATCCCTTTCAAGGGGTGGGGAATACACAATTAGGATTGAAAGAAAAGAAACATGAATCTAAATTCTTAACTGACACAATATTTATTAGTGTTTTTTTTATTATGTGCTTTTAAATCATTAAATAAAAAAGTAATTTTAATGAAACAAAAGAAGAGGAAATTACAGGACTATAGGCTGAATGTTGGCAATCAGCCCCTGCAAGGGACAGTTGCTTTGTGGCCCAGAGCTGGATTAAGATGTGATGGTACCTAGGCAGAATACTGAGGACACATTTTGACTGTCTAGTGCTTCAGATGCCACTATCAATAAAACACTGAAGACACAGAAAAATATAATCAGAAAAGTACCAAATAACCAAAACTAATTGAAAATAGAACAATACTGAAAAAGTACAGTATTAGCACTGAAAGGCTAGCAAGTAGCATATAAAATATCATAGTTGCATGAGAGTTAAAATAGACGAAAAAAAAGTATATACCAATATCAAGGGTAAGGCATCCAATAATGTGTTGGAGAGATATATGCTATTATAACAAAATAGGTATACTTAATGTTAATACCACGGTGATGGGATATACTGACACGTGATAATAAACAAACAAAAAAAGATAACAAATACACATAATAAAACAAAACGAAGAAAAAAATGAAAATAAACAAAGGAGAAAAATATAAAGAAAAAATACCTGCAAAATATATTATGACCACCATGTGATTTTCAGCAAAGCTGTCAGGATTCCTGCGTCAATCTTCTGATCTTGTCGGGAATCCAGCTCCGACATTCTG
Source organism: Pseudophryne corroboree (assembly GCF_028390025.1). Classification (NCBI taxonomy): domain Eukaryota; kingdom Metazoa; phylum Chordata; class Amphibia; order Anura; family Myobatrachidae; genus Pseudophryne; species Pseudophryne corroboree. The sequence goes on along the minus strand of NC_086447.1, from coordinate 524,204,555 downwards.
ACAGGTGTCGGTTTTCCGGCGTCAATATTCCGACTGCCAGGATCCCAACAGCCGGATTTTTTTAAAGCATCCAGTATTTGAATCCTTGTTTTCTTCCAGAGATTACATTAAGGCATTTAATGTATGTAAATTGTTTTCCATATAACTTCATAGAAAAGCCAAATTCTAGAACATTATATTACTGGTTATTTCCTATGTGCAGCACTAGTATTTATACACTTCTGCACAGTTACTATAGTAGTTTCAATAAATATTCCCTTATGCCTCTGTCTTCTTTAGAATCACTGCAGACAACAGTTCAAATAAAAGAACATACAGGACCAAAGAAAGGTAAATTCTGTTCATTTCTTTACTGCTCAGTTTATACTATTAGTCAAAAATCCCGGACTATTTTATATACATTCTCCTACCCACCCGTACTAAGATCTGATCAAAATAATGTTATCCCAATCCTACTTCTGCCACTAGTTGCCTGCTATTGTGTGTTTTTTTTTTCTTTCCATTGCTCGCTTCAACCCCACCATGTGTTTTTCCTGTAATGTTTACCTCCACTGATTGCACACCTTTCCATTGTGCCCTACATGCAGGGTACATCATACTACTACATAAGCATCAGTTTTCCCATATATGAACTTGGCCCTTGTATGGCTCACCTCCCACAGTGTAACCTTCAAAGTGCGCCCAACATGGCTGCCCCATATGGTACACTTGTGGATGGGATGAAAAATACATAGGCCTGATGGTTTTGATGGAACCCTACTCTGAACTGTAGGACTCTGAAATCACCCCCATTTTGTGTCATCTCTTCTAGGGGTGGACTATTCCACCCTGGGTAATCCTACACTGAGCGCCCAAGATGGCTGCCGCACCTGGTACCTTGTGAGGGTGGAATACACAACCCTTGGAAGTTATTACCCAAAATGCCTACACCAATCCTGCATTATGCTTTCTGTGTGCTTAAGGTTTTCTTTTATGTCTGTGTGGCTTATCTATTGTTGTATTACTCAAATCCTCTGTATCATGTGCATTGTTTTTGATATCTCTAAAGCGCCTTGAGTCCTGTTGGCGAAAGAGCGCTATATAAATAAAATTATTATTATTATTATTATTATTATTATCTTTTCTATTCTTGCCTGTCTTTCAGCCTGCTTTAATGTCACATATTTAGTAACTGCCAGGTTCTGACTTAGGTTGAAAATTTTGTTTGATGGAGTGCAATTGACCCTTCACCAAACATGTTGAACTCTTTCCACAGAAGTTATCTACTCTGAATAACGGAATGTCATCCAATTTGTCTTCCCATGGGGTAAAGTTACTAAGATGGGAGTTCTATTTAAGATGGGATGTTGCCCATAGCAACCAACCAGATTCCAGGAATTATCTTCTAGAAGGTGCTAGATAAATGAGAAGTAGAATCTGATTGGTTGCTATCAGCAACATCCCATCTTAAATAGAACTCTCATCTTAGTAAATTTACCCCCATGTGTGTGTGATATAATATGCAAATATTTTTTATACCATAATACATGTTTGTATACATTTTCCTACATGTAAATATAGCAGACTGGAAAAACAATTGCAATGTTTACTTACATCTGTATAATAGATGTAAAGTATATAATAAATTGTACCTGTAGAATGCTTAACATTAGGGCCTGTTTACAATACAAGATCAGTAAGTTACATGTACTGTATTAGAATGCCAGAGAATGTGGATGGAAACACAAAGGTTCATTTTCAGAATTGCAAAATTGATGACCCAAAGTTCAATATATTTTTTCCTGTTGAGACTTGCAAACTATTTAAAGTGCCCTTACTTTCATATATAGTATGTAAGGGGTTTAAGGGATCTATTTAAAAAGAAAACCAAAAAGTGGAATAAAAAAGTTGCTGATTTTCATGGCATTTGGCTTATACAGATATGTCCTCATACACCTATTCTTTTGTATTGTGTGGCAAGAGACACGTGGCACATCTTATATGCTTCACATTGGTAGCAATTCCCAAACTTTTGTATTTTTTCCAAAATTTAGCATCGTTTATGCATCATATCTGCATACAGAATTACTTACATTACAGATGTCCAACTTCATTTTACCTGTGAACTGGTCACTGGTGCGAATTTGCCACTATTGCAACTCTTTGTGCATGTCTGCAACCTGTTTACGGGCATGCACCATGCAGTTCTATGGATCGCATCTGTATGCGCAATTCTTGTGCACATTCACGGGCATGCTAATAGCTGCATGCAACCTATGTTTACCGTGATAAGCTAGTAATCTGAAAGCTGGCACATCTGTATAGTATACAAGGCACACTAGATTAGTACTTTTGTTGCAAAAAAATTGGTATAAATCATAAATTAAGCACCACGTTACGTTGTGTGAAGCATGGTGTGGCTCACTCATATTGGACCTCTATCTTTTGCCTTTTTACATACGTTAGTATCTGAGCCACACACAGCAACTGCAATGCACTTCCAGCATCAGTGTCCAGGTACCTATGCATTGTAGATTTGTCACATTAGCGATGTAAATAAAATGCACATTTCATGAAAAGTATCTGGAAGAATGAATGGCATGGTAACTTAGATATTGCATTTTGGAGACTGTTCAAACTGGAAAATGTACTTGGTTGTGTGTTCTCAGTGCTATAGAGAGAATCCTTGGATGTGTATAATGACTAGATATCTGTACACACTCAGAGGCAGTGGTCATCAGACATTTTATTTTTAAAAAGACACCTACTGTATTACTCCATCTAAGAGCATTCACTATGTAAAAACCCATTAATATGCTGTCATAACCCATTGTAATTAAAACTTTAAGATGTAAGTATGATATATAAAATAATGGTAACCCCAATGTTCCCTTGTTCATTTAATTTATTTAAAATATACATGAGACTTCAACAAACAATAGTTTGAGGAAAACAAATGGAAAAAGGTATACCAATTTTCAAAACCATGTAAGGCAGACAGGGAAGAAGGTGCATGTGGGCAGAAAAGCAAGATGTCCTCCTAAATGGTGGCTTTTTGCATCTTTTTTGCTCAAAATGTGTATCTGGCTGGCAGAAATAAACTGAAAATAACAAAACTGCATCGATAACATATGTAAACCACTGGGTTCTTTTGTGCTTTTTCTGTGACTTTGTACTGTACATGTCTAAAATTAGTTCCTTTGCAGTTAAATTCATAGCCTAGAGTCTCTGCAATATGACTAAAATGCAAATTGTAAAGGAAAATACTATACTCATTTCATCTGCCAAGGAATGACACCAAAGTGCTGGCTCCTGCTCAGTGACAGGAGGCGTGAGCTGCACTGTAACATTACAGTGCAGCAATCCAGCTCCTGTCACTGTGTAGGAGTCGGCACTGCAGCGGAAGCACTCCCCGGGGCAGCCCGCTCCTCCCGGACCCCCAGCATGATGAAAACAGGGGTCGGGATGGCTAGCCATGGCCCCGGTCCATGAGATCATTACCACCATCCAGTGAAACCATGCCCTGTCCCAAAAAGCCACACCCCTTTTTGCACCTGCCGCATTAGGTGTCAAGGGGCTTAGTGATGCCTCTGATTTCAGAGCACGTCAGTCGTGATGAGTGTCTTGCACCATAAATGCATAAAAATTCTCAATGTTGGAGGACACATTTGTAGGTTGAGTTATTTGAAATTAATCGATCATGGGTGGATGCATGTTTGTAGCAAATAGCTCTCATGTTACAAATTGCACAGGAAATAGGAAGGCAAGGAAAAAGATACATGTTGATAAGTTTGTAGGAATTGTAAGCACAGGAATATAAACTCTCCCTTTTTGTCAATGATGTCCTTCTCACCCTAACTAAGCCTTGGCTTTGTCTCCCGAATCTTTTTCATGAACTATTCCTCTAGCAGTAGTCTGGTTATAAGATCAGTCACAATAAGTCTGATGGTCTACCCTTACGTGTCCCGGTGGCTTGGAAAAATTTTTTACAACTGAATTTTAACTTTACCTAGTGGATGGACTCCCTGGAATCCACTGAACTAAAAACTTTGATCAGTTAGACAGGGCTAACTACAAGCATCTCTTCCAGGCTACTGAATAGGATAGTTCTCGTTGGAAGAAATAAGCTCTGTCCTGGATGGGTCGCATTAATGCTATATAAATGAATGCTCTCCCCAAACAGTTATATCTTTTTAAAGTTTCAGTCCCAGCCAAGGTGCTTACTATATTCCAATCTCCTTTATTGTAAATTAATTTGAAATAATCGGAAACATCCTATAAGAAGAGATATTCTCAGGGCTGGACTGGCTCATGGGCTACAGAGGAAACTACCAGTGGGCCCCACTTACCAGGGGCCCACCGCCTCCTCTAGGGATTAGGTTCCTGACTGTGCACTCAAATTATACATTAAGCATATGTTATATTATATATACAGAATATTGATATTTATCAATATATATACTGTATATTTATTAAGTGACCTAGACCAGGCACTCCCTAATGGTTAACCAAGCCTCTGTGGCCACACCCATAAACATGAGCCTCTACAGATGGATTTCCCCAGTGGGCCTTTTATGCCCCAATATGACACTGGACATTCTTATCAAGAGGTCTATGGATGGCGGGTTGGTTTTACCACTGTTCCCTATCAGTACTAAAAGGCTTCCCATTTTAGCCAAATATTACCCCCCGAGATGAATCAAAAGATGAGTGGATATAGAGGGTGATATTGATAATGTGGATTCAATATTTCAAGGTACTTGGCCCCTGCACATCTGTTCTCCTGGTCCCTACTATTACACTCACATTTTCTGTCTGTGATGCTCTCATTGCAAGTATGCTCTAACTGATTTTCCTTCTCCCCAGTCCCCCTTTGTGGCAACATACTGTATCTCTTTCCCTCCTGGTCAATCTCCCCACATGGTGTCTACTTTGAAAGCTGCCAGCATTACCCGATTCTGATATGTTTTCAGTAGATATGCTCCAAAGTCTTCATGGAACTACAGGATAGGCAACTATTGCCCCATGCCTGTTTCTCTCACTATCTCCAAATTAGGCACTTTGTTGGCTCCTCTCAACCTGCTACCTGGTCCTTCTGTAATCTCACGCCGATGGAACAGCTCTGTATTTACTGGCCCACTGATACAGGCACCAGCTCCTACTTATTCCAATCCATCTTAACTATGGACTCCTCCTACTTAGCTGCCCACAATCTTGCATGGGAGCTAGATTTATGCTCTTCTCTAGGTGAAGATACTTGGGATGGGATTTTGTCCACTATATCAAATTGTTCCATTAGTTTGTCTATCAGGGACAATTCCTATAATGTCAGGGATGTGCAGTGAGGTAAAGGTTCACGTGGACATTATACAAAGATACAGCAGTACATACTGCTGGAACTTTGGTGGGTTTTGATCAGAGATGGATATCCCCCCGACATGACCCTCTTCTGGACTTTTCTCTTAATTTATGATTGCCGTCACCTGTTTTGAACAAGTTAATGGAAAAGAAAGGTGTTTCAGCACAGGTGATGGTAATCATAAATTAAGAGGGAAGTCCAGGGGCAGAGCATTCTGTCCCTCCTGGAAAAGGTCATGTTGGGAGGTATAGAGATGTGTGGAAAAGATAAGCACCTGTCATAGACGTTTTTACTAGAGTTTTGACTATAAAAATGATTTAGAATAATACAAAGAAGATATTTGTAATATATATTCTTTGTATTTTTCATATACTTTATATAGTAAAAACTCTGGTATATACGTTAGTATGACGGGAAGGGCTCTGCCTCACCTCACCAGACATCACTGTATAATGTGTACAACCGGTGGTATCTTTTTCCAGAGTGCCTGTATCAAATGTAACCCAGTACTTCTGACCTGTGTAGTGTATTGAAAAGTAAGTAGGTGTTTCTGGGGTATGATAAGGAGGTGTCATAGCACACACAGGGAGATGGTCCATCGAGTGGGTGTTATAGGAGTGTTTCAGGCCTGTAAGTGAAAGTGGTTGCATACATAGACACTTGACTACTCACAAACAGTAGGAGGCCACACACAGATGGAGAAACCTCACCTGGCATAGAACTAAAGAAAGTTTTGATGGTGTGTCTGATGTCGGCATCTATGGATGCACAAATTGGTATTACTCTGTGTACAAACACTGACCGTGGGTGTCTCAGTCCTTGCACATTCACACACATGGATGTACACAGTGCCAGATTAAGGTCCACATGGGCCTGGAGCTGAAATTTATGAAGGGCCTATTTTATGCCACTGTAGGGGAAAAATTATGTGGGGTGTGACTAGTGATGTGGTGGATGTGGTTGATGTTGTGAGGGTGTACAGGAGGGGCCACATAGCACACCCTGCACTCATTATTTTTAATACTTGCCCTCCAGAGTCCCGTGGAAGGTGTTTCACGCATGCACAGTAGGAAAATCACTGGGAAAATGGCTGCCGCACCATTTTTCCAGAGATCTGAGCATGTGCTCTAGGCTCTGGGACAGCGATAGGGTCCCCTAACTGCCCAGTGCCATCTTAAGAACGAGTATGCAAGATATATAGTCAGCAAGCGTTACTAGCAGCACTAGGACTAATGAGATAAATAAATGGATCATCATCCCATCCTTCTAGCAACGCAGGGCCGTAACTAGGTGTGGGCCAGCGGTGTGTTGCACACAGCGCATCTGCACTGAGGGCGCATCCGCTGGCACACACAAGAAGCGGGCAAGCAGGGTAATAGCATTTACCCTGTAGGCGCTGTCACTTCCCTCGTTGCCAGCCAGGTTTTTGAACAGCAGTGCTGCGCTGCCGTTCCCACCCAGCGTCCCAAGCCGGAATGGGCAAGGCATTCTGGGAGCGGGAGAACGGAGAAGAGGAGCCCCCAGCAGCACAGCGCACCTCAGCGTTGGGAGTGGTTACAAACACTGGTGCGCTGCATCCCGCCTCCCTGACTGAGCCCCTCAAATACAGGAACAGCGGTCCCAGGGATGACTGCGCTGGGAGACCGTGTTAGCCACCTGCTGAATCCACAGTCCCCTAAGTGAGGATTTCTGTAAGTGTGCTGTCAGAGAGGGTGTGTGTGTGTGTGTGTGTGTGTGTGTGTGTGTGTGTGTGTGTGTGTGTGTGTGTGTAGGGGTTGTCAGTGTCAGGGGGGAGGGCAGTAAGGAAGGTGCTTGCATATACTGTATATGTGCTGTCAGAGCAGTGGAGGTGTTTGGCTGACTGAGCTGTCAGTGTGTGTTGGGAGGGGGGGGGGGGGTTGCTGAGTGTGTTAGATTTGATAGTATTGTTAGTATGAGCGTAAAATGAAGTTTGGAGGAAATTATGGGGAAGCGAGAGGAGATAAGGTAGCGACAGGTCGGGAAGAGGGGGAAATTGGATAGCGAGAGGTTGGAAGGAGAGGGAGATGATGAAGTATCAGGTGGGGAGGAGGAGGAGATGGGGAAGCGAGAGGTCAGGAGGAGGTGGAGGAGATGGGGTAGTGACAGGTCGGGAGGAGCAGGAGATGGGAAAGCGACAGGTGGGTAGGAGATATTAAAGCGACAAGTCCAGAGGAGGAGATGGGGAAGCGACAGGTGGGGTGGAGAAGATATAGAAGCGACAGGTCCAGAGGAGGAGATGGGGGAAGCGACAGGTCTGGAGGAGAAGGAGGTGGGGTAGTAACAGGTCGGGGGAAGGAGGATGAGATGGGGTAGTGACAGGTCCAGAGGAGGGGATGCGGAAGCGACAGGTGGAGTTTTACTCTGTATCCCTATTGCTTTGAAAAGATAGCATAACACTGCCTAGTGTACTGTGGACTTTAGCCCTTGAGTGCAACTGTTGTGGAGATATATATATAGAGAGAGGATAATTGGCGGCACTCACACAGGACTTTACATTAACAACGAATAGAGACAGGCTGCTGTTTATTCGTTATTAATGTAAAGTCCCATGTGAGTGCCGCCAATTATCCTCTATACAAATACCGCAAGGTTGGGCGGGCACTCGGGCATTCACCATAGAGGAATTGAGCGCCGAGTCGCAGTAATATAAATATAAATATAAATATATATATATATATATATATATATATAAAGATGCTAATGGCAGCACTCCCAATAATACCATAACTTTGCCGGTGCCCTCCTAGGTCCATTATAAACAACGGTAGCGGCGGCACTCGAACAGTAATGCAGACAGAATGCAGGTAATAAGGTAAGTTGCTTATTACCTGCATTCTGTCTGCATTACTGTTCGAGTGCCGCCGCCACCGTTGTTTATATATATATATATGTATATATAAAATACAGTATGACCATATAGATACTATATATATATATATATATAGGTATGTTTATATATACATATATATATATATATATATATTTTTTTTTTTTTTTTCACACATATAATATATATTTTTTCCCACACATATTATATATATATATATATATATATATATATTCTGCACAGGATAGATATATATATATATATATATATATATATACATACATACATTAATATATACGCACATTGTACAGTAAAATTACAGGCTGCCCATGAAACATCTGCCATCTCACCGTGAGGATCGACGGCGTCAGACAGACACTAATGCAGCACAGAACTGCAGGCAGGGATTCCATCACGGCCAGGGGCTTCCAGTCAGGCAGTCATGGCCAGTCACAGTGTGAGCGCTCTGCCTGTGCGCTGCATAGCTGGACTGGAGACTGGGTGCGGCGGCGGCGGCGGCGGTGCCTTTGTGATGTCACGCGTCGTGACGTTCCGACGTGGAGGAGGCGCCGGGTCTCTGTAAGAACGCGGTGCAGTGAGGGCTTGGAAAGCCTTTCACTGCGCCGCCATTGTATTGAAAACCTGTATTCCTTTGGCAGCATTTAAATAACTCGGTGGCGGATGGTAGGTAGGAGGGGGCGGGCAGCGTGATGTTAGAATGCTGCAGTAGAAGGAACATTTTTTTTCCTGTCTACAGCAGCATAAAGCAGCAGAGATGCTGTGGGCCTATTTGAAGTGTGGGCCTGGAGCTGCAGCTCCATCCGCCCCATTGTTAATCCGGCCCTGGATGTACACAAGGCATAGACTTTGTATCTGCATTTGCATAAAGTCACATAGGATGCACAAGCAGCTTTTGCTGATTAAAATATGTGGCATACCTATATTCTGTGTGCGACCATGGCTGTATGTACATATAAAATGCTACTATACAGTGTCTTCCTATACAACACTGTAAAATAGCATTTTGTATGCCGATACCAGTGTGTTGCACACAGAATAAAGGCATGCAGCATATTATTTTAATCAGTGATGTGAATAAGATGAATTTTTGGCCAATGGAGATGCTTACTCATGCCAGGCATCTCCCGCTAATTTGCATATTCAAGCAAGATTTTTAAAGACACATCTGTATGATTACCAGAATATAAGCCCTTACACTACAGAAAACATTATGGCAGGATGTATAAAGGGCCAAGAAATATGAGACAGGGTTGTTCTCTCTTTCAAACAATACATCCCATTAATAGTTACTGTCTGATGATCACAAACAGGGTTGTTTCTAGACAATTTGGCTCCCAGTGTGAACAGTAGAAATATGCATCCTCCCATAGTCATTCTAAAATACAGCACGCGCTGAGGTGTGGCGTCACTATCATGGATCTGACCTCCATAATGGGCGTATCTTTGCATAGAAGTCTACCTTACACCCCAGTTTTTGACTCTGCTCCCCCAAACCTCAGCCACCACAGGAAATAAAAAGTCACCATATTATGCCCCACTCCGTAATGTCACTTGCATCACATGCCCCACACAGTAATGCCCCTTGCACTATATTATGCACAACACTGTAATGCCCTTTGCACCATATTAAGCCCCACGCACAATATTATGCTCCATGCACCATATTATGCTCCACACAGTAATGCCCATTGCACCATATGCCCCACACAGTAATACCCCATGCATCATATGCCCCACACAGTAATGACACTTGCACCATATTATGCCCCACACAATAATGCACCTTAAACCATATTATGCCCCACACAGTAATGCTCCTTGCACCACATGCCCAACACATTAATACATACCTCTTGCACTATATGCTGCAAACAGTAATGATCCTTTCACCATATGCCCCATACAGTAATACATACCCCTTGCACCATTTTCCACACACAGTAATGGCTCCTTGCACCATATGCCCCAGACAGTAATACATACCCATTGCACCATATGCCCCACACTGTAATGCTCTTTGCACCATATGCCTCACACAGTAATACAACCCCCTTGCACCATATGCCGCACACAGTAATGGTCCTTGCACTATATTATGCCCTACAGTTATGCCCTACCCTGTCACCTTAATATATGTGGCCTCACTCACATAATAATGCCCCACTACTACCTGCTTGTTGTCAGGGGTTTCATGCCACTGCCGCCGCCACCGCCATCTTCCTCAGCTGTGATTTACACCCCTTGCTGCATGTCAGCAATCCCAGCACTTGTGCTTGCCTCTAGTAGTGAATGTTCCTCCCAAAATGGCCACCTTCATTACTGTCTCCTCTGAGGCTGCAGTCATTTTGGGAGAAACATTTTCAACAGTATTCCATGTAGATGGCCAGTCTGCATGAAATACTGTGCAGTCACTGGCTGAAGGTGCCCCGTGCAATTGCACGGTTCACCCAGACCTAAAAACTGCCCTGAACACTAAACAATAACACTAGGACCAGTAATGAATGGGTAATAGAGCAGGAGTTTGTCTAGTTTTGAAAACAGTAGTTGTTTTTGTTGTATTTCAGTATATGAGTTGGGTCACAATAAAAAATAAATATATATGATGTGATGTAAAATCACTAAACAGGCTATATGGGAAAAAATAAAATATTATAGATGCTAGTAATAATTGTTTTGTTAATGCATTTTCATGAAAGAGCCTTATAAAGTGGACACTTTTCCTTGTACATAATAATATTATATTTTCCTACTGTACAGCCATGAAGATGAGCCACCAATGTTTGAGTATCTTAGTTTACTGTTAGGATGCAGTGTTTAATATTTGTAAAAAGAGGAACCATTGCAAAAGTTCTTATTGGAATAAATGATAACTTCTGTAATTGTTGTACATTATTTTTTAGATTTACAAATTTTTAAGAAAATGTCTGTTATGTTATATTATGATTTCAGTAGCTGATAATTCTAGAATTGTTTATGCTATATTTTATTTGATTTGCTACATATTTGAGACAAAAAAATAAGTGTGAAGGTATCCCACTGAACTGTGTATTATGTATAGTATTTGACCTAAATGAGTTTTCCGCTTAAGCTGCTGGCTTACTGTGCATACAGTACAACACCATGTATCAGAAAGCAAGTCACTGCATCAGAATATATCAACCGAATATAATGAGCTGATGTGTTCACAATATTCTATTTTACATCTTGTGTTTGTGACAAGCTTTGCACATGATATGTTATCACAGCCGGAAGGGTCTATGACATCTGTAGTAAAGGGTTAGCACTTAATATAACAATGTGCTATTTTCATCTACTTCTCACATCTCATGCTTCGTTCTCCTGTCTTTTCCACTGAAAGTGTATGTATACTGTGACGCACAAAAAGAAAATCATACTTTATTGAATAGCTCAAATAATAATTTTCTTTTTTTTATTTCAATTATAGAGAAAGATATTCAGATACATGACAAAGTCAAACCGGAAAAGCAAAGGGAGTTGATCCCCTTATTTCCAAACATTTGCTAGTGTAACGATTTATTATTTTAGACTTTTGGGAAAATTATAGATAAATCTGGTTGTTTTTTTTTCAATGTGCCACTGATAGCATATTATTTTA